>NC_083583.1:61559795-61929795 GCF_027579695.1 Neoarius graeffei
GTTAATCCTCGCCTCACCCACTCGATAATTTTGGGGACTGATTGGCCGGGATTTCGGGATTTAATGACACATTTAGTGAAGAGTGGGTCCTGCCATTTAACAGGGGGAGGTCCCGGTGTCGTGTTGGCGGGAGCAGCTGTCACAGAGCCGTCTATGTCAGCTCCTCGTCAGAGTGAGGAGCCGCCGGCTCCTCCTCTCTCTGTTGGAGAATCCCTCGTGGATTTTCCATTAGAGCAGTCGCGAGACGAGACTCTGCGGCATGCGTTTGACCAAGTGAGAGTAATCGATGGACAAATGCTCCAGCCAAACGCCACCCCATCCTTCCCCTACTTCACGATTATGAAGGATAGATTATACTGAGTGACGCAGGACACTCAGACTAAAGAGCGAGTCACGCAGCTTTTAATTCCGAAGAGCCACCGGGAATTGGTATTCCAGGTGGCTCACTTTAATCCCATGGCTGGACACGTAGGGCAAGATAAAACACTAGCCCGAATAATGGCCCAGTTCTATTGGCCAGGGATTCGCGGCGATGTCCGTAGGTGGTGTACGGCATGCCGCGAATGCCAGTTAGTAAATCCAGCAGCCATTCCAAAAGCACCTTTGCGCCCTCTACGTTAATCGAGACCCCGTTCGAAAGAATTGGGATGGATCTTGTCGGGCCATTAGATCGGTCAACATGAGGGTACCGCTTTATATTAGTTCTGGTGGACTATGCAATGCGATACCCAGAAGCAGTGCCTCTTTGCAATATCTCAGCATGCAGTATTGCATAGGCACTCTTCCGCGTTATCTCCTGAGCTGGAATCCCAAAAGAGATTCTGACTGACCAAGACACCTCGTTTATGTCACGTACACTGAGCGAACTGTATGGGTTGTTGGGTATTAAGCCGATCCGCACCAGTGTGTATCACCCACAAATGGACGGTTTAGTTGAACGGTTCAATCACACCCTCAAGAACATAATTAAAAAATTCGTAAGTGAGGACGCACGTAATTGGGATAAATGGCTCGAACCCTTGCTCTTTGCAGTGCGAGAGGTCCCCCAAGCCTCCACGGGGTTCTCCCCATTTGAATTGTTATACGGGCGTAAGCTGTCCGGCATTCTAGATGTGCTGCGGGAAAATTGGGAGGAGGAACCTTCACCAAGTAAAAACGAAATCCAATACGTTATTGACCTGCGCGCAAAACTCCACACACTCGCACACCTAACTCAGGAGAATTTGCGGCAGGCCCAAGAACGACAGACCCGCCTGTACGACAAGGGTACGCGCCTTAGGGAGTTCGCACCGGGAGATAAAGTTCTCGTACTGTTGCCCACATTGAGCTCCAAATTGGTCGCCAAGTGGCAAGGACCCTTTGAGGTCACACGGCGAGTCGGGGACGTTGACTATGAGGTGAGGTGAACGGATAGGGGTGGGGAGCTACAGATTTACCACCTCAACCTGATCAAACTCTGGAATGAGGAGGTCCCCGTGGCGTTGGTGTCGGTGGTTCCAGAGAAGGCGGAGCTGGGGCTGGAGGTTCAAAAGGGAACATTGGCATCGCGTACCTCTCCAGTCCCCTGTGGAGACCACCTCTCCCCGACCCAACTCGTGGAGGTTGCCCAGTTGCAGACCGAGTTTTCGGACGTGTTCTCGCCCCTGCCCGGCCGCACCAACCTCATAGGGCACCACATTGAGATGCCCCCAGGGGTGGTAGTGCGTAGCCGCCCTTACAGATTACCCGAGCACAAGAAAAAAGTGGTTCGGGAAGAACTCGAGGCCATGCTCGAAATGGGCATCGTCGAGGAGTCCCACAGTGACTGGAGCAGCCCGGTGGTCTTGGTACCCAAGGCTGATGGGTCGGTCCGGTTCTGTGTGGACTATAGAAAAGTCAACGCGGTGTCTAAATTCGATGCGTACCCAATGCCTCGTATTGATGAGTTGCTCGATCGGCTAGGCACGGCTCGTTTTTACTCGACACTGGATTTAACAAAGGGTTATTGGCAGATCCCCTTGACTCCATTATCCCGGGAAAAAACGGCCTTTTCCACACCATTCGGCTTACACCAATTCGTCACACTTCCTTTTGGGCTGTTTGGGGTGCCCGCTACATTTCAGCAGCTGATGGACAGGGTCCTCCGCCCCCACACCACCTATGCGGCCGCCTACCTCGATGACATTATTATCTATAGCAATGACTGGCCGAGGCACCTCGAACATCTGAGGGCCATCCTTAGGTCGCTGAGGCGAGCGGGTCTCACAGCCAACCCAAAGAAGTGTGTGATTGGGCGGGTGGAAGTACGGTATCTGGGCCTCCACTTGGGCAATGGGCAGGTGTGTCCCCAAATTAACAAGACAGCAGCAATTGCAGCCTGCCTGAGGCCCAAGACCAAAAAGGGGGTGAGACAGTTCCTGGGGCTGGCTGGCTATTATCGTAGGTTTATACCTAATTATTCAGACGTCACCAGCCCGCTGACTGATCTGACTAAAAAGGGGGCACCAGATCCGGTCCAGTGGACGGAGCAATGCCAGCGGGCTTTTTCTAAGGTAAAGGCTGCACTGTGTGGGGGGCCACTTTTACACTCCCCTGACTTTTCTCTCCCCTTTATGTTGCAGACGGATGCGTCGGACAGAGGGCTGGGGGCCATTTTGTCCCAGCAGGTGGAGGGGGAGGATGGCCCAGTCTTATACATTAGTCGCAAGCTGTCAGTGCGTGAGGGGTGCTACAGCACCATTGAGAAAGAGTGCCTGGCAATCAAGTGGGCGGTCCTCGCCCTCCGGTACTACCTGCTGGGACGCCTTTTCACCCTCTGTTTGGACCACGCGCCCCTCCAGTGGCTCCACCGCATGAAGGATACCAATGCGGGTTGGTATCTGGCACTCCAACCCTTTAACTTCAAGGTGATCCACAGGCCGGGGGCGCAGATGGTCGTGGCGACTTCCTCTCCCATCAAGGGGGGGGGGGGGGGGGGGGGGGGAGTCAGCTGCAGGCCGGACGGCCGCCCGGCCTGAGTCGGGCGGTGGGGGTATGTGGCAGCGGGGGCGTGGTCAAGCATCGGTCTGTGACAGGAGGGCGGAGTCAAGGAAGGTAAGTGGCAGAATCACTACACCTGTCATTAATTAATGTGTTTGTGTGTCTTCCCAGTGACTGCACCCTATTTAAGGAGAGAGAGCGAGAGCAGAGGGAGCTCTCTCCTCAACCAGATGACTGATGTGTGTGCGTGTGTCTGGGTGTGTGTGTGAGAGAGTGCATAGGCTGAAAAGCTGAATAAAGCCAGTTTTGTGAACTCAGTTCTGTCCTGCCGTCCTTCTGTGCTCCACCCACCTACACAAACTGTCTATATATATATATATATATATATATATATATATATATTATACACACACACACACACAGTGGGGCAAAAAAGTATTTAGTCAGTCACCAATTGTGCAAGTTCTCCCACTTAAAAAGATGAGAGAGGCCTGTAATTTTCATCATAGGTATACCTCAACTATGAGAGACAAAATGAGAAAAAAAATCCAGAAAATCACATTGTCTGATTTTTAAAGAATTTATTTGCAAATTATGGTGGAAAATAAGTATTTGGTCAATAACAAAAGTTCATCTCAATACTTTGTTATACCCTTTGTTGGCAATGACAGAGGTCAAACGTTTTGTGTAAGTCTTCACAAGTTTTTCACACACTGTTGCTGGTATTTTGGCCCATTCCTCCATGCAGATCTCCTCTAGAGCAGTGATGTTTTGGGGCTGTCGCTAGGCAACACGTACTTTCAACTCCCTCCAAAGATTTTCTATGGGGTTGAGATCTGGAGACTGGCTAGGCCACTCCAGGACCTTGAAATGCTTCTTACGAAGCCATTCCTTCATTGCCCGGGCGGTGCGTTTGGGATCATTGTCATGCTGAAAGACCCAGCCATGTTTCATCTTCAATGCCCTTGCTGAGGGAAGGAGGTTTTCACTCAAAATCTCACGATACATGGCCCCATTCATTCTTTCTTTTACATGGATCAGTCGTCCTGGTCCCTTTGCAGAAAAACAGCCCCAAAGCATGATGTTTCCACCCCCATGCTTCACAGTAGGTATGGTGTTCTTTGGATGCAGCTCAGCATTCTTTCTCCTCCAAACATGACAAGTTGAGTTTTTACCAAAAAGTTCTATTTTGGTTTCATCTGACCATATGACATTCTCCCAATCCTCTTCTGGATCATCCAAATGCTCTCTAGCAAACTTCAGATGGACCTGGACATGTACTGGCTTAAGCAGGGGGACACGTCTGGCACTGCAGGATTTGAGTCCCTGGCGGCGTAGTGTGTTACTGATGGTAGCCTTTGTTACTTTGGTCCCAGCTCTCTGCAGGTCATTCACTAGGTCCCCCCGTGTGGTTCTGGGATTTTTGCTCACTGTTCTTGTGATCATTTTGACCCCACGGGGTGAGATCTTGCGTGATTTAATGTGATTTCCTGGATTCTTTCCTCCCATTCTGTCTCTCATAGTTGAAGTGTACCTATGATGAAAATTACAGGCCTCTCTCATCTTTTTAAGTGGGAGAACTTGCACAATTGGTGACTGACTAAATAGTTTTTTTGCCCCACTGTGTGTGTATATATATATATATATATATATATATATATATATATATATATAAACACTCATTGTTATAAAAGGTGGGGGACATGAACTTAATTGATTATATGTGGAAGCTTGTTGCAAGGTGGGGGACATGAACTTAATTGATTATATGTGGAAGTTTGTTGCAAAGGAGTTTGTTATAGCAGGGTTGCAGTGTATGTTGTAAAGATGGCAAGATGACAGCCATCTTCTCCCTTTCGGCAGGTGCTTCTTGTTGCGTAGCAGCCATGGTACTGAAAAGGCAGTGCCCTGCTCACTGCACCGAAAGCAAGCAGTGGCAGTTCAGCACCATGGGAAGAAAACAGCACCGCTCACACACTTGGCAACCCTCTGGTGACCTAGTAACTTCTCCAGAAATCTTTAGTTACAGCTCCTGTGAGAATCAGAATCATGAGATTTCTGTGTTGTGACTAGTTGTGATGCTCCTGGTGGTAACATAAATGATGTAGTGATATTGCTACAGCTCTACAGACTAATACTGCCTCAAATCAACTGGTGACAAACTTAAAACAACAATCAGTGAAAACATCAGCTGATACAGTGGGACCACCACTACAAGGGAAATGTGAAGGATCATTTTATACCTCAAGATTCCTGTTTGGTATGCTGTAGAGCTTCAAAATGTATTTAGATTTCTGTATCTTTGGCCATGGTTATCTTTCTTCTTCCAAAAACATTCAGGCCACCTGCAGATATATCATTGAACTTGTACATGGTACAGGTACCTTTGAGCCAAGTTCTATGTGTTACAAGGGTCAACAGGTCAAACTGTGGAATGTATTTTTGTTAGCCAGTTTAGAAAGTTAGTACTTTCTCATTCCACTATTTTAGAGGCCTGACATAACCCACTACAAATATTTTCCTAAGATTGCTGAGAAATTTTTTATAACCTAGCCTGAATTTATGATAGTCTACTTAGGGGTTTTTCTGTCACTCGGTGCCATTAGCTGAGCCTAGGAACAATTTATGAATTTAAATATTTAGAGGATCTTGTGTGTAACCATGATTATGTTTTCTTTACCACTGACTAATCATTGCAGAAGTATTTAAAGCACTAAACACAGACTCCTATGGTGTATTTAAATGTTTGAGAAGTCATGGCCTAATGGTTAAAGAAGCCACTTTGGGACTAAAAGGTCACTGGTTCAATTCCCTGGACCAGCAGGAATGACTAAAGTGCCCTTGAGCAAGGCACCTAACCCCCAACAGCTCCCCAGGCTGCTCTGGGTCTGTTGTACATTGCTCTGGATAAGAGCATCTGCTAAATGCCATTAAATGTAATGTCATCTGACAAGAGTTATGAGTAGACAGATTCTATTTTAAACATAGTAGTGTGTGCCTTAGCCAATGGGAAGCCTGTACTGGACAGCTAATCAGAAGTCTGTGTCCAAACAAAGCAAGCTCCTTTTACAATGATTTTAATAGGAGCTGGCATTTTGTTTTGAGGTGATTCTGAGGCAGTACCTTGTATTGGGATCAACTGTATATAACTGCGCTTGTCTATGGATGTAACACGGCTGTGGCAAACCAGAGGCTTGCCGATTAAAAACAAACTCAATGCTTTAATGAACACAGTGAGAGAAGACAATGTACAAAAGCCAATTTCTCAGTCAATACCGAGAAATCTAACACAGTAACGAGGGCTAGACAAATTGTGGCAAATGCAATCAGAAATAGAAACGCTCAGTAGGCTCACGAAAATGTGGAGGCAATACTGTGCAAAGGGTAAAACAAACAGAGGGGTATAAATACAGATATAAATAAAGAGGTACAGGTTTATTTATTATATAATTATATAATAAACAAAGGTAATATAATATTATCTAATTA
Organism: Neoarius graeffei; assembly: GCF_027579695.1. Lineage (NCBI taxonomy): Eukaryota > Metazoa > Chordata > Actinopteri > Siluriformes > Ariidae > Neoarius > Neoarius graeffei. The sequence continues at coordinate 61,566,243 of NC_083583.1, forward strand.
TTATATAATTAGAACTCGGAGAAGCTCCGGGTTGGCTGATGGAGTGAACGTGGTAGTGACAGGTGTGTGAGGGGGATTGTAAGAAGTGGAGTCCTGAGTGTTAGGTGAGCCTGGGAGCATGACAATGGAGAATTCAGTGCTCATCCAGACTCATACTGCATTGGAATTGCTCCATGCAATAAATGTGCTTTAAAGTAACTCCTTTCATGTACGTACTTTTTGGCTACTTTTCTCATCTCATCTCATTGTCTCTAGCCGCTTTATCCTGTTCTACAGGGTCGCAGGCAAGCTGGAGCCTATCCCAGCTGACTACGGGCAAAAGGCAGGGTATACCCTGGACAAGTTGCCAGGTCATCACAGGGCTGACACATAGACACAGACAACCATTCACACTCATGGTCAATTTAGAGTCACCAGTTAACCTAACCTGCATGTCTTTGGACTGTGGGGGAAACCGGAGCACCCGGAGGAAACCCACGCGGACAACATGCAAACTCCGCACAGAAAGGCCCTCGCCGGCCACAGGGCTCGAACCCAGAACCTTCTTGCTGTGAGGTGACAGCGCTAACCACTACACCACTGTGCCACCCCTTGGCTACTTTTGTGATTCAGAATTCCACTACATGTATTCCAAGAACGAATGTGGAGAGCTGAAACCATGGATAGGAACAAACCATATATAAAGCTTATTTTTATCTACATATAAATGATACATTTTCATCTATAAACTACACAAAAATGACATTACCAACAGTTGCTAATAAAAAGTTAACAATATACTGTAATAATTATGTGAATGTGGTCTCTGTCATGAATGGGCTTCTTACATTTCGATTTAATATTTTTATCATGGTTGAGGTGTAGAGATGGATGCAAGTGCAGAAACCTTTTATTTACAAAGGATAATCAAAGCAGCAAAATATACCGCAAATGAAAACAAGACAGTAGAAGTAACAAACATAACAGGTGTCAGTATGGAAAATAAAACAAATTTAAGACAAACTACGAGAAGCCAGGGTTTAGATAAGGCGAGTAAAAAGTGAATGTGAACACAGATGTGCAGGGTTATGTGGAACTTTAGTTCGAGGGGGTTGTGCTTGGATGCTTAAGGGAGTCAGCAAATGCTATAAATAGCCTTTGCTTGAACAAATGCTCAGAAACAGAACTCACTCAGTGACGTGGTGTACCTCAACTCATGCCATGTTGCTAGCTAGCTCATGTCTCAGCTTGGACTTTTTACAGCAATGAACTTGCCACGTCATCAATTATACATCATATCTAGTCTCACAGTTCATGCTTTGTTTCATTCTGTTAACTACAGTCAGGTGGGAGTACATGATATCCATAACTTTGTGATGGAAGACTGAGTGGAAATTAAAATGTGTTATTTCTTCCATGTCCCCCACCCCCATATAATAATGCAAAAAGTTCATGATCAGACTCTGGTGCTAAGACATGAGACAGAAAACCTGTTAAAATAATGAGTGTGAGTTTGTTTCACATGCATAAATTTAATACCTGATTATCAGCCATACTTTGTGTACACAGTTGACACCCAAACATCATACTGTAGAACAGTCTACACTAGCCAGCTCTTCCATCATTTAATATGATATGACTTGCATATTTTTATATGAATATCAAGGAAAAGAGATCACATCTTTATATATATATTCTCCCCCCCCCCCACACACACACACACGTCTCTCACCATAACATGGTGGCAGTAAATTTCTCTTTTCATAATTGTGTAAGGGAGATTGTCTGGACTCTAGCAATATAAGAGCTATGCCATTGTGGCTTAAAAAGTTAGAAAAATGTGTGCTTAGTGCCTAATTTTTTTTTTTTTTTTTTTTTTGGGGGGGGGAATACAATTGCTTTATTTACTGTGATTTCAAAACCAGATTACTCAAACTCCGTCACACAGGTAAACAAGAATTTTCAGACAGGATAAGTTAGTCTGTTTATTTTGATATGTCATATGTTGTAAAGTGATAGGGATTTTGTGACTTATTCAACTTGAAAATCAGGAGTCTTAAAATGAGTGAAGCAATTAAAGAAATTAGCAAAGATCTTCGCTACTTTGCAGAAGTTTGATCTGTATTCATAATGTGGTTACTTTGGTATTTACAAAATACTATCAAATATGACCAACATTACAAAGCTCCAGTTCCATGCTTTCTTGTAACAGTATTTCTTGTGTATTCAATGACAAGTTTGAGCAATTGGTGTAGAGATGTATGCAGAGCTGTGTGCATATTATAACTAAATTTGATGTAAATTCAAAATTCTCTCACCAAGAGCTTCTTTATATAGACAAGCAAAGAGTATCATTAGAAAGGTCAAGTCATTCGTGTGATACAATTCACCTTGCTGTGATGAATACTTCGTGAGCAATCCCACCAAGAAAAGGGGATGTAAATTCGGAAGCCATTTGCATCAATCGGGTTCAAGTGGAGAAGTGGTCATACGCATGGGGCTTTAAGTTCTCGATTGAAAAAACTAAAGTTTTGCTATTCACAAAGAAGAGGAACACTGAGATACTACTAAGAATGTATGATCAAGTAATAGAGCAAGTTAAAGAGTTTAAGTTTTTAGGTATGTGGATGGACTCTAGGTTAACATGGAACACTCATATATTGCATGTGGTCACAAAATGTAAGGGAATCCTAAATGTGATGAGGTGTCTATTGGGGGTGGACTGGGGGAGCCAGCAGGTCAGCCCTGAAAAAGATTTATATAGTACTAATTAGATCTGTACTGGACTATGGATGTGTGGTGTATGATTCAGCGGCAATAACGAGTCTAAAGAAGTTGGAGGTGATCCAGGCGCAAGCCCTGAGACTGTGCTGTGGGGCGTTTAGGACGTCCCCAGTAGCAGCACTTCAGGTGGAAGTGGGAGAAATGCCCCTAGAGTTGCGGCGGAGGCAATTGATGATGCATTATTGGGTGAATCTCAGAGGGCACTCAGTTTCTCTCCACCCCACAGTTGGCACCCTGCAGCCGTGTTGGGAGAGTGAGAGGGCAAAGCAAGAGTGTTTTGCATGGAGAAGCGGTAGCATAGCAGAAACGATGCTCTTCACCCAGAAGCAGTTCTCCTCCAGTGTGGCATTATCTGTTACCCCTCCATGGCTGTTTCCAATGATTTCAGTGGACTTCAGTATCCTAGATAAAGTAAGGTCAAGCAAACCACCTGCAGATGTAAAGCAGATCATGGATGAAAGACTAAGAATATTTTATGGCTCTTGTGTACCAGTGTACACCGATGGTTCAAAAGATCCCAAGTTGGGTAGCACAGGATCCGCGTTTGTTATCCCATCTCTGCATGTCTCAGTACAACAGAAGACATCAAATAATCTGGCTGTGTTTACAGTGGAATTATTGGCAATTCTAGCAGCTCTCCAGTGGCTGGAAAGTGTCCAAGTGATGGAGGTGATAATATGCTCTGATTCAAGCTCCTCACTGAAAGCAATTGAATCTTTCAGGTCTACTAGCAGACAGGATTTAATAGTTGAGATTTTTGAAATCCTGTACAGACTTCATAAAAGAAACTCAAAGGTCTCATTTATGTGGGTTCCAGCACATAGGGGTATAGGAGGTAATGAAGAAGCTGACCAGCTGGCTAAGCAGGCAGTGGTATCTGACAGCCCTCTAATGAACGTAGCTTTAAGTAGATCCGAAAGTAAATCAATTATTAAAGAGTACTTCATTAAAGAATGGCAGGGATACTGGGAAAGGGCAGTTAAGGGGAGGCATTTGTTTACCTTGCAGGAAACAGTGGGTTTAAGGGGACGGGCAGCATTGGGAGGCACAAAGGAGGAGAGAATCATCACCTGGCTTAGGATAGGTCACACCCAGTTAAATAAATCACTCCACCTCATAGGAAAACACCCATCAGGCCTCTGCGCGCAGTGCAATGAGCAGGAGTCAGTTGAGCATGTCTTAATTCACTGTAGCAGGTATGCATTACAAAGGAGACACATAATTCATGAACTCAGGATTCAGCGAAAGGAACTTAGCCTTAAGAACATTCTTACAGGTATCAGGCAGAAAACACTTAACTTTTCTTAAAGAATCAGGCTTACTGAACAGAATATGAATAAGCATCACACTACACCACACACATGTAACTCATTAGTATTAAGGGGAAAGTGAAACTCTGGCTCAGACGCAGTAGACAGTAGGGGGCGGAAATGTGCCTAAAATGTTGTGCACCACCTGCCCATTAAACAACACAGAAGAAGAAGAAGAAGAATCAATCGGGTTCATGGGGAAAAATTTTCTACGGAAGCGTATTAGGGCCACTTGGAGAAAATTTTTTTTTTTTAAATTCCGAGATTAAAAGTCGGAAATTTCAAGAAAAAAACTCGAAATTCTGAGATTAAAAGTCGGAATTTTCGAGAAAAAAGACGGAATTTTTGAGAAAAAAAGTCGAAATATTCGAGAAAAAAAAGTCGAAATTTTAGAGAAAAAAAAGTTGAAATTTTCGAGAAAAAAAAGTCGAAATTATGACATACAAAGAACGCATGCTCTAACTGCTGCCATGGCAACGAATGGCCACCAGAAAGGGAAGTCGTGGAAAGTGGCTGCCAACCGGCCTGGCCCTGAACATGTGAACTTAGCGACGTTGACTCTGAATGCAAGACACAAGGGATGCAGTTGAAAGGTAAAATTATCATTCTGTTCTGTTTGATGTTACATTGCATTGTGGATATGGTTAAGGGTACGTAATATCAATTAGGATCAGAAGTGACACTTACTAGCATGCAGGCTGCATGCTACAACCACAAGGCGTACTGTCTCTGCTAGTTTAGAAACCTGGACATGACACTACCCTTAGTAGCCTATCATGTCCGAGTGCTAAACGTTTGTGCGTACAGTGAAACGACACAATTGGTGTCCGTATAATGACTGCAGAAACCCATTTCATCTAGCTAGTATTGCTAATATTATACTAACGCCACTACAGTAGGCCTAAGCCTCGTCTGTAGAGCAGAAGGGTTTCCAAGTCACCTCTAATATTTCAATCTAGAGACATCAAACATCTAATTTGCCTCGGCAGGCTAGATGAATAATTCCACTTGTACCTACCTGAAGTGTCATGAGTCCAGGAGTTAAATTCCTATTAAACGTTTTCTGGTGAGATTAGCCCACTGAATTGTTTTCGTTTTGGATTAATTGGCTATGAAAGTAGTTTAATCAAGGAAGATAATGTTAGCCTAAATTTGGGCTCAGCATGGGATGACTTTTGATGTTATCAGGGAAACCTGTGGGGATAAGATGGAACAGGCATATCTGTCCATACAATGTGATAGTAAAATATTGTGATTTCTACAGAAAGTATCATATGTGAACGTTCTTTTATGACTTTTCTCAGTTTAACGCACTGATTTTCATATTTTCCTGTATGAAGTAGTGTTATCACACATGAAAATTAAATACATGATGTCAGAAGCACTTTGCAAATATTATCTGGTGCTTCTCAAATTCTTCAGTGTTAAAATTTAATGCACTTGATCTGAGAATTCATAATGTATATATTTATTGTAGATTGATTCCAGCATCATAAACCTAATGACAGATGACCAGCTAAGGGAATATCTGCCTTCCTATGGTGACCGACTGGCTGTTTTTGGATACTGCAGATGGAAGGAAAAAGAACCCAGAAGTCACAAGTCAAAGGTCTTTGAGCGGCTTAAAGCAAAGATTGCAGGGAAAAAAGCTGATCGTGTGTTTGAGAGTGAGTGTCAAACCACAGCAAGAAATGCTCAGAAGAATGAGAGAAAAATTGAATTGGGATGGTTGCATTTTAGGAAAGGGGAATTTGTGCAGGTACGAACCAAAAAAGGAGGTGGTACCAGAAAAATTAGTGTTCAGAAGGAAAGTAAAAAAATCAGACCGGATTGATAAAGCTGTGCAGTTGTTTTTTCCAGGTGGAAGAAATGCAGAGGGGAAGCTTGATGATTTTGACTGTGAGTTAACTGACTTTCAGCAGCATTCACTAGATGTTAGTGTCGCCACCTTGTTGACCACTTTTTTTTTTGTATTTTGTTTTTGAGTTTACTTTACGCACTTTAAGTGGCATGAACTTTAAGTGGTATGCTGCAGAGAATTGTGAATACCTGTTGTGTGCTTTAAGGACAACAAAATGCCTTCTAATAATGGATTAGGCCTACTGTTGTACTGTTGTTTTGTCTGCCTGGGAAGAGTTATTATCAGCAGAAAATTCCAGTTATCTTTATAAATAATTTCAGATGAGATGTCATGGATTTTAGTCGGAATTACCAATGTATGACTACTTGTTTACATTTCTCATGGCAACCACTGTTTTACTCCATACAGTTGCTGTTTACAAAAAAAAATCTGTTACTTTTGAAGGCTTCCTTCTGTAAAGATTTTAAGGTGGCATTACAGTTCCAATGAAATTATATAGTTTTGCATTCTTTGTATTGTGATCTTTTAAATATCTGAATAAATAATTCAGTTAACTTGTTAGGATTTTGCATTTTTATTCATATTTGCAAATGTTGAATGGTAGAACAAAATAACTTGACTGCTAATACATTTGATGTGAAAATAAGAATCTACATCTTTTAAAGCAGGTATTACAAGTAAAAAAAAAAGTTTTAATTGGCAATCAGTTAAACTGCAATATTTTTCAAATTGTGAATAAAATGGGCAAAGGACAAAACAAAGACATCTCTGAAATGGCCTGTGCCTGTTGAGGTGTCCACGACCATGGCAACCTTGACATCATGTGTATCTTGTTGTGGATGTTACGGGATGCTTGAATACAGTACTATCTCATCTTACAACAGGTGACACAAGACCGGGTCCAATAAAAGTAATGATTTACACCAAGATCATTGTTTATCAGCTGTCTGAGTGTGAGATACAGGTTAACTGTTTCAAACACATCATTTGTTAATGACAGATTATGCTCTGACATCAGGTCCACACAAATGTGAAACACATCCTCATCACATGGAAAGTCTTTGAACATACACTCTTCAAGGCAGACTTCAACTTTCTCCAGGTCCACATTCTGCAAATAGTCTCTGCCTCCGTACAGCTGAGGGACTGCATGTAATATGGAGGGACGACCATGAGGTGAACGAGAGTTGTGGACTTGACAGACTCTGTGGTCATTCCAAGTCGATACAACCCCATCAACTTCTTCCTAGAGATCAGACATAATATTTAGTATATAAATTCTGTATTACAGTTTCAGTCACCGTATCCTGATTATTTAAGATGGAGTGGTTGAAATGGTTTCATTTGGGTGGGAGAGGGGGTGGGCACAATACAAACAAACCAGGAGTAGGGGTGTTGAAGTAGGAGGCAAAGTGGGATTCATTATCCAGGACCCAGTAGTAGGGGCCCTGGGCTAGGGATGGGACGATTTTTTAGGCCTAGGCACTATTGTGTAATGCCATGTGTAACAAAGCGCTTATTTGATAAAGGACAAGGCCTCTATAAGGGTAGTGTGTATAGACTTAGGCTACTCTCTGGATTCTCCATGATAAGAAGCTATATGGCAGCACCCAAAATTTATTGTGAATTTGATGACTTCAAGATTGCACATGCCTAGTGAATTTGGCTTAATATTTATGGGAAAAGCTGTGACAGTCAATGCTGTGTCTATTTTAGTAGTCAGTCATATTAAATTATAACACTGAAGAATTTGAGTAGCACCAGATAATATTTGCAAAGTGCTTCTGACATCATGTATTTAATTTTCATGTGTGATAACACTACTTCATACAGGAAAATATGAAAATCAGTGCGTTAAACTGAGAAAAGTCATAACAGAACATTCACATATGATACTTTCTGTAGAAATCACAATATTTTACTATCACATTGTATGGACAGATATGCCTGTTTCATCTTATCCCCACAGGTTTCCCTGATAACATCAAAAGTCATCCCATGCTGAGCCCAAATTTAGGCTAACGTTATCTTCCTTGATTAAACTACTTTCATAGCCAATTAATCCAAAACGAAAACAATTCAGTGGGCTAATCTCACCAGAAAACGTTTAATAGGAATTTAACTCCTGGACTCATGACACTTCAGGTAGGTACAAGTGGAATTATTCATCTAGCCTGCCGAGGCAAATTAGATGTTTGATGTCTCTAGATTGAAATATTAGAGGTAACTTTGAAACCCTTCTGCTCTACAGATGAGGCTTAGGCCTACTGTAGTGGCGTTAGCATAATATTAGCAATACTAGCTAGATGAAATGGGTTTCTGCAGTCATTATACGGACACCAATTGTGTCGTTTCACTGTACGCACAAACGTTTAGCACTCGGACATGATAGGCTACTAAGGGTAGTGTCATGTCCAGGTTTCTAAACTAGCAGAGACAGTACGCCTTGTGGTTGTAGCATGCAGCCTGCATGCTAGTAAGTGTCACTTCTGATCCTAATTGATATTACGTACCCTTAACCATATCCGCAATGCAATGTAACATCAAACAGAACAGAATGATAATCTTACCTTTCAACTGCATCCCTTGTGTCTTGCATTCAGAGTCAACGTCGCTAAGTTCACATGTTCAGGGCCAGGCCGGTTGGCAGCCACTTTCCACGACTTCCCTTTCTGGTGGCCATTCGTTGCCATGGCAGCAGTTAGAGCATGCGTTCTTTGTTTGTCATAATTTCGACTTTTATTCTCGAAAATTTCGACTTTTATTCTCGAAAATTTCGACTTTTTTTCTCGAAAATTTCAACTTTTTTTCTTGAAAATTTCAACTTTTTTTCTCGAAAATTCAGACTTTTTTTCTCGAAAATTCCGACTTTTTTTCTCGGAATTTCGAGTTTTTTTCTTGAAATTTCCGACTTTTAATCTCGGAATTTTGAAAAAAATATTTTCTCCAAGTGGCCCTAATACGCTTCCGTAATTTTCTCATAGGAAACATGTAATCCTCTGTATAGACCCATTTACTATTTGTAAACAAAGACGGCTGTGCGCGCACCCTGGCAACAGAAGCAGTAAGCTTCCCAATTGATTCTGGGACAGACTAGCCTACTTATCAATAATTTAAACGTGGATATATACTGTTCTCAGCATCAACATGTCTGGTTGTTGCGTATACAGTTGTACGAATCGCTATTCCTCTGGCGGACTAAAGTTTTATAGGATTCCTAAAGGATCACACCTATTTCAGAGCAACAGATGGCGGCTGTGGCTGCAGGCGATTAAATGTGTGGACTGGAATGAGGACATAATAAAAAATGCTCGTGTCTGTAGCGCCCATTTTATATCAGGTAAGGTTAGGGTTGCCACCTGTGTCTGACAAAAATCCTGGACATTTCGACCATCCAATCGACCTTTTTGCTTGTAAGCAACGGTGCCCTTCACACATCTAACCCAAGACAAAAATCGCCCTTCTACGCTGAAACTGTATTGCTCTAATTAGTAAAAATGACGCTTTCGCTAGTTATTTGTTTAGTTAATTGCTTTACATAATATAGCAGGTCTTCATTAGCCTGGCAAGCCAGACTAAATGTGAATATTTAGTCTGGCCTCGATCCGTAGACATTTCCGAAGCAGGTAGGAGGAACAAACTGCTGTCTTTCAAACTGTCTCTGTGCGTATAGGCCAACGCTCTGACCAATCAGCGCAACAGTGACTGACGTAGTCAGAGCGACAGAAAGCAGTGGGGGAGACCTTGAAATAAATAATTTTTCAAAATGCGTATTAATTAATAAACATGTTCTAGATATTAAGAAGTTTGGAGATAATGACCACAAGTTTGGAGTCTGTACCACATACTTAACATACACTCATTTTTTTCCCCAAGTGTTTTTCAAGGGTTTGCTTAACCCTTTAATGCACAACATGGGTCACAAGTGACCCGGCTGCGTTTAATTTGCTTTTTATCTCTGCAATAAATTATTTTCATGACCCCACACTCCATGAATTCCTCAATTAACTTGTTTTTGTTCATTTCAAAACTTTTTTAAATTTATATCTCTAAACAATTTTAAATAAAAATACTTTTTTTGTCACTACCCCTCTAATGCACAACATGGGTCACAAGTGACCCGCATTCATTTTCTATGGAGTTTTGTTGAAGGTTTAGTGTTTCTTAGCTAGTTTTTTTTTTTTAAATTAATTTTTCATTTAATTTACCAAGTTTCCATCACTTATTCAGTTTTTTTTCAAACATTAATTATTCTTTTCATTAATTTATGGTTACCCATTGAATTATAACACTTTTTATGTAGCTATATTATATTTGCACACATGGGTCACAAATGACCCGCATTAATTTCCTATGTAAAAGAATCAGAATTTATTTGCAGTAATAGAATAAGAATCAGAACAAGAATAAGAATCAGAATTTATTTGCAGTAATATTTGAAATTAGTTTATTTCATCATTTAATATCAAAATTTATCATTACATATTCAGCTTTTAAAAAACAGCAATAATTATGTTCATTCCACTATGGCTACTCCATGAATTTGAATACATTTTGTGAAGCAGTACAGCGGTTGAACACATGGGTCAGAAATTACCTGTGTTGGCTAAGTGATCGTGATTAAAGAAGTCCCAGACAGGGGCCATTTGGCCTTTTTACCTAGAAAACCCACAAGAGGGCCAATTGGCCCCAAGTCCTCCCTGTAGACATTCATTTTGTTATGGAAATGTGGCTGTTAGTTACCTTACAGCTTAGAAATGAAATCTTACAATGCCTGTTGAATGTTGAATCTCTGCATCTTCGTTCCTTGGAGAGGAGCTTCTTTCACCACAAAATTCTTGAGGGAACTGAAGCGATAGTCCATGTGCACTGAGGTATTTATCCATCAAACAATTGTCTGGTTGCAGTCACATGAGTCGTTATGGTCACATGGGACATTCACATGTTCACATTTTAGAATAGAATGTGTTTTTATTCCTCATTCTCACATTCACACAGAAGTAGCCAACATGACTTCACCACTGAAGTGTGAAGTGTGTGAAATGTGACCTCCTCACCCCACAAACTGCCACTAACAGCCTCATTACCATAACAAAATGAGTGATTAGTGTATTGGGGAAAAGCGGTCGGGCCAAATGGCCCCTATGTGGGTCTTCTAGGTAGACAGAAAAATGCTGGGACTTCTGGTGTTAAGATAAAAAATATTATGCGAACCGGCGGCACGGTGGTGTAGTGGTTAGCGCTGTCGCCTCACAGCAAGAAGGTCCTGGGTTCGAGCCCCGGGGCCGGCGAGGGCCTTTCTGTGCGGAGTTTGCATGTTGTCCGCGTGGGTTTCCTCCGGGTGCTCCGGTTTCCCCCACAGTCCAAAGACATGCAGGTTAGGTTAACTGGTGACTCTAAATTGAGCGTAGGTGTGAATGTGAGTGTGAATGGTTGTCTGTGTCTATGTGTCAGCCCTGTGATGACCTGGCGACTTGTCCAGGGTGTACCCCGCCTTTCGCCCGTAGTCAGCTGGGATAGGCTCCAGCTTGCCTGCGACCCTGTAGAAGGATAAAGCGGCTAGAGATAATGTGATGTGATATTATGCGAACCATTTCACTACAAATAAAAAAATAATATTCTAAAAATCTAAATCATTTCTAATAGTAATCTGATTAAAAAGGTTGTTGGTATATTTAAAACATTAAACATTGTACATTATGTACAGCAACTAACACTGTAAACACCAATACTGAACTTTACTGCATTAGTAGCTATAGTGAGCCATGGACAACTGGAATATTAACTTTCAAACTGTGGGGAAGTGGTAAATGTAACTGAATAAAACTGATTGGGTAAGATAATATTATATTGGCATGGGCACAGGCATGTATACATTGAGAACGCGCCGAGACAGCAGTCTCAGTTCTTACATGTATCACAAATGACCACAGTAACTGAATGGTCCTTGCATATAGGCCGTGTGCATTTGGAGCAGGAGAGGGTGACTTTCCTATCTCTGGCAGTTGGACAAAGGCTGCATCTCTTCCTCTTGGATTTTCCTCCCTGTCTTAAGTCCTCTTGTGGATGGGTGGTCTCAGCACTCCCCCTTTTCACACCACATGTTGCCATGGCCTCAGTAACATTCCTCCGGAGATGAACAGAGGTCTCCATGCGCCTGTTCATGTGAGGCATGATGAGCTCTTTGGCCAACTCCTTGATGAAAAGCTGCCGTGCATTTGGCACACCATTCATATAGTCAGGGTGTTGTGCAGTAAAGATGGTGAAGGCGTTCAGTGCTCTGGCATGTTTTGCCAGAGCACTGTACAATTATCTTCAATAATAACTCTGTAACAGTTGTGTAATAAATATGTAATATTACAACTGAAAATAAATACTTACACGTAGTTTTGCAGAAGCAGCTTTGTAAACTTCTAAAATGAGTGTCAACAGTCAGCGATCAACAGTGGTCCGACTTTAAATGTTTTCCTGACAGGAAACACTTGCAAATATCATAGTTCCTCAGAACACCAAATCTAGGTTAAATTAAAATAAACTTAAGTAAAAAAATTTTTTATGCTTCAAACATTACCTACTTTATAAACTTTTTAAATATTGTAGGTGAAAGTATTGATTTTTTAAGGTGTAAGTGAGAAAACCATATCCATGCTTGGAATTACATTAGAAATGAATGCGGGTCACTTGTGACCCATGTCTGCGAATTAATGGAGAAATTACAAATACATGTTTATTTATGAGATACAAAAGTAAAAATGATAAAAAATAGTTTTTGTGCATCAAACCCTACCTAATCTGTCAATTTATAAAATATTATAGGGTTAAATGCATTGTTTCAAGAAGTTGTAAGAGAGAAAACCATGTCCTTGCTGGAAATTACATTAGAAATGAATGCGGGTCACTTGTGACCCATGTTGTGCGTTAGAGGGGGTTACAATAGCTTGCGCATTAAAGGGTTAAACTGTTTTTGAGAGTTTTTATTTAGTGGTGTTTGGTGAAATAATTTCCCTTAAATTTAAAATAACGGGAAAATAAGAAACAATCAAAAAGTAATGTTTCAAAGCTGTTTATTAATTCTTCGTACTGCACAAACTAGCCCCATCCTTTTGGCTACGAGCGGAGCCAGCTGGTAGATCAGACTTTTGCCATAGCCGGTCGGCAAAACAGCGAAAACGTCCTTCTTGAAAAGGAATGAGCGGAGAGCCTCTTACTGCTCATGTTTCAACGAAAACTCCAAGTCTAATTCTTCTAAAACTGATTCCAAAGCGGAGTCAAACGCGCGCTGTTCACTAGCCGTAGCCATCTCTCCTGCTGTGCTTTCTCTAGCGTCGCGCAGCTTTGTCGTCACTCCTGCAAAAGCCCGCCCAAAGAATCCAAACAAAAACCTTGCGTTGTGATTGGCGGGCACGATTTGATGCCTGGAGTGTTTTTGTTTACATGGTGCGAGGCGAGACCCACTCGCTAGGCAAAAATATTTTTGGCCGCTAGGCGAGTGGGTCTAGTTTACTAGGCTAGGTCTTCAGTATTTTGGTTTATTTCCAACAGTTTTTGGTTGTGGACACCTCATTGTATCTAAGAATACCTGAATGTAACAGTGTAAGGTGTAGTGTCAAACAGCTTACCTGATTGTTTAGAGTGTGGTGTGTGTTTTGCTTGTGCTTGCCTATGCCTCTGCTGCTCTTGGCTAAACAAATACATAGGAGGACATGTAACTGATATAACTTGGCACATACAGTACATACAGGAGTATGTTACTACACTATTTCATTTAATTCACCAAAACCTTACCTAATCTTCCATTTATATTTGGTGTTTTTCTTTGCTGCTGCTATGAGTCCTGGCTGATTTTCAATGAATGTCTTGAACTCAGTACAGGACAACTGAAAGTTTAGCCTGACTTGAAGCTCAGCCTTCACCATTGCAACAGAGAGTCTGTTTCTTTTATCAGTCCAAGCCGGTTCCAGGCTAGCACCAACTCTCTGCTGGGCCAGAGGAAAGAACCGCTTACGTCAGCGGGGGGCGGAGTTGTTAAGACCAACATCAATAACAAGACCATGAAAGATCGCCATTTTTAAGCGCCGAGAAGCAGCAGCTGTACAAACGCGAAGTCATCCATTATTATTATTGTTACTGCTGCTTCTTCCGTGTTTTTGCTTTGATATTCGCGCCAAGGTTTATGTAAACGTAGCGCCGTAACTGACGTATACAGCGACGTAAGTGACGTATACAGCGACGTAATGACGTATTCAGCGACGTGATGACGTGGCTCCGCTTAGTGGCGCTTAGCACGGGCGAGCTATGGAAAAGCAAACTGGTTCTCAGCTGGCTCGCAAGTTGAAATACACATTTTGCCCATCATGTACAAAAAACCGGGACATTCAGTGTCCCGGATTTTTTTTTTTTTTTTCCGGGACAGACCATGAAAATCCGGGACAATCAGGAAAAACCGGGACAGGTGGCAACACTAGGTAAGGTTATCTATCTACTGATTTTACTGGAAGCCTTAGTGATTACCTGCATGGTGTAGAATAATAATCAAAAGCAGCTTAAGTTGTTGGATAAACTGATGTTAGCTTTGGCTAGTAGCACTAGCTGCTAGCTTGCTATGCAGCTAAAGTTTTATTAGATTTGCCCATTAGCTTGCTAGGCAAAACACATGTTTGTTCTAAGCCGATCTTTGTGTACAAACAGAAAAAGGGTCTATAAAACTTTACCTGCATAACAAGCTAGCAGCTAGTGCTACTAGCCAACGCTAACATCAGTTTATCCAACAACTTAAGCTGCTTTTGATTATTATTCTACACCATGCAGGTAATCACTAATGTAAACAAGGCTTCCAGTAAAATCAGTAGATGGATAACCTTACCTGATATAAAGTGGGCACTGCAGACACGAGCATTTTTTATGTCCTCATTCCAGTCCACATGTTTAATCACCTGCAGCCACAGCCACTGTCTGTGCTCTGAAATAGGTGTGATCCTTTAGGAATCCTATACAACTTTAGTCTGCCGGTGGAATAGCGATTCGTACAACCGTATACACAACAACCAGACATGTTGATGCTGAGAACAGTATCTAGCCACGTTTAAATGATTGATAAGTAGGCTAGTCTGTCCCAGAATCAATTGGGAAGCTTAGTGCTTCTGTTGCCAGGGTGCGTGTGCAACTGCTTGATCACGTGACGCTGAAAAAGGGTCTATAGACTAGGGATGCAACAATACTCGGTTTAAAACTGAACTGTACGGTACACCCTACACGGTTCAATACGCCTTTAAACCACGTTTTTTTTTATTACTATTCTTATTAATATTTTTGCGTTAGAATATGTCTCACTCCGTGTGCCTGCTCCAGCATAACAAGCTACTCACAGCAGAGAACCCCTCCCCGCTACAATTAATAGCCAATCATAGGCTTATCCTGCCCCCTCCGCTGTGATACTGAGCTAAGCCAAAAGTTTGCCATGGTGAGAAACTCAGTCATGGCGGCCGCTGACGAGAGGAAGCGTTATGAAGATGCTCCGGCTTCACACAAATCTGCGGTGTGGCAGGATTTCGGATTTGCAGCTGAATATAATGAGGACGGAATGAAAACGGTAAACAGAAGTAAGACTGTCTGCAAGCATTGTTTGACCCACCTCCCATACTCTGCGGGAAACACATCTAACATGGCTAGTCACCTCAGACGCCACCACCCCAATATATCGCTTTCTGGGAGCAGAGCATTCGAGCAGGTAACCCCAATAAAAAAACATCAGTCTCTCTCAAATGCCTTTCAACAAAAGTATAGCAGCAGCTCAGAAAAACACAAACACATAAGCCACGTGGTTGGCGTATATATCTGTAAAGATCTGAAGCCGTTTTCTACTGTTGGAGGCATGGGATTTCGGTACCTGATGAAAACTGTTGATTCACGTTACACGCTGCCCTCCTGCATGCATTTCACCAACACTGTAATGCCTGGCCTTTATGAAACAGTGCGCAAATGTATTGAGCAAGACTTGGCTAATACACAAAGCCTCACGCTGACCACTGATAGCTGGACATCCCGGGCAACAGAGAGTTACCTCACTGTTACTGTGTATTACATCTCGGACTGGGAACTGAAGAGCGCTGTACTGCAAACTCGTCCTCTTTATGAAAGCCATACTAGCGCGCACTTGGCAGATGAACTAAAAAATACCGTGACTGAGTTAGGGGTGTAACGGTATACAAAAATCACGGTTCTGTACGTACCTCGGTTTTGAGGTCACGGTTCGGTTCATTTTCGGTACAGTATGGGAACAAAATGCAAAACCATTTTCTTCCTCAGCACGTTGTTTATTAAACCACAAAATTGTCAATATACAAAAAGAAACAGTAAATAAATTCAAAGTGCTGCTTGGTACCAGTAAATTAAATGAAATATTCTCAAATGATTAACCAATGTTTGAAATTAAAAATAATAAATTCCTTTTAAACAGTAAACAAAAGTTTTCAGCATGTAAAGTGCAGCACTCAGTTCCAGTATTCCAGTAAGCAATTTTACTCCATCTACTCAACAACTGAATACGGTCTTAGATCCGATGCTATAAAGACGCCAATGGATGCTGTTATGGCTTTAGCCCGATCTGAATTGCCAGGGAGAGGGCGCTTGAATGCAGAAATCAGCTGCGTTTGCACTACGGTGTTTTTTTTCCTTGTCGCGGTAATCTTAACACTTGGGTGGTGCCGTTTCAGGTGAGTAATGCCGCTTTTCCACTACAAACGCGGCTGAGTTGGGCTGAGCCGTGCCGTGCTGAGTTGGGCTGAGTCGAGCTGAGCGGGGCTATTGGAGTTGCATTTCGACTACCACCGCGCTGAACCGTGCTGGCTGGAAGTGGGTGGACACATTGGGTGGAGTTAGCGAAAGTGGGTGGACGTCACGTGATATCGTTAAGCGGCGCAAACAGTGACATCAGTGATCTTTTAAGCGGTAGTCTCACGACCCGGATAGTAAACAATAAACATGGAGGACATGGAGTCGTTAGTGTTGCTGGTCTTGGTGCTGTGGCTTGTTGTCACTGACAACGCCAACAGATACTGGCAAGAGCGTATAGATGAGGCGAGGCGCATAAGGCTCCAGAAATTCTCGTAATTCGTAATTCTTCTTCTTCCGGGTTTACGGTGTTTACAGATCCCAGCGTGCTCGCAGGGCGTGTGTGGGCATGTGAGGACACTCCTCCTCACCAATCAGTGCACAGGGGAGTGAGTGTCTGCTCATGCCCCCAGCCTCACTCAGCTCGGTTTGGCTCGCTTCAGCCCCACTCCAAAACCGTGCGAGTTTTGGGTGCTAAGCAGGGCTGAAGCGAGCTGAGTCGTGCTGTTTTGAGATAGTCGAAACGCGAGCCGTGTCAGGCTGAAGTGAGCTGAAGCGAGCTGAAGTGAGCTGAAAAAGGGTAGTGGAAAAGGGCCATTAGCGTGTTTGACGTATTGCCCGAAAAATAGCCAACCCCAGTAAAACAGTGTCGACATACCGCCTTCGTTTTGTCCACTTGTCTTTCTCAGTTGCAGTATTTCACTGGGAAACCGAAGTGTTCCCAAACGGGAGATTTTAATGACAGGGGAGGATCTTCTAGCTCCGGTTGGTCGCTAGTAGTAGCCATAATGTCAAATCAGATACACCATTCTCTGATACAACACAAGCCAGCACCTCGCTACAGTTTTTTGAAGAGTGGTTGGGAAAGGCTCGTCTGATTGGTTCGCCGTGCGAAGTGACCTCCACATGGTCACAAGAGCACGAATCACGAACGAGTTTCTTTATAAATATTAAAGAGTCTTCCCTTTACTACTCCAATCACGTACAGGTATCCTCGTGAATATTAAAGAGCCAGATGTAGTGGCAGCATATAAAAACCACATATAAACTGACTGTACTCGTTCGGTACAGTACTGTACCATACCGAAGGTCTGTTTTCCAACGGTCCGGTACGAATACATGTACCGTTACAGGCCTAGACTGAGTGGAAGTTAGAAAGGCCTAATATCACTATTCCGGTGACCACAGATAACACAGCCAATATTGTAAATGCTGTTGGTGAGACGGCTGGACTGGGACCACAGATTGGCTGCTTTGCTCATGTTGTAAACCTCGCAGCTAAGAAGGCAGTGTCAATCAACAGTGTGTCCTGCCTCCTCGGGAAGATAAGAAAAGTTGTGAGTTTTTTTCACAAAAGCACCACAGCCCACCATGCACTGACTGTAAAACAAGAGATGTTAAATCTGCCAAACCACAAATTAATCCAAGATGTCACAACTAGATGGAATACAACACATGATATGTTGGAAAGGTATGTTGAACAGCAGCCTGCCATCTACTCTGCTTTGTTGGACAAAGATCTGAAGTCCATCAACAAGAACATGGCACTGTTGAGTGATGAGGAGCAAGGACTGGCAGAACAACTCATTAAACTCCTGAAACCACTGAAAACAGTGACAACACTTATGAGCAGTGAAACCACCCCCACCTCCTCAATGATTCTTCCTCTGAAGGAACTAATTCTCAAAGCTATGGTACAGGAAGAAGAAGATGGTCCAACAATCAAAGAGGCCAAAGCAGCAATAGCACAGGACTTAGGCTACGTTTACATTAGACCATATCTGTCTCGTTTTCTTCGCAGATGCACTGTCCGTTTACATTAAACTGCCTGGAAACGCCGGGAAATGGGAATCTGCCAGCGTCCACGTATTCAATCCAGATCGTGTCAGCTCCGGTGCTGTGTAAACATTCAGAATACGCGGATACGCTGTGCTGAGCTCTAGCTGGCGTCGTCATTGGACAAAGTCACTGTGACATCCACCTTCCTGATTCGCTGGCGTTGGTCATGTGACGCGACTGCTGAAAAACGGCGCGGACTTCCGCCTTGTATCACCTTTCATTAAAGAGTATAAAAGTATGAAAATACTGCAAATACTGATGCAAATACTGCCCATTGTGTAGTTATGATTGTCTTTAGGCTTGCCATCCTTCCACTTGCAAGTAGTAAGTGATGTGCACTGGGATCACACACACAGCGGCTCAGTCCCGAATCGTGGCTTGTGCACTTCACTCGCGCGCTGTGTGAGCTGCGCAGGGCCGGAGTGCGCACCCTCCAGAGGGCACTTGCTGTTCAGGGCGGAGTGATTTGGAGCGCAGGATGCCTGCGGAGCCGAGCGTATCCGTGTATTGGCGTTGCTATGTGCACGCAAATCGTGTATTGGTGTTGCTGTGTGCACACTAATCGTTTTAAAAACGTTAATCTGATGATCCGCTGATACGGTCTAATGTAAACATGGGCTTAGGGAAGAGATACACAGACCCTGACCTTCAAAAATACCTGCAAATAGCAACAACCTTAGATCCCAGGTTCAAATCCCTGCTCTCTCTGGATGAAGCATCCCAGGTCAGAATCTTCAAGGCTCTCACCACATTAATCCTGGAGCAGGAACCACAGGTATACTGTCGTTTATTTTATTAGGATGTTATGTATGATTTTATTGCATCTTTTGTATTTGTATTATTGAAAATTATTCTGTAATGAAATAAAAAAACAAAATACAATTAAATTGCTGTCATCTTAAACAATTATTATTATTCTTATAGAGTCAAGATGAGGCTACACCATCTGAAGAGAAAGATACATCATCTCCCCCTCCCCAGAAGAAGACAGCTGTAGCAGAGCTTTTTGAAGGTTTTTTTAGAACCCAGGAGGGGCAAACAAAGACCTCTCTGAATGCTGAGGAGGAGGTCAGGTCATATAGGTTTGAAAGTGGGATCCGTGTGGATGGGGACCCATTTGATTGGTGGAAGGTCAATGAAAGTAAGTTTCCCAGTGTTGCAAAACTTGCACAGTGCTACCTGTGTGTCCCTGGGACATCTGTTGCAAGTGAGAGAATTTTCTCCACTGCAGGGGACATTGTTAATGCAAACCACTCCCGCCTAGCTCCAGAGAATGTAGATAAACTGATCTTTCTTCAAAAAAATCTTAACATAGAGGAATAAATAGAGAAGTAGTGGTTCTCTGACACTGCACTTAACTCTCAGAATGAGTTTCTGTTGTTATATCTAAAAAACAATGTTTCTTGTTTAAAAAAAATCCTGGTTGATGATGTTGATACCAATGCACTTCTGACAGTCTTTAGTTTAACTTTGTTTTTTTATGGACTGTTTCAGTATTGAAGACTAAGTTCCAAATTATTTATTGTAATGCACTGGATGAATATCATGCACTTTATCATGCAGTTTCTTTTACAGCTGAAAATATTTTATTTTTACACTACACAAAGTATACCTGGCTTAACTGAACCGTGGGCATAGTGAACCGTTGCATCCCTACTAGACCCTTTCGCAGTAAACGTCATTCATACGTAAGCGGAAATTGCGCGCGCAGCCTGGACCCAAAAAAGACTCAGAAATGCCTAGTTGTTGTGTTTTCGGGTGTCAGAATCGTTGCAGTGATGGGGTTAAAATGTTCAGAATTCCAGCAGGATCTCACCCATTCCAAAAAAATCGCCGACATCTATGACTACAAGCCATCAAACGTGTAGACTGGGATGAAAGCACTATCAAAAATGCGTGGGTTTGCAGCACCCACTTCATCACAGGTAAGATCAGGCTATTTATTAAATCTTTCTTTTTTATTCTTTCTAGTCTTCGTTTATTGATGTAGCAAAATACTTTGGTAACGTTTGTCTGATTAGCTGGGTCATAGTTACACAATGTAATGAATATTGTTAGCATGTTAACTTAGCTTTGCATGCAATTTTGTTTGTAGGAGAGGTCTGGCTTGACTCAAGCAGTCCAGATTTTGTGCCATCATTATTTGTGTATGCCGAAAATCACAATTTTAAAGCAAGGATGGAAAGCTAAAATTGTGTGCCCTCACTCTAAATGCCAACTTACGTTGACTGCTCTAACCTAGCTCCTGCCCCGTTCAGTTTCATTTCTGGTCTCTGCCTCTCGCTTTTTACGCAGCTCTGATTTCTCTTAGCTGCACTCTTTACACTATCATTCCTTTCATGCCATTACCTCCTGCAAATTGCTGTTTAGTGTTGGTATTTGCTGTTGTAGCTAAAGCCACATTGCCATCACATCACTGGCATAATTTGATTAAAACAAAATGAATATGAATGTCCCATTGTTAATCAAGTTGTACATGCCCGCACATAACATAATCATATGCGTCTAAAGACTTGTAGGCACGAAGTTTTTCGTGGGTGTACACTGAAGTCTTGTCAATAAGGTACGAGTATATATCTGGCCATTGTATACCATGGAACTTACTAACATCGTCCGTCCACTCTTTTATTAAATACGGATCCGGTAGGCGATGTCCACTTGTTAGAGTTAACTTATTTATGTAGCATTCTCGATCTTGTAACGACAATTGTTTGGCATAATCTGACAGCTCATAATGCCGGTCTATGGGCAGCACCATTGTTTCTGGGTCCAGGCTGCGCGCACATCCTGGCAACGGTCAGTTTGTTTACAAACATGCGAAGGGGTCTATTGAGGTTTTTCACCCATGTGACCAAGTCATGTGATGCATCGTTAGGCTGCCATTTTGGACGTCACGGCTCGAATCAGTTTGAATGCGAGGAAGGCAACAAACGAAAAACATAAAAGAAAAAGGAGCGAGATGCAGAAAACACCTTCACTATCCAGCGATGTAGGGCATTTACAGGAAGATTTACGTCCCTGGAGCCGGTGGTCACCATCTTATTACAGCTAAGGTTTGTTCACATTTTCATTTACTTTCGGTCCTCAGGATAAACAAAATGTTATTAAATGTCATTGACATAACTTCTTAGTCTGTTGAGACATGGCCCGTTATAAATTTGCTGTTACCAGGCAATGACCAAGAACTGTATTATTAGGGTCGGTGTCTGTGTTGTAGCAGTGTACTAGCAGCTAGCTGTTAGCACTAGCTAATGTCAACAACATAGTAGCTAGTATGTTATTGTAGCAATGTTTACGTTCAGTCATTTGGATGGCTGTTAAAACCTTTCAGTCTCAAGTTTTTCCTTTACTGTATTTACTAGTTTACTGTAATTATGATCCGGCAGCTATTTACACCGGATCCAGTGTAAATAGCTGCCGGCGCGCGCTCCGGCTTGCTCCCCCTCAAATTAAGCAGCATGCTCCGGAGTGCGCTGCTTAATTTGAGGGTGAGCAAGCCGGAGCGCGCTCCGGAACCTCGGCCGGAGCACTCCGGGAGCAAGCCGGAGCGTGCTGCTTAATTTGAGGGGGAGCAAGCCGGAGCGCGCTCCGGCAGCTATTTACACTGGATCCGGTGTAAATAGCTGCCGGATCATAATTACAGTAAACTAGTAAATACAGTAAAGGAAAAACTTGAGACTGAAAGGTTTTAACAGTCATCCAAATGACTGAACGTAAACATTGCTACAGTAACATACTAGCTACTATGTTGTTGACATTAGCTAGCTTGACCTTCAAAATGGCGGACACCGGGGCGTCATGTGACCCTGTGACGTCAGGTGAAATACCTCAATACCCTGATAGATTCATCACCTTACAAATGTTTAATATATGCTATCAAGTTGGCGAGTGGTTTACAATAATGTCATGTTACCAAAACACTTAAAAGCTAGATATTAAATTGCATGCATCACTTATGTGGCATGTGGAGTTGGGAGCTTTCTCTCTATGCACACGTGTCCTTGTTTGTGCTTGGCTGCTGAAAAGAGGGGATGGGGAGGGTGGTGTTGATGCAGTCCAGCACAAGCAAGCAGCAATTGTAATGTCATCTGCAGACTGTAGCAGGCTTGACTTCACCTCAAGGCCAACTCCTTGTGAGAAGAATACACATCAAGCTATTTGAGCCAGAGTACACAGCAAGTCTCTCAACAACTGCTGATAAAGATACACTAAAAGCATTGAAGGCCCTATGGAATATAAACAGTGATTTACTGCCCAATTTCTGAGATAAGCACAAAAATTAGATTGAAAGTTTATATATGTATAGTCAAGAAGGGAGGAAGTGACTTCATCTCATTTATTTAATTCTGTCCCCCCACAAAAATCACACCCTCATTTAAAACAATATTCCTAACCCAGTGGTTTCTTCATATGCTCAATATTTATTACAAGAAAATATAACCTTTAATTAATTGATCATTTGGACAACAGTACTAAATAGGAATAAAAGTGAGTTTCACTGAACAATGTTTTAAATTATTTTTATAATTTTTTGTTAAAAAAATTAATTTATTTGTATAGTAATTTTAACAATAGACATTGTTGCAAAGCAGCTTTACAGAAAAAAATAAATTTTAAACAAGGAAAAACTCCTTGAGATTGTCAGGGTGCAGGCACAGGGGAGAGCAGGAGAAGCAAACTGTAGACCGAGCCAAAACAGTAGACCAGAAGCATAGTCAAAGAAACAAGCAGAGGTCAGTCGATTGGCAAACTGGATTATGAAGACGAGACTAAGAGACATGGTCAATATAAACAACAGCCAACTACTAGAAGGCAGGCAAACCATAACCAGCTTGGTAAAAGAGAGCAACTGGACTTGCTTGAAGATTCTTGAAGACGTTTCAACTCTCATCCGAAAGGCTTCTTCAGTTCTGTCTGACTAGTAGGGAGTATCAGGTATTTATCCTCTCATGGATGAACAGCTCATCTAAGGTGTCGTTGAGTCATCCTGTTGGTATGGGTCACTCAGTACGTTTACATGCACATCCAAATCGAGCTGCTGTCGGTAATCGAGCAAAGGGTCCCAGCAGGGGTGCCAGAGAAATCCAATCCTACATGCACACAAGGAAATCGAGCTATTGTGTGAGGTACATTGTGCACCCGAGCCACAGGTGGCGCTACACACCCCATCGTGTTGGTACACTTCCGGTTGTCGTCATGAAGAGCTATTCAAGAGTGTAAACAAAGTTATCAGTTCCGTGTTCTCCATTGTGCGTTTTTCTCCCGTCCATGAATTTTAATATATTCAACTCCTTAAGCTGAATGAGCATGAACTCTGTCTCCTCATTGCTCCAGAAGTGCATGTTTGTGCTCGCCATTTTCTCTTCTTCGTTTGTTCCTCCTGACCTCTTCTGCTGCTCGCTACTACTGTTGTCATGCCGACCGAGGCTGTCGTGTTTCCCGCTTGTGGTCTCATCACTCGTCACTTCCGGAAGGGGCAGTGCTGAAGTAAGTAGCTCGACTACATAGCTCAATAGGGTATACATGCACTAAGTAGCTCGGCAAAAATCGCATAATCTAGGTCGTGTAGCTCGATTACGAGAAATCAAGTTCAGTTCAGTTTCAGCCTAGCTAAGGTGTTTCCATGGCATTTAGAACTTCGATTTCAGTCAAGCAACGGCAGAAATTCGATTTTCTCTATGTGCATGTAAACGCACTGACTGGGGGCTGGATGTGAACAGCCTCGAGAGTCGTTAGGGTGATCAATGGATTGCCCATTAAGGTGATCAATGGAATGCTGATTCTCTCTGTCCTCTTGTGAGTCACTGAAAACAGCTGGGTTTTAGTGTGCATTCAGTTGTCTGGGAAGTGTGCCAAGGACTGCATTGTAGGTGGCTGATAAATGATGTCTGAGCCCATGTTTACATTAGACCGTATCAGTGGATCATCAGATTAATGTTTTTAAAACGATTAGTGTGCACACAACAACACCAATACACGATTTGCGTGCACACAGCAATACCAATACACGGATACGCTCGGCTCCGCAGGCATCCTGCGCTCCAAATCACTCCGCCCTGAACAGCGAGTGCCCTCTGGAGGGTGTGCACTCCGGCCTTGCGCAGCTCACAGAGCACGCGAGTGAAGTGCACGAGCCACGATTCGGGACTGAGCCACTGTGTGTGTGATCCCAGCGCATATCACTTACCACTTGGAAGTGGAAGGATGGCAAGCCTAAAGACAATCATAACTACACAATGGGCAGTATTTGCATCAGTATTTGCAGTATTTTCATACTTTTATACTCTTTAATGAAAGGTGATACAAGGCGGAAGTCCGCGCCGTTTTTCAGCAGTCGCGTCACATGACCAACACCAGCGAATCAGGAAGGTGGATGTCACAGTGACGTTGTCCAATGAGACGCCAACTAGAGCTCAGCACAGCGTATCCGCGTATTCTGAATGTTTACACAGCACCGGAGCTGACACAATCTGGATTGAATACGTGGACGCTGGCGGATTCCTGTTTCCCGGCGTTTCCAGGCGGTTTAATGTAAACGGACAGTGCATCCACGAAGAAAACGAGACAGATACGGTCTAATGTAAACGTAGCCTTAGATCCCCACCTCTGTTCAGTGATGGCCATTCCAGGTTGACAAAAATGGCTTCTTTAACTCCTCGCTCATACCAACGATCCTCTCTGGCTAAAATGTGTTAGTTGCAATCCTGAAATAAGTGTCCTTTGTTGTTAAGATGAAGGTAGACAGCAGAGTCCTGGCCTGAGGAACTGGCTCTCCTGTGTTGAGCCATACGCCTGTGAAGCGGTTGTCGTTTTCCAATATATGAGTCCATGCATTCCTCACTGCACTGAATTGCATACACTATGTTGTCCTGTTTGTGTCTGGCTATTCTGTCCTTAGGGTGGACCAGTTTCTGCTTCAAGGTGTTACTGGGTCTGAAATGTACCGGAATGTTGTGTTTGTAGAAGATCCTCCTGAGTTTCTCAGATAGACCAGAAATGTAGGGAATGACAATGTTCTTGCTTTTGTTCCTGTTATCCTCCTTGTCCGTTATGTTCCTTTTTCTGCTCCTGAAGAAAGACCAGTTGGGATACCCGCAGTTCTGAAGTGCTTTCTTGACGTGATTCTGCTCCTTCTCTCTTCCCTCTACCGTTGTAGGTAGTCCACAGTGGACTACCACTCAAAGATGATCAGTCTCCTCAGTGACACAACCACCTATGGAGGCGGGACCCCACCAGTTGTTACAAAAAGAAAGTTGTAAGCTGCCTGCAACAACTAGAAAAGGACCAAGCCATCAACCGATCTCTGTACTACAGATTGTACTCTGGGGAAGCAGTTCCTCTCATACGGACTCGCCAAGATTCACAAGGAAGGAGCTCCACTCAGACCCATCATCAGCAGTATAAACTGTCACCTATAACATTGCCAAACACCTAGCCACCATCCTGGCTCCTCTTGTTGGGAATACGCTACATCACATCAAAAACTCCCAAGATTTTGCTACTAAAGTTGCAGACCTCAAACTAGACTTAGATAAAACCATGGTTTCTTATGATGTCATTTCTCTTTTCACCTGCATTCCCACCACAGAAGCAGTCAAATCTGTTAGAAAATGACTCCTTCAAGACAACACCTTACTGGATAGAACAAACCTCACCACGGACCAGATTTGCACCCTGCTTGACCTCTGCCTGACTACCACTTATTTCCAGTTTAATGAAAAGTTTCTACAGACAAGCATGGATGCACCATGGGCTCACTGGTGTCCCCTATTGTGGCCAATCTTTACATGGAGGAAGTGGAACATAAAGCTTTGACCACTTTTTCAGGAGTTGCTCCCAGCCGCTGGTTCAGGTATGTGGATGATAGCTGGGTTAAAATCAAAACCCATGAAGTGGAAGCCTTCTCTAAGCACATCAATGCAGTGGATATCAACATCAATTTCACTCGGGAGGACATCAGTGGGAATAATCTAGCCTTCTTGGATTGTGATGTACACATTAGACAAGACAGAAGCCTCATCGTCGAGGTCTACTGGAAACCAACACACACAGACCAGTACCTACTCTTTGACTCACCACCCACTGGAACACAAATTGGGGGTCATTAGGATCTTGCAACACAGGGCTCAGAACATCCCTACAATGGTAAAGGGAAAAGAGAAGGAGCAGAATCACATCAAGAAAGCACTTCAGAACTGCAGGTATCCCAACTGGTCTTTCTTCAAGAGCAGAAAAAGGAACAATGGACAAGGAGGATAACAGGAACGAACGCAAGAACATTGTCATTCCCTACATTTCTGGTCTATCTGAGAAACTCAGAAGGATCTTCTACAAACACAACATTCCAGTACATTTCAGACCCAGTAACACCCTGAAGCAGAAACTGGTCCACCCTAAGGACAGAATAGCCAGACACAAACAGGACAACATAGTGTATGCAATTCAGTGCAGTAGGGGATGCACGGACTTCTATATTGGGGAAACAAAACAACCATTCACAGGCATATGGCTCAACACAGGAGAGCCAGTTCCTCAGGCCAGGACTCTGCTGTCTACCTTCATCTTAACAACAAAGGACACTCATTTCAGGATTGCAACGTACGCATTTTAGTCCCCATTTCAGTACCCATAAGTGTGGAATCACTTATATATATATATATATATATATATATATATATATATATATATATATATATATATATATATGGGGCGGCACAGTGGTGTAGTGGTTAGCGCTGTCGCCTCACAGCAAAAAGGTCCTGGGTTCGAGCCCCGGGGCCGGCGAGGGCCTTTCTGTGTGGAGTTTGCATGTTCTCCCCGTGTCCGTGTGGGTTTCCTCCGGGTGCTCCGGTTTCCCCCACAGTCCAAAGACATGCAGGTTAGGTTAACTGGTGACTCTAAATTGACCGTGAATGTGAGTGTGAATGGTTGTCTGTGTCTATGTGTCAGCCCTGTGATGACCTGGCGACTTGTCCAGGGTGTACTCCGCCTTTCGCCCGTGGTCAGCTGGGACGGGCTCCAGCTTGCCTGCGACCCTGTAGAAGGATAAAGCGGCTAGAGATAATGAGATGAGATGTGTGTATGCACACACACAGTGGTACAAGTCCTAAAAGTAGATAAAGAAAACCTAGTGAAACAAATGAGACCAAAATATTATACTTGGTCATTTATTTCATGAGGAAAATGATCCGATATTACATACCTGTGAATGGCAAAAGTATGTGAACCTCAAGGATTAGCAGTTAATTTGAAGGTGAAATTAGAGTCAGGAGTTTTCAATCAATGGAATAACAATCAGGTGGGAGTGGGCACACTGTTTTATTTAAAGAACAGGGATCTATCAAAGTCTGATCTTCACAACATATGTTTGTGGAAGTGTATAATGGCACGAACACAGAAGATTTCTGAGGACCTCAGAAAACGCATTGTTGATGCTCATCAGGCTGGAAAAGGTTACAAAACCATCTTTAAAGAGTTTGGACTCCACCAATCCACAGTCAGACAGATTGTGTACAAATGGAGGAAATTCAAGACCATTATTACCCTCCCCAAGAGTGGTTGACCAGAAAAAAAATCACACCAAAATCAAGGTGTGTAATAGTAGGTGAGGTCACAAAGGACCCCAGGGTAACTTCTAAGCAACTGAAGGCCTCTCTCACATTGGCTAATGTTAATGTTTATGAGTCCACCATCAGGAGAACACTGAACAACAATAGTGTGCATGGCAGGGTTGCAAGGAGAAAGCCACTGCTCTCCAAAAAGAACATTGTTGCTTTTGTCTGCAGTTTGCTAAAATCACGTGGACAAGCCAGAAGGCTATTGGAAAAATGTTTTGTGGACGGATGAGAACAAAATCAAACTTTTTGGTTTAAATGAGAAGCATTATGTTTGGAGAAAGGAAAACACTGCATTCCAGCATAAGAACCTTATCCCATCTGTGAAACATGGTGGTGGTAGTATGATGGTTTGGGCCTGTTTTGCTGCATCTGGGCCAGGAGAGCTTGCCATCATTGATGGAACAATGAATTCTGACTTCTCCCAGCAAATTCTAAAGGAAAATGTCAAGACATCTGTCCATGAACTGAATCTCAAGAGAAGGTGGGTCATACAGCAAGACAACAACCCTCAGCACACAAGTCGTTCTAGATAAGAATGGTTAAAGAAGAATAAAGTTAATGTTTTGGAATGGCCAAGTCAAAGTCCTGACCTTAATCCAATCGAAATGTTGTGGAAGGACCTGAAGCGAGCAGTTTATGTAAGGAAACCCACCAACATTCCAGAGTTGAAACTGTTCTGTACAGAGGAATGGGCTAAAATTCCTCCAAGCCGGTGTGCAGGACTGATCAACGGTTACCGGAGATGTTTAGTTGCAGTTATTGCTGCACAAGGGGGTCACACCAGATACTGAAAGCAAAAGTTTACATACTTTTGCCACTCACATATGTAATATTGGATCATTTTCCTTAATAAATAAATGACCAAGTATAATATTTTTTTCTCATTTGTTTAACTGGATTCTCTTTATCTACTTTTAGGATTTGTGTGAAAATCTGATGATGTTTTAGGTCATATTTACGCAGAAATATAGAAAATTCTAAAGTGTTCACAAACTTTCAAGCTCCACTGTGTGTGTGTATGATATATACATAGACAGACTCACCGGCCACTTTTTTAGATACAACTGCTGTTTTATGCAATTATCTAATCAGCCAATCTGTTGACAACAGCACAATGCATAAAATCATGCAGATACAAATCAAGAGCTTCAGTTAATGTTCACTTCAAACATCAGAATGGGAAAAAAATTGTGATCTCTGTGACTTTCACTGTGGCATGGGTGTTGGTGCCAGATTGACTGGTTTGAGTATTTCAGAAACTGCTGATTTCTTGGCATTTTCACACACAACAATCTCTAGAGTTAACACAGAATTGTGCAAAAAAAGGAAAAAAAAAGCATTGAGTGGACATGTATTGTTGAAAGGTAAACAGGAAAGGTCAGAAGACAATGACCAAATTGGTTTGAGCTGCCAGGAAGGATATAATAACTCATTATAATCTTTATAACCATAGTGAGCAGAAAGGCATCTTGTCAGTAAACCCGCTGAACCTGTCCAAACTACAAACATGGACACCATGGACTACACTTCCCACAACTCTCAGCGCCCTCTGTCTCCCGAATATTCAGATCAGCTGTCACTCATTATTCCAATTCGACCCCTGCCTACATAAACCTCTCACTCACTCCGCTTCAATGTGAAGTATCATTCTGCCTTCTTCAGTTCATACCAAGCCTTGTTATTTTCTGACTGATTCTCGGTCTTCTGACTCTTGCTTCCCTGTTTTCCATTTACGCTCTTTGTCTATTTCCTTTGACACTGTTTGCCGATTGCCCGACCCTCACGAGTTGTATGACTGATTCTTGTCTCACATTTTGGCTCTGACACTGTCTTCTCCTCATCGCTCTTCTACAATTACATCCGTAAGTGCCTGCACCATGACAGGCTACTTCACCACCATGGATGTAGTGGAAGAAGTAAAGTGAACTGCTCTCAATGCCCAAGGATGCTTATTAGGACAGCATCAGCAGATGCTGGCTGACCTGAACACCAGAATGTCCCAGCTAGCAACTGTCATGTCGCAGGCCCTCATAACGCGTCCTGAGTCATCTCCAAGCCCAGCGCTACAACTTCTGGTTCCGGAGAAGTTTGCCAGAGATCCACTCGCCTGTAAAGGCTTCCTTCTTCAATGCTCCATGTATTTCATGGCTCTACCTAGCGTATCTGATGAGCACAAGATTGCCAAATTTCTCTCCTTCCTTACGGGAAAACCACTGTGATGGGCCAGTGCGGTTTGGAATAAGGGCGGCGAGCTGACACAATCT
Source organism: Neoarius graeffei (assembly GCF_027579695.1). Classification (NCBI taxonomy): domain Eukaryota; kingdom Metazoa; phylum Chordata; class Actinopteri; order Siluriformes; family Ariidae; genus Neoarius; species Neoarius graeffei. The sequence continues at coordinate 61,596,727 of NC_083583.1, forward strand.
TATGAACAATTTCGCACTCTATTCAAAAGAGTTTTTGACCATGAACCTGAGGGGATTGAAGTAGGTGAAAGTTTACTCACTATATCACAGGGTTCCAAAAGCGTGGCCAAGTATGCTCTGGAATTCAGAACACTGGCGGCCACAAGCGGATGGAATGATCCCACTCTGAAGGCTGTATTTCACCAAGGTTTGCACTCTGAAATTCTGAGTGAACTCACCTGCCATGATGAACAACTCACTTGAGTCTCTCATCGACCTTGCAATCCACCTACATACATGAAAATCCATCACCTTTCGGCGATATTCGCCGTTTTGAAACCAAAATGGGTGACCTACGTGAATTGTGTAGATCCGATGAGAAAAAAAATTGGGGGGGGTGTGTTTGATATTGACCCAAAGGGCAAGGAGGTCACTTCGCACCCATAGACAGTTCGTGCCGGTTTGCGCCTCCTCCTCCTGCTTTGATATTGACGCCATTAGCGACGAATACATCTCGCTGCGAAGGGCAATTAGCATCATTTCGCACCTCTTCTCCTGCTGGCCAGAGTGTGCACACATCAGTCAGAGTACAGACCAGACCACCAGAAGCTGGACTGAGTCATCGGACTGAATTTCCTACTTTTTTCAAACTTTCCTGATTGCTATCAAAACAAACAAAAGTTCCGGCTTAATTACATCAGCATTCGAAAGAGGGCGCGCGCATCTTTTGACAATCCCTGTGTCCGAAATTGCTCGCTACTCACTATATAGGGCACTGTATAGTGGAGGCGCCATTTTGTAGTGCTGTCCGTGCTGAAAGAAATCAAATTAAAAGTCTCAAATTTGATTTAATAAAAGACAGCAGCAAAGAAGAAAGTATTCAGCCTTGATTTAAAAAGAACTGAAAGCTGCACGTACTTCCATATCTTGGCAGGCTGAGTGCTATGCTGGGGCACCTCTTGCCAGCAGACCAGGATATCCAGAGGGAACTTGTGCGGTTCAGTGTTGACCTGACCATCCCCAGCTTCAAGAAGGGAGAGAGCATCGTGGAGTGGTGGGGTCATGTCTTCGACAAACCAGACAAGTACCCCTCCCTGGGTGCACTGGTTAAGTGTTGCCTCTCCATCTTTCATGGACCTAGAGTCGAGTCCTCATTTAGTCTGATGAATGATGTAATTGATCAAAGGAGTGGCAACATGTATGTGGAAACATTTAATGCAATACAGACGGTCAAGTACACGCTGATGTCCGGGGGAAGACAGCTATGCAGCTGTTTAGAAGGGAGGACGTGAAGTTTGGGGAAGTGGACAGAACATTGTGCAAGAACATTAAAGTGCTGATGACACGTTTTTGACATCTTTGGCAATGTTTTGTAACATAAAAAGTAATTCCCGATGATCCATATATTAATTCACGAAGGCGCCTATTTTACAAGTTATGATAAAAAATGCGGCTATTTGGGCAAATTTGACGGGGCTGCAGCACCCAGGAGACGAAGGAGGAGGAGGGGCTATATGACATCAGCGAAAGAATCTTCCTCCTCACTTACCAGTTTGTTGTTGATGCGGCAGGTGTTCAGTTTATCATTATTAGTATTTTTATTAGATATTATTATACATTTTATATATATAAAATTTTATATATATATATATATATATATATATATATATATATATATATATATATTAGTTATTATGCCTTCGCGTTGTGTTGCCGGCTTTTGCTCCAAAACCCACAAGGATGGGGTAAGTTTATTCAAGTTTCCCAGAGATCCCGAGCTGCATGCGAAGTGGGTGAAGCAAGTCAGGCGCACTCGTGACAAGTGGGAGCCCTCACCAACATCCATCCTGTGCTCTGAACACTTCGATTTGGATTGTTTTGACACCCTTCCCAGCTTAAAAGAATCTCTTGGGTGTTCAGTTCAGCACAAACGTGTGTTGCTACCATCAGCAGTGCCTACAGTATTCCGGAGGGGGTCTACTAGTAGCTATGCCGGATCCAGCAGTCGCCTGGGACAAGCCGACTCCTCCTCAGACAGTCCTCCTGTCAGAACATGTGTTGAGAAATGACATAAGATAAAGGTCGTAGAGCTATAGAGTGCTCCGACATGATGCTAAAAATAGTAACACTGTGGTCTGCGCGGCCATCTTGGAAGCCACTCGCTCCAGAGCTCTCATAGAGTACACATCATAATCATAAATGTAATCATAAAGTCGGCGTGATATCAGTCATGTATTTGCTTGTGAAAGCCTGCGGCTTTCATGTAACTGCCGCCTAGCAATGAGAGGCAAAGGGTAAAGAGGGTAGGCTATCATAGATTCTATTCTGAAGAGATCAACACATGATTGCTTAAAAATTAGGTATTTTAACAATTTGCATCTGTTTTGTGATTATCGTGACACTTGTGTGTTATATAGAACTGTATGTCTTATCAGCACATCGAGGATCTTCCACCGGAGGCTTTAGCAAGTACTCGTAGCAACACTACACTTTATCCTTTGCCATGCATTGTTAGGGAACGGTAGCAAGTACCCCGATGACCGACTTCAAGAATATGTAGAAAAAATTTAGAAATTATACTTTCCAAAAGTCATTTGAGCTTAGTGTATTGCATTTCCATTTATATTGTAAGTTCTTGCTGATGTTTTTGCGGAGTATGACGCAGCTGCTGAATCAGAAGCTGCAGAGTTTGTATGTACTAGTTGTGAACATTCACATTTATTATCAATCTCATTTATTTAAAATCAGATAAAATCATGCCATCATGATCACTGCTTAAAGTACCAGTATTTGGTTGTTCTTTTGTTCAGAGGAAGAGCTAGCACTAGAGAGGAGTTCACCGGCGTTTTCATGCGCCATTCCCATTGAGTAGAACAGCCAGTGAACCGCAGCGTGTTCTTCCACTGACGTCACAGCATGGCCGCGAGCCACGGACCCAGTTTTCTTGCGCTGTGCAATTAAAAGTTGGATATTCGCGTAACAACAGCTTCTTTTCACGTAATTATAACAGAAATCTAACATGTTTGCCATGTTGTATAGTTTATTTAAGAAATTGCATAGAGTCATGTTCGTGTCATCAGCACTTTAACTCTGCAGCAGCCACATACAAACACCAGTAGAGGGTGAACAAGGAGGAAAAGCAGCAGCAGCAGAGCAAGTATGGCTCTCAAGCAACTTGCAGTGCTCAGCAGGCCAAGAAACAGACTGCTGAAGGAGAGAAGCGGGCAAGGCTGAAACATGTGGCAACTCAGCGAAAGCGGGCCATGGAGACACTGGTGGTCCAGGCAAATAAAAGGAAAAAATGATCACTATTCCTTGTGTGTTCTCCACTTTCTTCGTTCTATTATTTGCATTTTTTTCCAGGGCATAATTTCACTATAACTACATGTATTTGAATTTGTATTTGTACTGTATGCCCTTGTGCAAATGTCAATACAGTATACTTAGTAAGGAGGCTATAATATTTATTCTGGGGGAGGACCCCCCAAACAAAATAAAACAACACCAGAGGCCACGTCACCACTCGCGCACCCTTCTCACCTTTTTCACCCCTGACCCGTTTTCATGCCTGCACCTAGGCAATCTCTTAGCTCATTGACCCTCTCTACAGGAGAGTATTAAACCGCAGCCTATTTCGGAGGAAAATTCTGCCATGGATGTCTCATGCACTTGGTTAAATAATTCTGAACATGCCAGAAGAAGAAAAGAGGGGCTATGTTTCTATTGCGGTAGCCCTGAACATCAGCACAATAGGTGTCTCATTTGTCCTCCTCGCTCATCTCCTAAAGAAGGTCCTCCACACAATGTAAGTCCTATAAGAAGGTTCAATTCCAAATCGTTCAAGGTTCTAGTTCTTTTAAATTTGGCTACTTCTACTCATATCTTCTCTGCTTTCATTGATTCAGAAGCAGAGGGGAACTTCATCAGCAACTCAGTCATGCAGAAATTCAACTTCCCAGCAATACTATTGCACAGTGTGCTCAGCATTCAGACCATTGATGGAGGACCAACAGGAGATGGTTTTGTCACTCTACATACTGCTCCTCTCTGCATCCAAGTGGGTGCAATTCACTTAGAACTCATTTCACTCTACATCACTACCATGATAAGTCATGATCTTATCTTTGGCTACCTTTGGCTCCAGCTTCACGACCCTCTCATCTCATGGCAGAACAAGGACATTCTACAGTGGTCTCCTGTGTTTTCAGGGCTGCATTACTCGACCTCAAGCCACTCTTGCATCCACCTCTGTGGACAGCCCCCAGCCTGACACCCTTGACAGCATTCCTGAATGTTATCTGGACCTCAAGGAGGTTTTCAGCAAAGGAAAGGCCTGTGGTCTACCGTCTCACAGACCATATGACTGCGCTATTGACCTCCTTCCAGGCATGTCACCACCTCAGGGATGTATATACCCTCTGTCTCAGAAGGAACAAGCAGCTATGGAGGAGTACATTCAGGAGGCTCTCAAACAGGGTTACATCCGCCTTTCTAGGTCCCCAGCCTTGGCGGGCTTTTTTTCTGTGGAAAACGAGATGGGGGTCTTCACCCATGTATTGACTACAGGGGATTGAACCAGGTATCAGTGGCATACCCTTATCCACTTCCTCTGGTTCCTGCAGCCCTCGAACAACTTTGATCAGCAAGAATCTTCTCAAAACTAGATCTACACAGCACATACAATCTTATCATGATCAAGAAGGGAGATGAATGGAAAACTGTGTTCAGCACCACTGCCAGTCACTTCGAGTACTGGATAATGCTGTATGGCCTTTCTTTGGTCCCCAGCATGTTCCAGTGCTTAATCAACGACGTGCTATGGGATATGCTGGGTCGGTATGCTGTTGCATATATCGATGACATCCTAATATATTCCCCAGACAAAGAGAGCCATCAATTGCATGTGAGAACAGTTCTACAATGCTTACTCCAGAATCATCTCTATATGAAAGTGGAAAAATGCAAGTTCCATCAAACACATATTTCCTTCCTTGGATATGTCATCAGTGCTGAGGGGGGGTTGTATGGACTCGTCAAAGGTCTTGGCAGTTATGTCTTGGCCCATTCCCACATCCGTCAAAGAACTTCAATGCTTTCTAGGTTTTGCAAACTACTATCGCTGGTTTATCAAAGGGTTCAGTTCTATCGCCACCCCCTTAACAGCACTCCTCAAGAAGGGACCCAAGCACCTTCAATGGAACCCCACAGCAGAGGAGGCTTTCTGTGATCTCAAGAAAGCATTCACCTCGGCCCCCATTCTACAGCATCCTGACCCTTCCAAGCTGTTCACACTGGAAGTCAATGCCTCTGACATGGGGGTGGGGGCGGTTCTCTCCCAATGCTTTGGGGAGAAACAGAAACTTCATCCAGTGGCCTTCTTTTCAAGGAAATTCTCACCAGCAGAGAGAAATTATGATGTAGGAAATTGAGAACTACTCACAATTAAACTGGCCTTTGAAAAATGGCACCACTGGTTGAAAGGTGCCAATTACCCATTCATTATCCTAACAGACCATAAGAACTTAGAATATCTCCAGAAGGCTAAGTGGTTAAACCTTCATCAAGCCAGATGGGCCCTCTTCACTAGAATTAATTTCACCATCTCTTTCCACCCTGGCTCCAAGAATACTAAGGCTGATGCTCTCTCATGAACCTTTGTTCCCATCAGGACTCCACTGCCTATCCCATTCTCTCCCTTCTCAGTGCTTCCTCCAGTCCATTACTTGGGACTTTAGACAGAGAAATCAGAGACTCTCAACCTCAACACTCCCTGAGAATCTTCCACATGGTCTACTATATGTACCCAAGCAACTCAGAAGCAGACTCATCACATGGGTACACGCATCACCTGCCATGGGACACCCGGGCAGCCAGGGCACCCATCAGAGGCTTTGAAACAAATATTGGTGGGAAAACAGGCTCACTGAGATCAACCAGTTCATCGCATCACATTCAAGCTGTACACAAGCCAAAGTACCCAGAACTCCACCCACCGGTAAGCTCTGTCCCCTCCTGGTGCCTCAAAGACCATGGACCACATAACCATAGACTTCATCCCTCACAAAATCACACAACAATTATGGTAACCATTGATTGCTTCTCCAAAGCCCTCAAGCTGATACCCTTACCTGGCATTCCCACCACAGCCCAAACAACAGAACTATTATTTCAATACATCTTTTGATACTATGGTCTCCCTGAAGACATTGTAAGTGACAGAGACTCTCAGTTCATCTCATGCTTCTGGAGGGCCTTCTTGGAAAAACTAGGGGTATCTGTCAGTCTCACTTCCGGTTAGCACCCTCAGTCGAATGGACAAGTCGAGAAAGCCAACCAAGAAATCAGCTGCTTCTTGAGAATCTTTTGCATGCATAACCAGGGGGATTGGGCATGCTTTCTACCATGGGCCGAGTATGCACAAAACTCCCTCAACCACTCTGCAACCCAACGAACACCGTTCCATTGCATACTCGGCTACCAGCCGCCTTTATTCCCCTGGGACAACACACCCAGCCAGGTTCCAGCTGTCAAAGAGTGGTTCACTTACCGCCAGGCTGTATGGGAGGAGGTCCACCAATGGATCAAGACTATCAATGCCAAGTACAGTGGTGCTTGAAAGTTTGTGAACCCTTTAGAATTTTCTATATTTCTGCCTAAATATTACCTGAAACATCATCAGATTTTCACACAAGTCCTAAAAGTAGATAAAGATAACCCAGTTAAACAAATGGGACAAAAATATTTTACTTGGTCATATACTTATTGAGGAAAATGATCCAATATTACATATCTGTGAGTGGCAAAAGTATGTGAACCTCTAGGACAGGGGTGGCCAACCAGTTGGAGACCAAGAGCCACATTTTTTATTGTATTACCGCAAAGAGCCACATCATACACATGGGCACATGAACATCACCCATCCCTTCCTCTCTCTCTCTCACACACACACACACACCTCTGCTCAGCCAGATTAATAGTAAATGTCACACACCAACATATTTACTCCTACAGTACTAAGACCACAGGCTGAGGCCAGTCATTTTTAACAATGAACATTGTGTGCACTTACTATGCATGCTGCTTAGTGGGACTCATGGCATTACCAAAAAAAAGCCACACCATACACATGACCACACATGTGTACCATACATGTGACCCCCCTCGCTCTCTCTCTCTCTCACAGACACACACGCTCAAGCACGCACCTCTGCTCAGCCAGATTAATAGTAAATGTCACACGCCAACATGAGAGAAATTTACTCCTTCAGTCAGTACTAATACCATAGGCCAGTCATTTACAGCAATCAGTATTGTGTGCACTTACTATGCATGTTGCTTAGTGGGACTTCTGACATTCCTTGCCTTGAACAATCCTCTTCAAATCTGGCTTGTATTCCGTCGTTGCCACTCGAAGCAGTTCTTTCACATGGGTGTCAGTCAGAACAGAACGATGCGTGTTTCATGGTAGAGAACACAGACTTGCAGACGTATGTTGACCCAAACATTGACAGTATCTTAAGCGCAGCCTGTTTCACGTTCGGGTATTTTCCCAATGGCACACTTTTCCAAAACTCAATGGTGCCTTCCCTTAAAACAAGTTTCAGTTGGTCTTCCTCACGAAGATCGATCATCTCCAACTCAGCCGCAGCCTCATCTGTGACAAGCGGGGCTTTCAAACAGTCCATCTCCGCATTGAATGGGTCGACGAGGAACGTAATCTGTGGCCTTTTCAGTTGTATATCACGGAACCGGGTTACAAAGCTTTCGTGCAGGTTTTCAATTAGTGTTGCATATCTGGCTCCTTGCTTATTCAGGGAGGCGGGAAGCTTTGAAATGAGCTAATGACGACTGACATATAAGGCAGAATGGCTTGCCATTACGTTCAACAAAAAAGTATAAACTCTCCCACTTTGTTAAAAATGTCCTATGTTCGTCTTCATATTTTCGTTTTGCTGTGCATTTTTTCATTGCCATTTTGAGAGGCTACTTGACACAAGATACACCTTGCCCAAAAACTTAGCGATTATCTCACGCACATGCGCATTTGACATGACCTGAAAATACCGTAATGTACCCAAGCAAAGCGAAGATGTATTTGACGAAAATACCATACTGAACTCAAGCAAAGCGCACACGCACATAAAAAAAAACACAAACTTCGATATGAACGTAAGAGCCGCATGACACCGGGCAAAGAGCCGCATGCGGCTCGCGAGCCGCGGGTTGGCCACCCAAGCTCTAGGATTAGCAGTTAATTTGAAGGTGAAATTAGAGTCAGGTGTTTTCAATCAATGGGATGACAATCAGGTGTGAGTGGGCACCCTGTTTTATTTAAAGAACAGGGATCTATCAAAGTCTGATATTCACAAAACATATTTGTGGAAGTCTATCATGGCACAAACAAAGGACGTTTCTCAGGACCTCAGAAAAAGCATTGTTGATACTCATCAGGCTGGAAAAGGTTACAAAACCATCTTTAAAGAGTTTGGACTCCACCAATCCACAGTCAGACAGATTGGGTACAAATGGAGGAAATTCAAGACCATTGTTGCCCTTCCCAGGAGTGGACAACCGACAGCATGCCAAGAGCAAGGCGTGTAATAGTTAATGAGGTCACAAAGGACCCCAGGGTAACTTCTAAGCAACTGAAGGCCTCTCTCACATTGGCTAATGTTCATGAGTCCACCATCAGGAGAAACACTGAACAACAATAGTGTGCATGGCAGGGTTGCAAGGAGAAAGCCACTGCTCTCCAAAAACATTGCTGCTCATCTGCAATTTGCTAAAGATCATGTGGACAAGCCAGAAGGCTATTGGAAAAAATGTTTTGTGGATGGATGAGACCAAAATAGAACTTTTTGGTTTCAATGAGAAGTGTTATGTTTGGAGAAAGGAAAATGCTGCGTTCCAGCATAAGAACCTTACCCCATCTGTGAAACATGGTCATGGTAGTATCATGGTTTGGGCCTGTTTTGCTGCATCTGGGCCAGGACAGCTTGCCATCATTGATGGAACAATGAATTCTGAATTATACCAGGAAATTTGAAAGGAAAATATCAGAACATCTGTCCATGAACTGAATCTCAAGAGAAGGTGGAGTCATGCAGCAAGACAACAACCCTCAGAACACAAGTCATTCTACCAAAGAATGCTTAAAGAAGAATAAAGTTAATGTTTTGGAATGGCAAAGTCAAAGTCCTGACTTTAATCCAATCTAAATGTTGTGGAAGGACCTGAAATGAGCAGTTCATGTGAGGAAACCCACCAACATCCCAGAGTTGAAGCTGTTCTGTACAGAGGAATGGGCTAAAATTCCTTCAAGCTGGTGTGCAGGACTGATGAACAGTTACCGGAAATGTTTAGTTGCAGTTATTGCTGCACAAGGGGGTCACACCAGATACTGAAAGCAAAGGTTCCCATACTTTTGCCACTCACAAATATGTAATATTGGATCATTTTCCTCAATAAATAAATGACCAAGTATAATATTTTTTGTCTCATTTGTTTAACTGGGTTCTCTTTATCTACTTTTAGGACTTGTGTGAAAATCTGATGATGTTTTAGATCATATTTATGCAGAAATATAGAAAATTCTAAATGGTTCAAACTTTCAAGCACCACTGTACAAGAAGTATGCAGATATGCATTGTGCAGAAACCCCAACATACAACCCAGCTGACAGAGTCTGGATAGCAGCCAGAAATCTCAGGAAACCCAACTCTTGCAGAAAGCTCCAGCCATGTTCTATCAGGCCTTTTAAGCTACTGGACCGCATCAACGAAGTCTCACACAGGCTAGAACTTCCTCCTCACAGTAGACTGTCGCCAACATTTCATGTGTCATACCTCAAACCTGCCATCCTCACCGAGAACCCACCTAACCAAGAACACCCAGCTCTTGTCATGGAAGGTGAACCCATCTACCAGGTAAACAAGATCCTCAACTTTAGATGAAGAAGAGGGCAGACTGAATACTTGGTAGACTGGGAAGGTTACAGGCCCAAAGAACAGAGCTGTGTCCCAGCCAAAGACATCCTAGATCCACTCCTCAAGCAAGAATTCCACACACTACACCCAGACAAACCTGCACCCAGAGGTAGGGGGTGTCCTAGAAAGACTATAACTCCCATTGGGAGCTCCTCGGGGTGGCTCTGTCAGTAAACCCGCTGAACCTGTCCAAATTACCGACATGGACACTTGGGATCGACCGATATGTTTTTTTCAGGGCCGATACCGATTATTATGGAATTGGGATGCCGATAACCGATATGTACAACCGATAAATGTAAACATTATAATTCACATGAAATTAAACATAGCACACACTGACACAGACCTTCATATCCATGAAATGTATGTTTAATTGTAAAATTGAACATGAAATTTTGTGCAGGGAGATGCCAGCAGCATTTGTACAATAAAGTCAAACATTAGTTAGAATAAAATGAGAAATAAAATAATAATAAAATAAATATTCACCAATAAAAAATAAATCACTCCCTACTATATTACAGCTCACCATTTTCAGTGGAAAATAAATGAAAATACACTCTGGATTCTTTTACACTAAGAACTAAGTAAGACTTACCAACTTCAAGTAGTTTTTAAATAACAAATCAAGTGTAGGGAGCTGCCTGCAGCATTTTTTTAAAAAGTAAAATCAAACAAAGTAGGCTATCACTCCCTATTATGTATTAACAAGTAACCATCTATGGCTCTGCTATGGCTTTCCGAATCAGAAGCGCTAGCAAGGAGAATCACTTGCGCAAGAATTATAAATACTAGGAGTACATTACAGTGCAATGTGAAGTAGCATAAGAACATTTAAGTCAAGAGTTTAATTGATGTATTTCGTTCATTACTGTTTATCCAAGCAAGTGTGCATCCACGACGCAATTAATTACTGAGCCCACAACAAGTGTCCTGACAAACTCCCTACAGTATTACATAGCCTACTAGCACCATATCACACCTGGTTGTTTAAATGTTCAAATAGCGCTTTACCTAACATATACAAGTGCAATGCGCTTTTTGAGCACGAGTCACGTCATGAAGTTTACTCATCACCATAACAAATAGCCAGTACGCTTGCGCTAGCCTACAGAACACAAACACTACGTTTTATTTCGTCTTCCCTTGACCACCTCTCTGTATGGCTGTCATTCTACTGTTCAAGTAGAACTACTGACACATTCACAACGTTTCCAGATGGGGATTTAAAAATGACTGCAGCCTACGTTATGCTTATGGACAACATTACATGTAGTTTCAGCGAGACTAGTTGGTTGTAGGCTAATTCAAGTGCTTCATTCCGTAAGCTAAGTTTGCCTGGCTACACAGATGCAAATGGACAATTTTAACGAGTAGTAGATGAAGAATGTAAACATATAATGATGTTGTGCTTTTGCAACTTGTGTGTTTGTAACTTATTGCGGCAAAAGCAGCATGTCCTTACCTTGAAGTGGGATCTGCTTCTGCCCGAGTGCCCGTACGGCCGCCTTGAAACAGTTCACAGTGGTTAGCTATGCGTGTTGATTGGCTATATCCCTTGTGCCAAACAAATCAGATGTTGTGGTGGGCGGGACCGTGCTCTTGAACTCAGAGAGGCGAGTGCAGGAAAGGACGTGCAGTGACAGTCGCGTTAGGAACGAAATGGCTGCAAAAAGGCATGTTATTGGCATATCGGTGGAAATTATGGCCGATACCGATAACCCTAAAAATGCAGAATATCGGCCCGATATATCGGCCAGGCCAATTATCGGTCGACCCCTAATGGACACCATGGACTACACTTCCCACAACTCACAGCGCCCTCTGTCTCCTGACTATTGAGATCAGCTGTCACTCATGATTCCAATTAGTCCCCCTGCCTATATAAATCTCTCACCCACTCCACTTCAATGTGAAGTATTGTTTTGCCTTCTGCAGTTCAGACAAAGCCTTGTTATTTTCTGACTGAGTCTCATTCTTTTGACTCTTGCGTCCTTGTTTTCTGTTTATGCTCTTTGCCTATTCCCTTTAATGCTGTTTGCCGATTGCCCGACCCTCGCTAGGACTACGACTCTGATTCTTGTCTCACGTTTTGGTTCTGACACTGTCTGCTCCTCATCGCTCTTCCACAATTATGTCTGTAAGTGCCTGCACTATGACACATCTCAGCATGCAACAGCAGAAGACTACATTGGGTTCTACTCCTGCCAACCAAGAACAGAAATCTTCAAATCAAGAACAAGTTCCTATTAAAGTAGCTGGTGAGTGGATTTATTACACTTACCAAAATGTTTGTCGAATTAAATGAAATAACAAAAAAAAAAATGCTTGCCTGAATTTCTTATTTTCATTACTGCACCATAACCATTTTCATGTTAATCCTAAAGTAACCGAGATTTATATTGTATATTGAAATGGGTCTGTTTAACGAGTGGAAACCTGAGGTTCCCCCAGGACACTGCCATACTCTTGTCACATTCAAATAACAACACTTTTTTTTTTTTTTCATAAAATGAATTTTCACAAGGAAAAGTTTCACATTCTACTTTTGAGAGCTGGCTTATTTAAAAAAATGGCTAGTTGAGAATTATGTGAAAAGGCAATTTAGGATTTGATGTACTTTTTTGAATCATAGTTTAAAAAATAAAATGATGTCAAATACACCATTAGATGATTATATTCATGTTCTACTACTGACATTTGTAACACTTTCTACCACTTTGTTCTCCGTCTGTATATATGATTTTATTTCATTCGTTGTATATCATGCAGACATATACATACAAATATCTATGCAATTAATTTCTTTCAGAAGTACAGATTATCAACATCACATAGCATAAGGCACTGACTGTGCTGTGTGTATCTCATTTATCATTGCTGAGAGTTAAGGTCTGGCACTGCTGAAACACAGGGAGCAAGGCAAAAAAATCTTAGCAAGAAAGAGATGCTCCTATGGATTCACAGGCCTGCGTTAAAGTGCCATTCCACCATTGGATGTATTCTTTGGCATAAAATACAATATATTTTGATGACATATATAAATGGTATCACAAGGCAAGGCAAGTTTATTTATATAGCACATTTCATACACAATGGCAGTTCAATGTGCTTTACAGAAGTAAAAATAAACAGTAAACAATAGAGAAATAAAATTACATAAAATAATTTTATTTTTATTCTAAATGAATTAAAAGAAAATAGGAATTTAAACAATAGTAGAAATAAAATAAAGTAGAAATAGGAGGAGAAAAAAACCAAGCAGAATATAATGAATAAAATAGAATAAAGTTAAAATTAAAGTAAATTTAAAACATGCAGAGAAAATAAAAATTATAAAAAGAAGACAATATTAAATTATTTAACAGAAATAGAGAAATCTTTTAGCTTCAAATTGATATATCAAACATAATTTATTGACAACGACAAGTATATTAATTTTGCGACCAAAGTCACCTACCCTTTTAATTTCCATGCGTGATGTCATTGGCAGGTTCCCCTTTTTGTGTACCGTGTGACGTGGCACATATTATCAGCAATGGCAGATAGGATGCGATAAAAATAATACCAATAAATCTAGCTAATACCAATAAATCTAGCTAACTGAAAGATTAAGTCAATTTTTCGCAATTTTTTTGGCCCCCATATACGAGGAGAAATTACTCTCTCACTTTGGGGGTTTCCTGGTCTAAAAATAGACCGACACGTGGTACACAAGAAGGGGAACCTGCCGATGACATCACGTTTCACTACCGCACGGAATTTAAAAGGGTAGGTGACTTTGGTCGCAAAATTAATATACTTGTCGTTGTCAAATTATGTTTGATATATCATTTTGAAGCTAAAAGACTTCTGTCTAGTCATGTTGTCATAAAATATATTGTATTTTATGCCAAAGAATACATCCAATGGTGGAATGGCACTTTAACCCTTGCCGAGGCCCTGGGCAGACACACCCCCGAGGCCCCACCCCCACCTGTTGTCAACAGCGCTCAGCAAATTCACCCTCTCAGATGTGCCTGTCTAACTAGACACAGAAACTTAAATAATGACAGTGGCACAATAAGAAATACTATTGAACGATAAAACTTTATATCCATCAACACCTATTTAATCGAGAAAAACAATGGTGAAATAAGCAATTGCATGGTGAAAAAATCCATCAGACATCACGGTTAACAAGTTTGGTTAACTAAAGTTTAGCCTCAAGAAGCCTTTGAATGAGTGAGTCAATGAACAACATGTCAAGAACATAACCTAGGCCTACAACAGTTTCTATAGTATTCAGAACAAGAAAGTTCATTTAGTATATAACCATTCGTTTTCATTTTGGAATCCAGGCGACTTTTAACTTGTGAAAACAAAGAGCGATAACAAAAAGAAAAATATCTTGCTTCTCAGAAATAAATCTCAAAATGTTAGGCTATGTGAAACATTTCATCCTTTCACATGCGTAATGTCCCAAACAGCAGTGGCACACAGCTTTGCGCATTCAGTTTGACAGCCATGGGTCAACTTACAAGGGCACTTTCCTACTTTTCTGGAAAGCGAAGTCATTAATTAAATCATTGAACTCAAGCTGGCGTAGTGTGTGAAGACATGGTAGACAGTGATCATATTGACAATGATGGGTGATTTATGCGACGGGACAAGGTGGGCTTCCTTACAGGTGGCGAAATGCATCAAAAATGTTATCAATATGATCAAAACTTCTGAAAATATCGTTTCATGTTTTCTGATCTCGCTACCTCCGAGGCCCTGGGCAGCTGCCCATGAAGCCCATTAGGATAACGCGTCCTTGTGGATTCAATGTTGCTTTTTCTCCTACTAGGTCCATGAATAAAATGACTGTTCATGGACTATTCATGCTAGCAAAATCTCAGAATAAATGGCATTTTCTTGACTGCACTGGGGAAATTGCATGGCTTTACATTTATTTGTTCATTCTTGCTTCATTTGGCAGTGTGACTTTAAAAGCAGCACCCATCAGAAAACACCAAGAACCCCACCCCAACATGCACGCATGCACACACACCACCACCAAAACCATCACCAAAGCTTCACACATGCCAGTCATGCTTGACTTCTGCTGTCTCATATTTCTGAGAGTCCCTGTGTGTTGTAATCTTCAAGTCCTCATGAACATCTGTGACATGGAGGGTGATGACATATTGAGCCAAATCTGCTATCCCAGCTTCTACCACACTTGGTCAAAGTGCTTTTCCAAATGTTATACAATTCTCTAGGGTGTGCATTTAATCGGCACTATTCTCCATCACAGCGGCATGGTGGTGTAGTGGTTGGCACTGTTGCCTCATGGCAAGCAGGTCCTGGGTTTGAGCCCAGTGGTTGAGTGGGGTCTTTCTGTGTGGAGTTTGCATGTTCTCCCTGTGTCTGTGTGGGTTTCCTCTGGGTGCGCTGGTTTTCCCCACAGTCCAAAGACATGCAGGTTAGGCTAATTGGTGGCTCTAAATTGACTGTAGGTGTGAATGTGAATGGTTGTTTGTCTCTGTGTCAGCCCTTCAATGATCTGGTGACTTCTCCAGAGTGTACCCTGCCTCTCGTCCATAGTCAGCTGGGATAGGCTCCAGCTTGCCTGC
Organism: Neoarius graeffei; assembly: GCF_027579695.1. NCBI lineage: Eukaryota > Metazoa > Chordata > Actinopteri > Siluriformes > Ariidae > Neoarius > Neoarius graeffei. The sequence continues at coordinate 61,612,295 of NC_083583.1, forward strand.
GACCCTGTACAGGATAAGCGGCTACAGATAATGGATGGATGAATGGATATTCTCCATCACTTCCTACCCTGACAGAGGTATCATCCCCAGAAACCGAGACTGAGATGGCTTAATAATAGAGTTAATTTCAGATTGGGCGGCATGGTGGTGTAGTGGTTAGCGCTGTCGCCTCACAGCAAGAAGGTCTGGGTTCGAGCCCTGTGGCCGACGAGGGCCTTTCTATGCAGAGTTTGCATGTTCTCCCTGTGTCCACGTGGGTTTCCTCCGGGTGCTCCGGTTTCCCCCACAGTCCAAAGACATGCAGGTTAGGTTAACTGGTGACTCTAAATTGACCGTAGGTGTGAATGTGAGTGTGAATGGTTGTCTGTGTCTATGTGTCAGGCCTGTGAGGAGTAGTGGATCCAAAAAGCATGTCGGAATAAGACAGAATAAGTAAACTTAAGAAAAATAGTGTACTTGCCTTTGGCAAGCACACTAATTAGTTTGTCAATCCACTATCCTGTGAGCTCCCTACTTGAACTTAAGAGTGAATTATTGTCAAAATCTTCTTGGATCATGCAGATGCAAGGATGACCTATTTGTTCATGTGTTTGTTTGAAACTTTTGAACTGGAGTGAATGCAAATATGCAAAAATCAGTAATAACCCAATCTACTCCATGACAGAGCACTACAAATTGGCAGGAGAAATTTTAAAAGAAAATACAATATAATCATAGGTATACCAAAGAGGATAAAAGCCAGTGACAGTCTTTTTCAGGAGAAGACATATTGGGTTGAGAGCATTAAAGTTATTTTCCCACTTGTTGCTGTGAAGGCTACACATAATTGTGTGGCAGCATGTGTATGGTCGAGCGTTGGCTGTGAACGTCAAGGAGTCAGTTTGAACCAGCAGGTAATGTGATGAGGTACACCTGTGTCTAATTACTGTCTGTATATTAACACGTGTCTTTCGAATAGCCAGTACTGAGAGAGAGACCTGTATGTCCCCATGTGTGTGTTTGTGCGCGTGAGCCTACATGGCACTGAAAAGTGATGACAAAGTAAAAGCATACCTTGAATTGCAGCGTTTGTCTCCAGTTCCTCATTGCTTGCTCTCTGATCAAGTTGTTACAAAGTGGTTTCAGGTGGGCAGAATTTAGATGTCAAAAACCTCTTTTACATGACAAGATGTACTTTAAAATACAGTGGTGCTTGAAAGGTTGTGAACCCTTTAGAATAGAGGGTTTAGGGCAACCAGAGGAACCTGTTCAGTGATAGAATGCTCCTTCCCAAGTGCAAGACTAACAGACATAACTCCTTTGTCCCTCACGCCATCAGACTGTACAACTCCTCTCTGAGGGGGAGGAGGGGTAACAGGAGGACAGAGGACAGGAAGGAGCAGTAGCCTAGCCTGACAAAAAGCAATACTGGACAATGTGCAATATAAATGTGCAATACCTCTCCTGCTGGAAGTTTTCTCTATTTTCTATTCTCTATTCAGGATTAAACAGGAAGATGTTAATACCTGCAGGGCATTGCTGCCTGCCGCACCTCCTCTGGTGCCCATGGGTCAGCTGCAGGGTCATCAGCCAGAAACCACCATTCACCAATGTTTCGCTCCTTTAATTCTGGTACGTCTCCTGGTGGCGGAGCAGTGACAGGGACGTCTCCGTCACCCCCTGCAGCTGATGGGTGTTGTCCCCTGCGGCTGTTGTCTGGGGTTAGATGTTCTTCCCCCAAGTTTTGTCCTTCCTCCTGAGCCAGAGCCAAAAGCTCCCTTTTTCAGCCTCCTCTGCCAGGTCCTTTGTTGCCTTCCTGAGTCTTCCTCCAGTGAGTCCCACATCCCTCAGGAGGCGTGTGGTTGACAACCCCATGAAACCTCGGCATCTGACCTCCACTGAGTAGATGGTAGTCTTCCAGCCAGCCTCCCGGCACTCAGCAACCAGCTCTGAGTACTTGGCCTTCTTACGTTCGAAGGTGGCCTCAATCCCCTCCTCCATCGGTACTGTGAGCTCGATGAGGATCACTGCTCTTGCCTTGGCTGACCACACGACTATGTCTGGCCGGAGAGATGTGATGGTGATCTCCATGGGGAACTGAAGCTTCCTGTCAAGGTCGACCCTCATGCTCCATTCCTGGTCAAGGGAGAAGGGCCTTGATGTTTCTCTTGGCCTGATGCTTCTGCTGACCCCTCCTTCTGCAACAAAGATGGTGGGGTCCTCTGCAGATGGTGGTTTTCCTTCCCTGTTGGCACTCCTCCAGCACTTCAGCTAGCTTCCTCAGGACTTAGTCATGGCGCCATCTGTAGCGGCCCTGTGAGAGCGCGATCTTGCAGCCGGACAAGATGTGCTGGAGGCTTACGTTGGGAGCATTGCAGAGCGCACAACATTCCTCACTCCCGAACCACTGGTGGAGGTTCCGAGGGCAGGGAAGCGTGTTGTAGGTTGAGCGGATGAGGAAGCTGAGTCTTGCCTGTGGGATCTTCCACATGTCTGACCAACTGACGTTTCTGTTTGTAATTCCCTCCCAGGTAGTCCAGCTTCCTTGCCGACCCTGCAACATGGCTTTGATCTTGTAGCAGTCTTCCTCCATCCTTGTCACCTCCGCCACCACCATCTCCTTCCTTTCCTTGTGGTTGGCCTTGGACCAGAAGCGCGGTGCATCTCCCCATCCTAGGCCTGCTCTTCCTACCTGGACTCTGCCCATGATCTCGTGATGTTGCAGCCGGCTGATAGCTTGGTCGACCTCGGTCTGGGCATTCCACTTGCGGCCAGTCAGAACCTTGGCATTAGCGTTCCTTACTGACTTGTCTGTGGACTCCCTAAGCTCAAGGACCAACCTGGCCTTCTCTTGCATGTAGCCCAGCTGTAGTGACTTCAGTGGTAGCTGCAGCATGTTTTTTCCAAAGAGGCCGGCTTCAGATAGGCACCGTGGCAGCCCCAACCACTTTTGGATGAATGAGTTGGCTTTCCCATCCATCTTACTCATGGTCGATGAGGGGATCTCACTCATTTTCAGGGTCCACATTACCCTCTGGTAGAGTGTGAATTGGTAGCACCAGACCTTGTACTTCCCAGAGTTGACTTTGATCGATCCTTGCCAGGCCATCACAGAGCTGTTTCATGACGGTTTTCCCCATCTGCTTGTCGGACAGCTCTGCGGTGTACTGCCTCCCCAGGCTTTTGATGGACTGCTCTGCGAGGAGTGGTATCTTCTCCCCTCCGACAACAAAGGTGATGCTGTTGTTCCTGACTCCTTTCCTGAGTGACAGACTGCGAGACTTGGAGGGCTTGATCTTCATTCTTGCTCATGACATCAGCTCATCCATCCTCTTCAGCAGTCTTGATGTGCATGCTGCTGTCTGAAGGAGGGTGGTGACGTCATCCATGTAGCTCCTTAGTGGGGGAAGCCTCTGGCCAGTTGGGAGTTTGATCCCTCCTACCATTTGTCTTGCACCGATGAGAATAATCTCAAACGCTGCTACAAACAGTATCGGAGAAATGGCACATCCCATCGCAATTCCGACTTCAAGCCGCTTCCACCCAGTAATGAAGTCCTGCACGGAGAAGCACATCTGCAGGTTGTTAAAATACTGTGCTACGATGTTCTTGACGCAGGTGGGCATGTGGAAGAAGTCCATGGTGTAGTTGATCAGCTGGTGTGGGATTGATCCATACGCATTGGCAAGGTCAAGCCAGATGACGTGCAGGTCGGTCTTCTCCCGCTTAGCCTTCTGGATCTGGTCCCAGATCATTGTGGAGTGCTCTACACATCCGGGGAATCCTGGCACTCCTGCTTTCTGGCAGTTGGTGTCGATATAGCCATTCTCAAGCAGGTAGTTGGTCATCCTTCTGGCTAATACTGAGAAGATCTTTTTCCTTCTACGTTCAGTAGAGCGATGTTACGGAACTGGCCAATGTCTTTGGAGTTTGTTTCTTTGGGAATGAAAACTGCTACCGCTCTTTGCCACTCAGATGGAATGAGTTGCTTTTTCCAGGCAGTTCTCATTAAGTACCATAGCAGCTCTAGTACCTTGGGGCAGTTCTTATAGAGCTTGTAGGAGACTCCATTGGGGCCTGGTACAGAAGAGGACCTTGCCTTCTCCACAACTTGCCTGACCTCACTGAGCTTGGGAGGCATGGTGTTAAACTCAACTGTTGGCTGTGCAGGCTGAGGTACGTATCCTGGTGTTCCCAAAGGGATGTTCCTTTGCGGATCACTGTACTGTCCTCTGACATGCTGTTCCAACTGCTCCCTGGTGGTTTCGAGCTTGCCAGTCTTCTTTTCCTCCAGCAGCTGTCTGGCATGCTTAAAGGGATCCTTGAAGAAGCTGGCTCGCTCTTTTTGCTTCCGCCTGTTGCGTTTTTGAATGCGTTCAGCTCTGCGAAGCCCAGCTAGTCTTTTCCTGACCACCTCCCACAGGGCTTTCAGCCCCTCTTTCTCTGCGTGGGTTGCCTTCCTCCAATTCTTACAGAGTTGCCGACGCCTTTGCACCAGCTGGAGGATTTCCTTTTCTCTCCTTCCCATCACTCTTAGGGTGGTCTTCTGTCTGGGGACAAACTCGCCAAACCTGGCCTTACAGGTTTGGTATATGATGTCCCCAATCAGATTAAGCTTAGCCTCCACCCCTCCATGCAGTGATTCCTCTAGGGTCTTGATCAGGTCTGCGTCCAGTGCATGCCATGCCTCTATTTCGCTTGACTTTGGCCACTTGATCTTACTTCTTCTGGCTGGTTTCTTGGTCTCTGCATTTGGCTCTATTCTGTCTGAGGTGGTGAGGACTGGGTCTTCATGCTCACGTGGGGGCTCGTTCTCCACCAGTGGACCTTCTTCCTCTGTCGCTCTCATGCCTCCAGCAACGTTGGGTCCATTTGGCTCTGTGGTTTTTGCCCTGGCTTTTGGTCCCTCTTGTCTCACCTGCTGTCGCAGTGCAAGGTTGCTGCTGGCCATTCTGGCCACACTTTGCTTTCCCCTGGTGGATTCGAACACGTCTGAACGTGGTCACTTTCTCCCATCCACATGCACACTTTCGGAGGATCTTCTCCTCATTTCCTGGAGTTCTGGTGTTCTCGTAGTCTGTTTCCATTGCCGTCATCACCGTGTAGTCCGTCCTGTTGGGCCCATCTTTCATCCCGCCTCTCGGAGGGCCCACGGGTTGTTGCTTCTTGTGGTTCTTTGTAGTTAGGGTTGGGTGTCTCTCTAATGAGAGACCTGTGGGTTGGGTAACTAGCCGCCCATGCCCAGTGTGGTCTTTCCCTGCTGTCATCTAGTCTCTCCTGGACGTCCTCCAGTCTTCCCTGGACTCCAACTGCCCTATTCACAGTAGTCACTGGGTTTACCAGAACTTCAGGATTAAACAGGAAGATGTTAATACCTGCAGGGCATTGCTGCCTGTTGCACCTCCTCCAGTGCCCATGGGTCAGCTGCAGGGTCATCAGCCAGAAACCACCATTCACCAACGTTTCGCTCCTTTAATTCTGGTACGTCTCCTGGTGGCGGAGCAGTGATAGGGACGTCTCCCTGTCACCCCCTGCAGCTGATGGGTGTTGTCCCCTGCGGCTGTTGTCTGGGGTTAGATGTTCTTCCCCCAAGTTTTGTCCTTCCTCCTGAGCCAGAGCCAAAAGCTCCCTTTTTCAGCCTCCTCTGCCAGGTCCTTTGTTGCCTTCCTGAGTCTTCCTCCAGTGAGTCCCACATCCCTCAGGAGGCGTGTGGTTGACAACCCCATGAAACCTCGGCATCTGACCTCCACTGGGTAGATGGTAGTCTTCCAGCCAGCCTCCTGGCACTCAGCAGCCAGCTCTGAGTACTTGGCCTTCTTATGTTTGAAGGCGGCCTCAATCCCCTCCTCCATTGGTACTGTGAGCTCGATGAGGATCACCGCTCTTGCCTTGGCTGACCACACGACTATGTCTGGCCGGAGAGATGTGATGGTGATCTCCGTGGGGAACTGAAGCTTCCTGTCAAGGTCGACCCTCATGCTCCATTCCTGGTCAGGGGAGAAGGGCCTTGATGTTTCTCTTGGCCTGATGCTTCTGCTGACCCCTCCTTCTGCAACAAAGATGGTGGGGTCCTCTGCAGATGGTGGTGTTTTCCTTCCCTGTCGGCACTCCTCCAGCACTTATGTATCCTGTAATGATGCGACTGGAATGTTAATTTCCCTGAGGGAGCCCTCCAAAAGGGATCAATAAAGTTCTATGTAATCTAATCTAAATATTACATATCTGTGAATGGCAAAAGTATGTGAACCTCTAGGAATAGCAGTTAATTTGAAGGTGAAATTAGAGTCAGGTGTTTTCAATCAATGGGATGACAATCAGGTGTGAGTGGGCACCCTGTTTTATTGAAAGAACAGGGATCTATCAAAGTCTGATCTTCACAACATGTTTGTGGAAGTGTATCATGGCACAAACAAAGGAGATTTCTGAGGACCTCAGAAAAAGCGTTGTTGATGCTCATCAGGCTGGAAAGGGTTACAAAACCATCTCTAAAGAGTTTGGACTCCACCAGTCCATAGTCACAGATTGTGTACAAATGGAAGAAATTCAAGACCATTGTTATCCTCCCCAGGAGTGGTCGATCAACAGCACACCAATAACAAGGTGTGTAATAGTTGGCGAGGTCACAAAGGACCCCAGGGTAACTTCTAAGTAACTGAAGGCCTCTCTCACATTGGCTAATGTTCATGAGTCGACCATCAGGAGAACACTGAACAATGGTGTGCATGGCAGGGTTGCAAGGAGAAAGCCACTGCTCTCCAAAAAGAACATTGCTGCTCGTCTGCAGTTTGCTAAAGATCACGTGGACAAGCCAGAAGGCTATTGGAAAAATGTTTTGCGAATGGATGAGAACAAAATAGAACTTTTTGGTTTCAATGAGAAATGTAATGTGTGGAGAAAGGAAAACACTGCATTCCAGCACAAGAACCTTATCCCATCTGTGAAACATGGTGGTGGTAGTATCATGGTTTGGGCCGGTTTTGCTGCATCTGGGCCAGGACAGCTTGCCATCATTGATGGAACAATGAATTCTGAATTATACCAGCGAATTCTAAAGGAAAATGTCAGGACATCTGTCCATGAACTGAATCTCGAGAAGGAGTGTCATGCAGCAAGACAACGATCCTAAGCAAACAAGTTGTTCTACCAAAGAATGGTTAAAGAAGAATAAAGTTAATGTTTTGGAATGGCCAAGTCAAAGTCCTGACCTTAATTTAATCAAAATGTTGTGGAAGGACCTGAAGTGAGCAGTTCATGTGAGGAAACCCACCAACATCCCAGAGTTGAAGCTGTTCTGTATGGAGGAATTGGCTAAAATTCCTTCAAGCTGGTGTGCAGGACTGATCAACAGTTATCAGAATTGTTTAATTGCAGTTATTGCTGCATGAGGGGTTCACACCAGATACTGAAACCAAAGGTTCCCATACTTTTGCCACTTACATATGTAATATTGGATCATTTTCCTCAATAAATAAATGACCATGTATAATATTTTTGTCTTATTTGTTTAACTGGGTTCTCTTTATTTACTTTCAGGATTTATGTGAAAATCTGATGTTTTAGGTCATATTTATGGAGAAAAATAAATTCAGAAGGGTTCACAAACTTTCACGCACTACTGTATTTGTTAGACACAAGTACTGTATATCATCTGGGTAAGATAGACTTTCCAGGAAAGACCTTGTACCACAAGTGCATGTGTTGTCATGGCAATGACCAATCCCATCGGCATTTAAGTTGTACTAGCAGTTCTCAACATTACCCTGCCACCATATTATGAGGAACACAGAGAAACCACTAAGTGCATATAAAATGTCATGCACATTTCCAAAATATCTGCATTTTTTTTTAAATAACACAATTCAAGAAATGGCAGCTGCCATCTGTTTTGCAAAAAGAACCAATAAGTGCACCACATGGGACATGGTCTTAGACAAACAGGCCATCTAGTGTTCTGTATATTGCATGATTCAAAAAGCATATGTTGAAAGTTGTGTCAAATACTGTGGAATATTCCTGATGTGGGTGGAGTACAGAAGCACGGCAGGCGGGAACTGAAGTTCTTGCAAACTTTAGTCTTTTCAGCTGCACGCATGTGATAATCACTCTCTCTCTCTCTCTCTCTCTCTCTCTCACACACACACACACACTTTTATATATATATATATAAAATGACACCAGGTGGAATGACTTAGCCACTTACCTTTCCCGACCCCACCCTCCATTCACAAACTGCTGCTTGGCCATGCCCCCGTTGCCACATACCCCCACCGCCCGACTCAGGCTGGAGAGCCGTCCTGCCTGAAGCAGACCCTCCTGACGGGACAGGAAGTCCGCCACCACCATCTGCACCCCCGGCCTGTGGACCACCTCGAACTTAAATGGCTGGAGGGTGAGATACCAGTGGGTGATCCATGCATTGGCATCCTTCATGTGGTGGAGCCACTGGAGTGGCACATGGTCTGAACAGAGGGTGAAAGGGTGCCCCAGCAGGTAGTATCGAAGGGCGGGGACCACCCACTTGATGGCAAGACACTCTTTTTCAAGGGTGCTGTACTTGCTATCATGCATCGAGAGTTTCCGGCTGATGTACAGCATGAGGCGCTCCTCGCCCTCCACCTCATGGGACAAAACGGCCCCCAGCCCTCTGTCCGATGCATCAATCTGCAAAATAAAGGGGAGAGAGAAGTCAGGGGAGTGCAAAAGTGGCCCCCCACACAGTGCAGCTTTTACCTTGGTGAAAGCCTGTTAGCACTGCTCCATCCACTGGACCGGATCTGGAACTCCCTTTTTAGTGAGATCGGTTAACGGGCTGGTGACATCTGAATAATTAGGTATAAACCTATGATAATAGCCAGCCAGCCCCAGGAACTGTCTCCCTCCCTTTTTGGTCTTGGGCCTCAGGCAGGCTGCAATCACTGCAGTATATCTGTGATGAATCTCAGTCATCCAGGTACATAGTAATCTGTGGTTGGTTGAAGAGAGCAACTGGACTTGCTTGAAGATTCTTGAAAACATTTCGCCTCTCATCCTAAAGGCATCCTCAGTTCTGTCTGACTAATAGGGAGTATCCAGTATTTATCCTCTCATGGATCATCATAGAATCCGAATCAGATGCTGATGGCTGCATTGTAGGTGGCTGATAAAAGATGTCATAGACACCCACCTCTGTTCAATGATGGTTGTTCCAGGTTGACAAACATGAACGATCCTCTCTGGCTAAGATGTCTGCCAGTTTTCTGGAAGTCCTCTCATACTCCCGCACCAGTTGAAGGCATCTCATCCCAAAGTGCGTAGAAACATATCTGTGACGAATCCCAGTTTGAGGGATTGAGGTGGTAAATTTGCAATGCCCCACCCCTATCTGTTCACCTCACCTCATACGTAGTTGACGTCCCTGACTCACCATGTGACCACGAAGGGTCCTTGCCACTTGGCGATTAATTTGGAGCTCAACGTGAGCAACAATGCAAGCACTTTGTCTCCTGGTCTGAACTCTCTAAGGCACATGCCCCTGTCATACAGCCAGACTCGATGTTCTTGTGCCTGCTGTAAATTTTCCTGGGTTAGGGGTGTGTGTGTGTGTGTGTGCAGTTTTGCGCGCAGGTCGAGAACGTATTGAATTTCATTCTTGGTAGGCAAAGGTCCCTCCTCCCAATTTTCCCGTAGCACATCCAAAATTCCATGTGGCTTATGCCCATATAACAATTCAAACAGTGGAAAACAAGTGGAGGCTTGCGGGACCTCTCGTACTGCAAATAACAGGGGCTTGAGCCATTTATCCCAATTACGTGCATCCTCACTTACAAATTTCCGGATTATGCTTTTGATAGTTTGATTTAAAACCCTCCAGTAAGCCATCCATTTGTGGGTGATAGACACTGGTGCGGATAGACTTAATCCCCAATAACCCATACAGTTCACACACTGTGCATGACATAAGTGTAGTGCCTTGGTCTGTCAGGATTTCTTTCAGAATCCCAACCCGGGAGATAATATGGAAGAGTGCCTCCACAATACTGCATGCAGAAATATTGCAGAGAGGCACTGCTTCTGGATATCACATTGCATAGTCCACCAGAACTAAAATAAAATGATATCCCCATGCTGACTGATCTAATGGCCCGACGAGATCCATACCAATTCTCTCAAATGGGGTCTCAATTAGAGGGAGAGGGTGCAAAGGTGCTTTTGGAGTGGCCATGGGATTTACTAATTGGCATTCGTGGCATGCTGCACACCACCAACAGACATTCCTGCAAATCCCTGACCAATAGAATTGGGCCATTATTCGGGCTTGTGTTTAATCTTGCCCTCAGTGTCCAGCCTTGGGATTAAAGTGAGCCACATGGAATACAAGTTCCCTACGGCTCTTTGGGATCAACAACTGGGTTATTTGTTCTCTAGTTTGAGTGTCCTGCATCACTCGGTACAACCTATCTTTCATAATAGTGAAATAAGGGAAGGCCAGTGTTGCGCTTGGCTGAAGGGTTTGACCATTGATTACTCTCACACATGTCGCAGAGTCTCGTCTCGCGGCTGCTCTAATGGGAAATCCTCAAGGGAATCCCCAGGAGAGGGAGGAGGAGCAGGCTGCTCCTCACGCCTCGTGTCGCTCTGAAGCAGTGCTGAAGTAGATGGCTCTGTGACAGCTTCTCCAGTCAATGCCACACCAGGATCTTCCTGTGACGTACTAGTGCAGGACCCACGATGCGTTAAATGTTCCATCAGCTTTTTAAACCCTGGCCAATCAGTACCCAAAATCAATGAGTGGGTGAGACAAGGATTAACCGTCCCCGTGCGCACACACTTTCACTGCTTGTGCTCTCCCCAATGCCTCACCTTGCACCAGGCATTGGCGAATTGAGGTCTGATTACAACCGGAATCCACCAACCTGTGATATGTATCCCCTTTAAATACTTACCGGTATGCGATACATTCCGGCCTGATTGGGGGTGGTCTCTGGCATGTCGGGGATCTGGATCACAGCTTCCACCTCACTTGCGGAGCCCTGATTCTGGAGATTCTCCAGCTCCCTGCCATGCCAGCATACCAGCCCCGGCTTTCCCTCTGCACCGATGTTATGGGCATCACTCACCTGAGAGGGGTGGAGACACGGAAGAGGGAGATTGTTGGAATTGTTGGCTGAATGCGAATGGCTGGCCAACCTCCTCCAGTGTCAGCTTCTGGAACCGCTGGTGGTGATGTTCCAGGGAGTGGCCGACCCGCTGCAAGATGGCCCTCTTGAGGTCAGTGTAGATGAGCCGGCTGTCAGCAGGAAGCTGCTGCGCTGAGAGCTACACCTCGCCTGTTAGGAGTGAGAGGAGGCAGGCCACGCGCTGCTCTAGTGGCCACCCACACGTTTGGGCCGCTTGCTCGAAGACAGCGATGAAGGTTTCGGGCTCATCACGTGGGCCCATCTTCGTGAGGGTGACATGAGGGGAGTTCATAGTGGTGACGGTGGACACCCCTGCCGACACCATCAGATGCCGGAATGCCTGGCGATCTTCCCGCTGGGCCAGTATCAAGGCTTCAATGCGTTGCTATTGCTCCTTCCTGAGGGCAGTCAGCACTTGATGCTGGGTCTGCTGGGCAGCAGCGAGGGCATGGATGAGCTCCATAAATGGGGAGGACTCCATGGGGTGGTTCCCTTCTGTACTCTCCCGGGTTTCGGCACCACTGTGGAATATCCCTGATGTGGGTGGAGTACAGAAGCATGGCAGGCGGGAACTGAAGTTCTTGCAAACATCATTCTTTTCAGCTGCACTCATGTGCTCATCACTTACAGACACACACATGTTCTGGTTGGAAGTCAGCTCTTCTCTGCTCTCCCCCTCCTTTTATGCTCCACTCCTCCAACAAACACACACGCGCTTGCGCGCACACACACACACACACACTAATTGACACCAGGTATAATGACTTAGCCACTTACCTTCCCCGACCCCGCCCTCCATTCACAAACTGCTGCTTGGCCATGCCCCCATTTCCAGAAATACCAATCATGTTGATGCTGCTGCAGCTGATTTTGTGTTTACTGAACACATGGTTGTGTGAGAATGAAGCTAAGCTATTAATGCAGGTAGTTATGGGTCTGAGAAGTAGACAATTGAAATCTAAAAGCAAAGAGAAATGGACAGAAAGATGGACACATGGCAAAATGAGTTTGCATCCTTACCCTCTAAACCTGGACGAAGAATTATATGGCTGTTTGTAGTATTCACAAGCTGCACCATGATAATATTATTTTAACCTTGTCATTGTTATATTTACAGGCTACATCAACCTGATGTTGTTGCCAAGGACTCATCCCACTGTAATCATCTGATAAGCACAAGTTAAAAGAAGGTATCACATTTATTGAAGCCTGTGCAGTGCAACCCACTGCTTCCAGATCAGTAATGTTAAGTAATGGCACCCTTAATTATAAAGGTGGCATAGACCTCTCCTGAGATCCAAGACAGAACACTATATTAGATTTAGTGTCTTAGTATGGTGGCCTGACTAACATTCTTTTCATCAACGTTTTTATAACATCATATTTCATGAATAGCCTTCTCACAGTTTCACTTAAAGTGAGTATCCAACCTGATATGCATGTCCAAAAAACAAACAAACACAAGCAAACAACCCTTATTTTCCACTACAGGATATGTCTATAATATCTATCTGATTAGTGCATGTGCTTACATCACCACTAGCGGCACTGTCAGACTGAGAATAACCAGGAGATTTGATGGCTTATCAAATGAAAGAGGTGGCTTATCAACTGAAGCGCAACTGATAAATATCCCACTGCATCAGCTATTTATTTCTCTATTGATCCTTTCATTCACTGTTCAAATGATGTAGTTGTCTCTGTCCTGCTTGCAGATGTATAGCTCACTGATCCACTTCAGTAAGGGCTTCTGAGAACACTCAGGTTCATATGCATCATTATGTACTGGGGTCACTGATCAGTCTTTGCTCAGATCTTAGGTGGCAAAAGTGAGTGGCTGTACAGTTATTGCTCCCTTCCAGCCTAAAATTGTGATGCAATGCAACTCCTGTGCCCATCCCAGGATACAGTTGTGGTCAGAAGTTTAAATACGGTGACATGAATGCCATGGCAATATTTGGGCTTTCAGTAATTTCTTTGAACTGTTCTTTTTCTGGGTGGCATGGTGGTGTAGTGGTTAGCGCTGTCGCCTCACAGCAAGAAGGTCCTGGGTTCGAGCCCAGCAGCTGACGAGGGCCTTTCTGTGTGGAGTTTGCATGTTCTCCCTGTGTCCGTGTGGGTTTCCTCCGGGTGCTCTGGTTTCCCCCACAGTCCAAAGACATGCAGGTTAGGCTAATTGGTGGCTCTAAATTAACCATAGGTGTGAATATGAGTGTGAATGGTTGTTTGTCTCTGTGTCAGACCTGGTGACTTGTCCAGGGTGTACCCCGCCTCTCACCCATAGTCAGCTGGGATAGGCTCCAGCTTGCCTGCGACCCTGTAGAACAGGATAAAGCAGCTACAAATGATGGATGGATGTTCTTTTTCTGTGGCAGAATTATTATACAGCATACATCTTGAATAAAAAAAGAGATTTGGTCCATCAGTTTTAATTTTCTTTGGGTTTTCTGAGATCAACACAGGGTCAAAATTATACATACAGGGTCAAAAATTACATACACTCACTTAAATTATTAATTCAGAGGTGCTGAAACTTCCAAAATATCTATCTTGCCAAGGCTGAGGTCTCTTAACTTCCTGTTTGTAATCATGATTGACATAGAGAAGCTGCCAGCTGTAGTCAGTGCTTTCATAAAAAGTGTTTGTTTACAGCACTCATTGGATTGACCAATGCACAGTAAAATGGGAAAGTCCAAGGAGCTCAGTGCAGATCTGAGAAAGTGGATTGCAGATGTACACAACTCCAGAATGTCTCTTGGAGCCATTTCTAAACAACTGTAAATTCCAAGATCAGTTCAAACAATTGTATCCAAGTTATTGTGAGGTGGAGTCACTTTGCTAAGCCACTTTGCTTCAAGAAAACCCAAACTGTCACCCTCAGCTGAAAGGAAATTGGTTTGGACAGTCAGAAACAACCTAGGAACCACCATGGTACAGCCCTGCCATGAACTGAAAGCTGATGCATCACTGTCTACAGTTCAGATCACCATGGACTAAGAGGCTGCTATCCAAGAAATAACCCCTGCTCCAAAATTGACACCTTCAAGCTTAACTAAAGTTTGAAGCTGAACACAGACATCTGGAGGATAGCTGTATGGTCAGAAGAAACAAAGATTGAGTTGTTTGGCCACAATGACCACCATGTACAGAGGGACACTGTACCAGCTGGTGGTGGTAGGAGGATCATCATGCTTTGGGGTTGTTTTGCTGCCAGTGGAACTGGTTCAGTGCACAAAGTGGATGGAATAATGAAGGAGGACTACCTCAGAATTCTTTAGCATAAACCATCAGAAACTTGAACAGGACTTGGGAGTTACAACAGGACAATGAACCCAAACATGCATCAGAGCTGGTTGTGGAGGATAAAGCAGGCTAATATTAAGCTTAAAACAAGTCCTGACTTCAACCCTATTGAAAATATATGGACCATGCTTGTAAATCGAGTCCATGCCTAGAAAAAAAAAATTATGTAAACTTTAAAAAAAAAAAGGTTTACCATATGTAAACTTCTGACCACAACTGTAAATAGATAGATGGATAAATAAATAATTTGGGCCCCAAAATTCTATACCAACTTCTATTTTTTTTTTTCTTGAATCACTTTTTGCACAAGCTGCCCACAGCAGGACTGAACTAGACTTTTAAAGTTCTGATTCTGTTTTCTGATATTATGTAGACCATGGCATCTCAAAAGATTAATACTTGTGACCTGCTTGAACTATCATGCAGGCAGCAGTCATAATGAGATTGTCATTGCTAATTGCTGCTATAGCATAAACTTTTTTTTTTTTGGGGGGGTGGAACAGAATAAATCAACCAGTGTAAAATATGACATCAATATTGCCTTAGCTGTATAATAGAATTATAGTACAGTTTGTATCCTGAAAGTATCGTGCTATTTCACAATGTATTTATGTGCAGATGCTTTTGTTACCATTTAGGAAAACATTAAGGCTTAGTTTTAGCTGTTCTGTAGTCTTACAAACAGTAAATGCTACTGTAATATCTTGTAAACACACACACAGAGTGTGTGTGTGTGTCGGCAGCATGGTGGTGTAGTGGTTAGCACTGTCGCCTCACAGAAAGAAGGTCCTGGGTTCTGGTGAGGGCCTTTCTGTGTAGAGTTTGCATGTTCTCCCTGTGTCTGCGTGGGTTTCCTCTGGGTGCTCTGGTTTTCCCCACAGTCCAAAGACATGCAGGTTAGGTTAATTGGTGGCTCTCTCACAAAAAAAAAATAAAAACACAAGTTAATCAACAGAATTTTAATTTTGTTCAAGTCAGAGGGAAAACACTGGGTGTGATTCCATTGGAGTGAAATATTGGGAATTATTATATATACGGGCACTTTTTCCATGGAATAAAAACATGTATTCTGTTCCCTTCTAGTGGGTTTACTGATGGCATGCAAGATCACATCCTCCATGTATTACGCCACTCTCCCCAATGGAGAATGAGCATGCAATATTGTTATAATATTGCACTTTGTCAAGAAAACACGACGTCACACATCGGAGGTCATGCGAAGATCCAATGACACAACTTTTCTGCTGTGCATGCGCACAATCATTTCTTTGTCATCCAGGAAAGAGAGAAAATCAAGTGCTAGGTTTAAGCACGAAATAAATAAACTGAAAATTGAAATTAAAGACGTGCTGAACACCCGAAAGGCTGCCAAAACTTCATTATATATTCTTCACGCATACAGTATTTACAAGAGAGAAACCTACCAACGGACATCAAAAACTGGAAAAGAGACATGTCGGAGATGTAAAACTTCCATGCTAGTGACTGAGTGTGACAGTTTGTACACAAACATGGCCGCAAGGTTTGCTTCATTAAAAGCGGAAGATTTAGAGAGAATTTTGAAAGAGAAAGATGTGCTGAACACCCGAAAGGCTACCAAAACTTCATTGGATGCTCTTCACACATATTTACAAGAGACAAATATACGGTACCAACGGACATAGAAAAACTGGAAAAGAGAGCAATAGCAGAAATATTATCAAAGTTGTACTTGGAGGTGAGGAAAAGTGACAGACTTTTACAAGAGGATTTCACTTGTGGACTTCACTCAGGAAACCCCTTTTTGTTTTGAACAACTGCAATGTAACTCTGACCAAAAGTAACTTTGAACTTGAACTGTCTACTTGTTTATAGCTTGCATATAAGTTCAGGCTTTGGTAGAACTATGACTTTGTAAATTGGATTGACAGAACATTGAATTACATTCAATCAGAATCATCATTCAATATTGGTAAGCCCCCCCGTTAACTTTTTGTAAAATCTATAATTGTTCCATCAAATGTGTATGTATAATAATAATAATAATAATAATAATAATATTGGATGGATTGTTTTCATGGTAGATGTTTTCATGGTATATCAGGTATATATTCAGCTAAAAAATGAGTTTTTCAACACAAAAAGATAAACTTCATATCTTCAAGCCAAAGAGTTATTTGGTTTTTATTAGGATGGACACATTCACAAAGAAAGTGCCCAAATTTATCAAAATAATTCACTAATTTCCTCACCAGTGACATATATAATATAGTTGTGGTCAGAAGTTTACATCCAGTGACATGAATGTCATCTTGGATATGAATGTCATGGCAATATGTGGGCTTTCAGTAATTTACAGTATATGAACTGTTCTTTCCCTGTGGCAGAATGATAGTACAGCATGCATCTTTACTTAAAAAAAAAAAAAAAAAACACTAGAATTTGGTACACAAGTTTTAATTTTATTTGGGTTTTCTGAAATTTGGTTTTTGGGTTTTTTGACAAGGTCAAAATTATACAGTACATACAGGGTCAAAAATATACATACAGCACACCGAATATTTGGGTAAAATGTCTCTTCGTAAGATTCACCTTGATCAGACATTTTTGTTGACCATGAACAAGCTTCTGGCAGAATTCTGGTTGGATATTTCATGACTCTTCATGGTAGAATTGGTAGAGTTCAATTATTTATTTATTTATTTATTTTTGCCATGAACTCGACTTGCAAACATGGTCCATATATTTTCAATAGGGTTGAAGTCAGGACTTGTTTAAGTTTAATGTTAGCCTGCTTTATCCTTCACAACCAGCTCTGATGTGTGTTTGGGTTCATTGTCCTGTTGTAACTCCCAAGTCATGTTCAAGTTTCTGATGGTTTATGCGGACGAATTCTGAGGTTGTCCTCCTCCTTTATTATTCCATCCACTTTGTGCAATGAACCGGTTCCACTGGCAGCAAAACAGCTCCAGAGCATGATGATCCTCCCACCACCACCAGCTGGTACAGTGTCCCTCTGTACATGGTGGTCATTCCCTTAGCAAAAAGAAGTTTATTCAAGTGTACTATGAGTATACTTATTTTTTACTAAAACTGAGGAAGTATACTTGAAGTTGACTTTTTATAAACTATATTTTATATACTTAAGAATAGTATAGTGAAGTATACTTGGCTTATACTGAAAAGTATAAATAAAGGTCTAAGACTAAGTACATTAATACTAAGACTTATACTTTAATACTAAAACGTATACTTTAGTATACTTTTCACGTTTTTCTGCCACAAAGTACTAATACTTAGTATATCTTGCTCCAAGTGCACAATAAGGTCAAGTCATTGACTCATGCTTAACATTTAATTTATATATTAATATAATATAATGCTGGAGTTTAAAACTTTACAGTATATAGTATGCGTGCTCAATTGCATTATCTTTATGTACCTTAAAATCATACACAAAAACAGAAAAACTTTTGACTTGACTTTATTGATCAATTTCTCCAGTAAGGAAGGACTTGATTTCATAGGTCTTTATTTTTGAAATGTTTGAAAATATATCAAACTTGTTTTCAACATTCTGTCTTGTGATTTTGTAAATGCATCACACTCTTGTGTACATACAGTATGAGTAAACTTTAAGAATACTTTAAGGAGTATATTTCCAGTATATAAATAGTAAGCTACAAGTAATATGCCAAGCAAACTTAAAGTATAACAAGTAAACTAGTGAAATAACCAACGTTTATAACAGTATACTTAAAGTATACAATAATAAACTAAAAATAGGGACTTGAAGTATATAACTAAGGGGTGTTGTGGCTCAGTCAACTAAAGCACCATACCATAAATCCGGGGACCTGGGTTCGATTCCAACCCAAGGTAATTTCCTGATCCCTCTCCTGCTCATTTCCTGTCTCTACACTGTCCTATCCAATAAAGGTGAAAAAAGCCCAAAAAAAGAAGTATATCGATAAGTGTACTTGTGGTATACTTTAAGCATGCAAGAGGGATATACCAAGTACATTGATAGTATATAGATGAGTGTACTTGTTGTATACTTTAAAGTGTACTTTTGCAAACTTAAAATGAACTTTAAAGTATACTTTTATAAACTTGAAATGTTCCAATTTAGTCCAAAAAAGTATTAAATTTGTATACTTTCTAGTACACTAAAAGTACATGGTCTGTAGTATACTTGCTATACTTATACTCATACTGAAGCATACTTAATAAAATGAACTTTAAGTATACTACTTTTTGCTAAGGGTTGTGGCCAAACAACTCAATCTTTGTTTCTTCTGACCATACAGCTATCATCCAGAAGGCTTTTTCTTTGTCCGTGTGGTCAGCTTCAAGCTTAACTAAAGCTTGAAGGTGTCAATTTTGGAGCAGGGGTTATTTCTTGGATAGCAGCCTCTTAATCTATGGTGATCTGAACTGTAGACAGTGATACATCAGCTTCCAGTTCATGGCTGGGCTGTGCCATGGTGGTTCTCAGGTTGTTCCTGACCATCCAAACCAGTTCCCTTTCAGCTGAGGGTGACAGTTTAGGTTTGATTGAAGCAAAGTAGCTTGGCAAAGTGACTCCACCTCACAATAACTTGGATACAATTGTTTGAACTAATCTTGGAATTTGCAGTTGTTGTTTAGAAATGGCTCCAAGAGACATTCCAGAGTAGTGTATATTTGTGATAATCTTTCTCAGATCTGCACTGCGCTCCTTGGACTTTCCCATTTTACTGTGTGTTGGTTAATCCAATGAGTGCTGTAAAGAAACCCGTTTTATGAATGCACAAAGAAGCTACCAGCTGTAGTCAATCATGATCACTAACAGGAAGAGACCTCGGCCTTGGCAAGATAAGAGACCTTTTGGAAGTTTCACCAGCTCTGAATTAATAATCTGAGTGTATGTAAATTTTTGACCCTGTATGTATAATTTTGACCCTGTGTTGATTTCAGAAAACCCAAAGAAAATTAAAACTTGTGCATAAAATTCTAGTGTTTATATATATATATATATATATATATATATATATATATATATATATATATATATATATATACACACACACACACACACACACACACACAGTGGGGCAAAAAAGTATTTAGTCAGCCACCAATTGTGCAAGTTCTCCCACTTAAAAAGATGAGAGGCCTGTAATTTTCATCACAGGTACACTTCAACTATGAGAGACAGAATGGGGGGAAAGAATCCAGGAAATCACATTGTAGGATTTTTAATGAATTAATTGGTAAATTCCTTGGTAAAATACAGTGGTGCTTGAAAGTTTGTGAACCCTTTAGAATTTTCTATATTTCTGCAGAAATATGACCTAAAACATCATCAGATTTTCACACAAGTCCTAAAAGTAGATAAAGAGAACCCAGTTAAACAAATGAGACAAAAATATTATACTTGGTGATTTATTTATTGAGGAAAATTATCCAATATTACATATCTGTGAGTGGCAAAAGTATATGAACCTCTCGGATTAGCAGTTAATTTGAAGGTGAAATTAGAGTCAGGTGTTTTCAATCAATTGGTATGACAATCAGGTGTGAGTGGGTGCCCTGTTTTATTTAAAGAACAGGGATTGATCAAAGTCTGATCTTCACAATACGTTTGTGGAAGTGTATCATGGCATGAACAAAGGAGGTTTCTGAGGACCTCAGAAAAAGCGTTGTTGATGCTCATCAGGCTGGAAAAGGTTATAAAACCATCTCTAAAGAGTTTGGACTCCACCAATCCACAGTCAGACAGACTGTGTACAAATGGAGGAAATTCAAGACCATTGTTACCCTCCCCAGGAGTGGTTGACCAACAAAGATCACTCCAACAGCAAGGCGTGTAATAGTTGGCGAGGTGACAAAGGACCCCAGGGTAACTTCTAAGCAACTGAAGGCCTCTCTCACATTGGCTAATGTTAATATTTATGAGTCCACTATCAGGAGAACACTGAACAACAATGGTGTGCATGGCAGGGTTGCAAGGAGAAAGCCACTGCTCTCCAAAAAGAACATTGCTGCTTGTCTGCAGTTTGCTAAAGATCACATGGACAAGCCAGAAGGCTATTGGAAAAATGTTTTTTGGATGGATGAGACCAAAATAGAACTTTTTGGTTTAAATGAGAAGTGTTATTTTTGGAGAAAGGAAAACACTGTATTCCAGAATAAGAACCTTATCCCATCTGTGAAACATGGTGGCGGTAGTATCATGGTTTGAGCCTGTTTGGCTGCATCTGGGCCAGGACAGCTTGCCATCATTGATGGAACAATGGATTCTGAATTATACCAGCGAATTCTAAAGGAAAATGTCAGGACATCTGTCCATGAACTGAATCTCAAGAGACATTGGGTCATGCAGCAAGACAACAACCCTAAACACACAAGTCGTTCTACCAAAGAATGGCCAAAGAAGAATAAAGTTCATGTTTTGCAATGGCCAAGTCAAAGTCCTGACCTTAATCCAATCGAAATGTTGTGGAAGGACCTGAAGCGAGCAGTTCATGTGAAGAAACCCACCAACATCCCAGAATTGAAGCTGCTCTGTACAGAGGAATGGGCTAAAATTCCTCCAAGCCGGTGTGCAGGACTGATCAACAGTTACCGGAAACGTTTAGTTGCAGTTATTGCTGCACAAGGGGGTCACACCAGATACTGAAAGCAAAGGTTCACATACTTTTGCCACTCACAGATATATAATATTGGATCATTTTCCTCAATAAATAAATGACCAAGTATAATATTTTTGTCTCATTTGTTTAACTGGGTTCTCTTTATCTATTTTTAGGACTTGTGTGAAAATCAGATGATGTTTTAGCTCATATTTATGCAGAAATATAGAAAATTCTAAAGGGTTCACAAACTTTCAAGCACCACTGTAAGTATTTGGTCACCTACAAATAAGCAAGATTTCTGGCTCTCGCAGACCCGTAACAACTTCTTTAAGATGTTCCTCTGTCCTCCACTCGTTACCTGTATTAATGGCACCTATTTGAACTCGTTATCAGTATAAGGCCCACTTTACATGGGGACGGTCTGAAACAAAAACGCAAAAGTCCGTTTTCGTTCTTACTTTTTTTTCCGCGTCTACACGACCGTTTTCAAGGAGGAAATCTGCGTCTATATTCGGTGACGCATAAATGTGTGGAATTCAATTGGATGTGCATGCCAGGCGGCTAAGTGGTGCTGTGAAAAACCTCCACTATGTCTGCACGCATGCGCAACGTCTTCCGTCTTGTCTGATCTGCACATCTGCGCCGCGAAAACTTTGACTGCTCTGGCTATGGTAAGTAAGAAAGTAAGTAAAAAAGTAAGAGCATACTATACCCGCCTCTGTTCATTAACGGTATATGTGCAGATTCGGTATAGATGTTCGAAGGACTCCTGGACGTTTATTAAAGCTGCCAGAGCAGCTTGAAGGTCCGTTGGATCGATGTAATCAGACATGCTCTTACTTTTTTACTTACTTTCTTACTTCCTGGGCTGGCATGTACAATATATGACATGTATGACGTAAACGCGTACCCGACGTGAGCGGATCCGAGCAGAGTTTCGCGTATTGGGTAGTTTAGACGGATATGCAACGGGGGCTGTTTTTAACTTATCCACTCTGGAAAGCGTTTTCAATTTTTTCTGTTTTTCAGCCTCGGAAACGCCGTCCCCGTGTTGACGAAAGGCACTTCCGATAAAATATTTAGTCGTTTTTACCCGACAGCGTCCTCGTGTAAACGGGCCCTAAAAGACACCTGTCCACAACGTCAAACAGTCACACTCCAAACTCCACTATGGCCAAGAACAAAGAGCTGTCAAAGGACACCAGAAACAAAATTGTAGACCTGCACCAGGCTGGGAAGACTGAATCTGCAGTAGGTAAGCAGCTTGGTGTGAAGAAATCAACTGTGGGAGCAATTATTAGAAAATGGAAGACATACAAGACCACTGATAATCTCCCTCGATCTGGAGCTCCACGCAAGATCTCACCCTGTGGGGTCAAAATGATCACAAGAACGGTGAGCAAAAATCCCAGAACCACACGGGGGACCTAGTGAATGACCTGCAGAGAGCTGGGACCAAAGTAACAAAGGCTACCATCAGTAACACACTACGCCACCAGGGACTCAAATCCTGCAGTGCCAGACGTGTCCCCCTGCTTAAGCCAGTACATGTCCAGGCCCGTCTGAAGTTTGCTAGAGAGCATTTGGATGATCCAGAAGAGGATTGGGAGAATATCATATGGTCAGATGAAACCAAATTAGAACTTTTTGGTAAAAACTCAACTTGTCATGTTTGGAGGAGAAAGAATGCTGAGCTGCATCCAAAGAACACCATACCTACTGTGAAGCATGGGGGTGGAAACATAATCCTTTGGGGCTGTTTTTCTGCAAAGGGACCAGGATGACTGATCTGTGTAAAGGAAAGAATGAATGGGGCCATGTATCGTGAGATTTTGAGTGAAAACCTCCTTCCATCAGCAAGGGCATTGAAGATGAAATGTGGCTGGGTCTTTCAGCATGACAATGATCCCAAACACACCGCCCGGGCAACGAAGGAGTGGCTCCGTAAGAAGCATTTCAAGGTCCTGGAGTGGCCAAGCCAGTCTCCAGATCTCAACCCCATAGAAAATCTTTGGAGGGAGTTGAAGGTCCGTGTTGCCCAGTGACAGCCCCAAAACATCACTGCTCTAGAAGAGATCTGCATAGAGGAATGGGCCAAAATACCAGCAACAGTGTGTGAAAACCTTATGAAGACTTACAGAAAACTTTTGACCTCTGTCATTGCCAACAAAGGGTATATAACAAAGTATTGAGATGAACTTTTGTTATTGAGCAAATACTTATTTTCCACTATAATTTGCAAATAAATTATTTAAAAATCAGACAATGTGATTTTCTGGATATTTTTTCTCATTTTGTCTCTCATAGTTGAGGTATACCTATGATGAAAATTACAGGCCTCTCTCATCTTTTTAAGTGGGAGAACTTGCACAATTGGTGACTAACTTACATATATATATATATATATATATATATATATATATATATATATATATATGCGGCACGGTGGTGTAGTGGTTAGCGCTGTTGCCTCACAGCAAGAAGGTCCTGGGTTCGGGGCCGGCGAGGGCCTTTCTGTGTGGAGTTTGCATGTTCTCCCCGTGTCCGCGTGGGTTTCCTCCGGGTGCTCCGGTTTCCCCCACAGTCCAAAGACATGCAGGTTAGGTTAACTGGTGACTCTAAATTGACCGTAGGTGTGAGTGTGAATGGTTGTCTATGTGTCAGCCCTGTGATGACCTGGCGACTTGTCCCGGGTGTACCCCGCTTTTCGCCCGTACTCAGCTGGGATAGGCTCCAGCTTGCCTGTGACCCTGTAGAAGGATAAAGCGGCTATAGATAATGAGATGAGATTATATATATATATAATATTTTATATATATATATATATATATATATATATATATATATATATATATAAAATATTTTATATATATAAAAAATGTACACATAGTATTAGATTAGATAAAACTTTATTGATCCCTTTGGGAGGGTTCCCTCAGGGAAATTTAAGATTCCAGCAGCATCATTACAGATAAACAGAGAAAAGAAATGGAGGAAAACTTCTAGATAAATTAAGTATTTACATATACAAATATAAAAAGAATAAGATATGGGGAAGAGAGGAAGGGGAGAGGGGGGAGGGAAGGAGGGAAAGGAAAAAAAAGAGAAGGGGGGCGGCGGCAAGAGAGATATTGCACTTTATATTGTATATTATATTGCACATTGTCCGGTATTGCTTATTGTTAGGCTAGGCTACTGCTCCTTCCCGTCCTCTGTCCTACCAGTCAAAAGTTTGGACACACCTACTCATTCATAGGAGTTTCTGTATTTTGACTATTTTCTACATTGTAGAACAATACTGAAGACACACAAAACGATGAAATGCCATATGGAAAATAGATGGAATTATGTGCTAACCAAAACTGTGTGTGTGTGTGTGTGGTGTGTAAAAATAAATAAATTATATATATCATCTTTTGGCTGCTCCCAATTAGGGGTTGCCACAGTTTCATCTTCATTGCTCTCTGTCTTCCGCATCCTTCTCTACCACACCTGCCACTTTCATGTCCTCGCTCACCACATCCATGTATCTCCTCTTTGACCTTCCTCATTTTCATGTGCCTGGCAGCTCCATCCTCAACATTCTCCTTCCAACATGCTCTGCATCTCTTCTCAGGATGTGCCCATACCATCTCAGTCTCATCTCTCTTAGCTTAATTCCCAAGCTCTCCACATGTGCTGTCCCTCTGATGTGCTCGTTCCTTATCCTGTCCAACCTTATCACTCCCATCACAAACCTTAACATCCTTAACTCCACCACCCCCAACTTTGCCTCCTGTCTCTTCATTAAGGGTACGGTCTCCAATCCATACATCACAGCTGGTCTCACTACTGTCTTATACATCTTACCTTTCACTTTTGCTGGGACTTTCCTATCACAAATAACTCCCAAAATCCTTCTCCAACTGCTCCACCCTGCCTGCACTCTCTCACCTCACTATCGCAGCCCCCATTTTCCTGCACAGTTGACCCCAAGTACTTGAATTCACCAACTTTCTTTGTCTACTCCTTGCATCTTCACTACACTCTCATCCCCATTCTCACTGATGCACATGTATTCTGTTTTGCTACTGCTCATCTTCATTCCTCATTGTTCCAATGCATACCTCCATCTCTCCAACCCCAACTCAACCTCCTTTCTACTTTCACCACATATCACAATATCATCTGCAAACATCATGTTCCATGGTGACTCTTGCCTCACTTCGTCCGTCAAGCTATCCATCACTATGGCAAACAAGAAAGGACTCAAAGCAGATCCTTGATGGAGTCCCACCTTCACCTTGAACCATTCAGTCATTCCAACTGCACACCTCACTGCTGTTTCACTGTTCTCATACATGTCTTGCACCACTCTAATATACTTCTCATTCACTCCACACTTTCTCATGCAATACCATAACTCATCTCTCGGCACTCTATCGTATGCCTTCTCCAGGTCTACAAACACACAATGTAGCTTTCGCCGGCCTTCCCTGTACTTCTCCATTAACATTCTTAAAGCAAAAATTGCATCCGACGTGCTCTTCCTTTGCATAAACCTGTACTGCTGTTCACAGATTGCTACCTCTCTTCTCAATCTCGCCTCCAATACCCTTTCCCATAACTGTGTGTGTCTCATACATACAATCAGATATTACAATGTTCTTCTGTCTTGTTTGTTTTTCTAATGATGCATAAACTGTAAGAATGAATTGTAAATGTACAAAATTATTGCATAGCAAAGTTTTCTTTGCTACATTAGTCAAATAATTTTACATTATAAATTTGAAAATGGCATTAAAGAAATTATGGGCTCCTGTCAAAATAAAGGCCATAAAGGCGAAATTTCATATCTGACCTACTGTTCGTTCCAGGTGAACTACTGAGTTTATGCAATTCTCCTGTCAAAGCCTGCTATGACTGATGTTTTTCATTATTAGTGTCTTCTCACAAGACCAGATAAAGCGCAGGCATTATCATATCCAAGCCAAGCATGAGACTAATCAGAATGTATTTTGGCTTTAATTTCATGAGGTAAAATATTATTCTCAATTTGTGTCTCATTTTGTCATATTAACCAGTCACTATCACTGAAATGGATTGCCTTCAGTTTAGGTTGAATAATACAAATGTTTCGTAAAATGAGTAACAGAAGGACAAAACACATTAGAAGATATTACACTGTTAGTATGCCACCTCTGCAAAAACGTCTTTTTCTGTCCAAAATTGCCCAAAGATAGTGAGAAGAATCTATAAAGTGAGACACACGAGAGTGGCAAAGGATAATGCTGCACGTTATTATTTTTTGCTAACACCTGATCTCATGCAAACATCTAACAAGGAACATCATTTTTGTGTTTTATATAAATGTAATTTGTCCTCATTTTAACCATGGACAAGTTTTCCTGTGAGTAGGCTTGTGCAAATTTGAATTGCAGTCACGAGAACAGCTTGCTTCCCTTTAGTAAGAGCTATGATAACTCGCAAGGCTTAGCCCTTCAGTATTTCAATTGAGTAAGCCCAACCCCCACCCTTCCCTTTAGGGATAAAAGCAAACACATATCTATGATGTTTGGCTGGTGTTTAAACAACACACTGTCAAATGCATCTCTTTCACCTCTTTGGCACTGCAGGACTATTTGTGCTGATTTGTTGGACTGCAATTAAGGCGCATCCTGCATTGGCAGCTTGACTTACACTTGCTTAATCATGAGATTGGCCTTGCTGTCCCAACTTCCAAGGATGGTATTTGTCAGGCTAAGGAAGTAACGGATGACTGAGAGAAAGGGAATCAATATCCTTCCCTGCATTAGCTGTCCACCAGCTCCATCAGCATCGGAGTACAGGCAATATTACATAAATGACTTAGTATAAGTGCTGTGAATTAGATATACATTATCCCATTCTTAATCCACTCTTTTTTTTTTAAACAATTGGTTTAGATGCTTTTTTTTAGTAAGAAGTGCATGTATATAAGACCGAAGGATAGAAGGCAAAAGTGCTGATTGTGAGTTATATGAAACTGTGACAATGTCAAATCTTTATGATAATTATTGTACCATGCCATTTCATTTCCATTCTGAATGTTTTCCTAACTGATGCATCATCTCTGAAAATCCCTGTATTTATGTTCAGCAGAAATATGGACATCTTTTTGTTAACTTTATAAAATTAATAATTCCATTAATCATTACATGAACTAATGGTTCAGAGTTATGCTAATTCTATAATAAGGAATCACAAACTATGGCTTGATTTCCTTGTGAATGCTTCAAACTACTAATACCCCTTCCCGTGCCTTGCAGTTTAATCTCCTTGTCTTAAACACATTGAAATTCAAAACAACAGCAAGATATTCTGCTCATGTGTCCCCTTACTAACAACATCAATTTGAACATTCCCCATGCAATATGTATGGTAATTGTTAACCACTAATAATGAATTAAGTAGGATCACTTGTTATTTTAATTTAAACACAACAGGAATTCTGACAATACTTTGGAGACTGGCACACAGCATTTTCTGGATTAAAAATTAAGGCAAAAAATTAAGGCTCAGGCCTTAATTCTTATTTTGCAGGACTCAGGTGAAAATGGAATTTGTTCCTGTGTAATCAATTATTAAAGCAGAACAAATATGATTTGCTGTTTCTCGAATCCCTAAGGGAGGCAGAGATTATGGTGAGATGAAGTGGGCCGTAAAGTCTTTCCAATGAGGACAAATTACAAATGGTGGGGACAGGCGTGGTTTTAAGGGGTGGCAAAAGGTGCCAGTTGCCACTGTAAAAATATGTCTTGCCACCCCAGTTGCCCCCCTATTTTAAAAAGAATTATTTATTAAAACACATTTTTGAAATTCTATTATCTATCTACAGAGATACTAAGCCCTCATCTCATCTCTACCTACTGTTATTTACGTTATTTCACACCCCACCCCACCACCGGGATTTTGAAATGGTTTCACCCAGAAAGAGACGTTCTTCTGTTATGATTCTTCTGAATGCTCGACTTCTGATGAGGCAACGTGCTGGAGCAAAGAGGTTGGTCAAATTGTTTTCATCTGATAGAACACAGTCTTGTCCTTTCTATGTTAAATGCATTTTGGTACTCAGTTATTCTTTTAGCACAGCTATACAGTCATTGGTTGGATGTACGGAGTGCTGTCTCACTAGGTTCCGGTAGTAGCTATACCTGTAAGTTATGTTTTACTTTGTGTATGCTAGGCAACGAAATGAAAGCTAATAGTTTTGTAAAGTGATAGGCTTTAGAAATCAAACAACTTGTGTGTTAGCATTACTAGCAGGTCAGCCTAGCTCGCGTTTTCGCCTGTGTGCTATTCAGTTTAGTGATGTACTTAATTTGTTTCTTTTAGTTTTACAGAAATCGAGGATGAACACATCTGTATAAGTTTAAAGTCTTCAGTAAAGATCCACAATCTAAACCATTCACTATCTGTCTATTTTTTTGATACATCGCTAGGGCAGAATAGTTCCATTCATTGCTTGGGAATATACTTTCAGAAAAGATGGTTTAGATGGTTGAATCCGTTTTCCTTGGTGGTACAATAGCTCAATAAATATTTGACAAGATGACTTGATTGTGAGTCTTTCTTGAGCGTAAGTAAAAATGATTTCCACGATTTGCATAAACTGCTGCATCGACAACCTATGCCCCCCTCCTGGAACCTATGCCCCTCCTTTGCCACCCTAAAGAAAAATCTCTGGAGCCACCACTGGGTGGGTAAAGCCCCTATAGAGTGTGAATAATCACTGATTCTTGAAACTTTGGCAAAAACGTGTCCCACTAAGAAAAGTGCTAAGTCTGTTGGAAGTTAATAACATTTTCATAAATTAAAAAAAAATAAAGTTATAATCAGGGGGTCCTTTGCACATATGTAAGGTTCTTTTATAGGATTGTTTTTGTTTTTTATTAATTTAATGATTATATGCTGGCCACTGCCTGCAAAATCAGTTGTCCTCGGATAGGAGCTAATCATTTCAACTTGATTAAAAAAACAAAAAGTAATAATTTAATTGAAGAATACCTTTACTACATGAAAGAATACATTGTTATATGTATTTAAAACTGCAAACAGTGAGTTTTGAACAATGTTTACTATTATTTTGTGGTTGCTTAAAATGTGTCCCACATATTCGTCACCGCTGTCAGATATTTACAAAAAGCAATAAAATCAGGCAACTACAAGGTCAACTATATTCCCGAGGACCCTCTTTTCAAACCTTCAGTTCTACTGCATGCTTCCAGATTACTCAAGCTCCTGTAAGTTTGGTATTTTCTCTTAAACTTGTTCATATTTTTGGACACTGCTACAGTGACAACCATAGCATGTCAACACCATCACTTTTGTATAAAAAATATTAGATTAGATTATGACAAATGTATACTTTTTAAGAAGAGGTCTGAAGTAGCTAGCAACAAAGGGAAAACAAGATGGCTAATGTGAACAACTCCTGCATATCATGTGAAAGAGTAGGTTTTTGTCACCACCGTCAGACTGTGCGCCACCACCGTCAGACAGAAAACCTGACGGTGGTGATGCACAGTCTGACGGTGGTGACAAAAACCTACTCTTTCACATGATATGCAGGAGTTGTTCACATTAGCCATCTTGTTGTTCACATTAGCCACATTAGCCAAAACAAAATGGCACCCCCCGTGGTGAACGTGTTTGCGACACGCTCCCTACACCGATTGTCTTTTTATTGTTTATTTTAGTAATTTTGAT
Source organism: Neoarius graeffei (assembly GCF_027579695.1). Classification (NCBI taxonomy): domain Eukaryota; kingdom Metazoa; phylum Chordata; class Actinopteri; order Siluriformes; family Ariidae; genus Neoarius; species Neoarius graeffei. The sequence continues at coordinate 61,642,059 of NC_083583.1, forward strand.
TGTGACAAATGCTCAGTGCTTGTACACTAGGATCACCTACAGCAAAGACACACTTCTGGACATTGGTAAAATCTACTATGGGCCCAGTCCAGTCCTTCTGGACTGTAGCTTTCTTCTCATCGCTGACACCGACCGAAGCTACACCGACACCATCCGGCAGGCCGCATCATCACCAGACTCGAGGCGAAATGGCCGACGATCCACGCACCCAAAACGGAGGCGCGGTAAGAGAGGCGGGCTACATGCTAGGCTAAAGGCTAGAGCTACAAGACCACCACTGCCTAGCCTTCTGCTAGCTAACATTCACTCACTCGAGAATAAGATGGATGAGCTGAGAACCAGGATAACATCTCAACGTGAGATCAGAGAGTGTTGTGCCCTGATTTTTACAGAAACCTGGACTACTGCAAGCCTGCCAGACCCGGCCATTGAACTACAGACCCACTCCATGCACCGCGGAGACCGCACATCTGCTTCGGGTAAAAACAAAGGTGGCGGTGTGTGTGTGTTTATGTTAACAACAGATGGTGTACAGGTGGTTGAAAAACACTGTTGTGCAGACATTGAAGTGCTGATGGTGAAGTGCAGAGTTCAGTGCTGTGTTTATGCTGGCTGTTTACATCCCGCCACGGGCCGACCGCACTACAGTGCTAGGACTACTACATGACATCATCGGCAAATACGATACCACACACCCAGATGCTGTGTTCATCGTGGCCGGGGATTTTAATCATTGCAACCTCAGGACTGTGCTACCAAAGTACCATCAACACATGAGCTTTCCGGCAAGGGACAACAACATCCTGGACCATGTCTACAGCAACATGAGGAATGGCTACAAGGCTGTGCCCCGCCCACACTTTGGACAGTCTGACCACATCTCTGTGTTCCTTTACCCAGCTTACAAGGCCCTTCTCAAACAAGCCCCCCCAGTGAGTAAAACTGTTACAGTTTGGAATGAAGAGACTGATCTAGTGCTCCAGGACTGCTTCAGTTCTACAAACTGGGATGTGTTTAAGACTGCTGCTTTGAGAGAAGACTGTTCTGTGGATTTAGAGGAATATGTATCTGTGGTCACCAGCTACATCAGTACGTGTATTAATGACATTGTCCCCACCAAGCGCTGCAAAATATATCCTAACCAAAAACCTTGGATTAACAGTGAAGTACGCTCCATGCTACATGCACGCTCCACCGCTTTTGCCTCTGGTGATGCAGATGGATATAAAAAGGCCAGATATGACCAACGTAGATCCATCAGGGAAGCCAAGAGGCAGTACAGACTGAAGCTGGAAGGTTATTACAACACCTCAGACTCCAGATGCATGTGGCAGGGCCTGCAACACATCACCAATTTCCAGCAGAAGAACAGCAGGGTCACAGCCAACCACAACACATCACCAGATGAGCTGAATGAGTTCTATGCTCACTTCAACACCCTCAACACCAACCAACACAGAGGGATTCTACTAACAGAGGCAGCACAGAGCTCTTCACCTATTGTGACCATAACCGAGGTGAGCAAGGTCTTCAGGAGGACTAACCCCCGAAAGGCAGCCGGCCCTGACAACATCCCTGGCCATGCTTTGAAGGCCTGCTCCACATAGTTAGCAGAGGTCTTCAGACATTTTCAACCTGTCCCTCTCCATGTCTTCTGTGCCCACATGCTTCAAGACCACCACCATAGTGCCCCTCCCAAAGAAAAACAATATAACATACCTGAATGACTATCGCCCAATTGCACTCACTTCAGTTGTAATGAAGTGTTTTGAGAGGATAGTCATGTCATACATCAAAAAGGGCATCCCAGACACAATAGACCCCCTTCAATTTGCATATCATCAGAACCGTTCAACTGATGATGCCGTCAATGCAGCCATCCACACAGCCTTGTCACACCTGGAACACAGGGACACCTATGTTCGAATGCTGTTTGTGGACTACAGTTCAGCCTTCAACACCGTCATCCCCAGCAGACTGACAGAGAAGCTCTCCACCCTTGGACTGACATCCTCCCTCTGCTGCTGGGTCCTGGACTTTCTCACAAACAGACCCCAGGCTGTCAGAGTCGGTACCAGAACATCCAGCACCAAGACAGTGAGCACAGGGACCCCCCAAGGCTGTGTGCTCAGTCCACTCCTGTACACCCTCTTCACCTACGACTGCACCCCCACCCAGAGCAACACTTCCATCATCAAGTTCGCTGACGACACCACTGTCATTGGGCTGATCACCGGTGGAGATGAGAGCGCCTACAGGGAGGAGGTGGCTCAGCTGGTCTCCTGGTGCCAGGAAAATAACCTCACCTTGAATGCTGAGAAGACCAAAGAGATGATTATTGACCCGAGGAAGAGGAGGAGAGACCAGCATGCCTCGCTGCACATCAACAGGACACAGGTGGAGAGGGTGAAAACATTTAAATTCCTCGGAACTCACATCAGTGAGGATCTCACCTGGACACACAATGCACAGCAAACCATCAAGAAGGCTCAACAGAGACTCTTCTTCCTGAGGAAGCTGAGGAAATTTGGACTGTCCACCAAACTCCTCAGCAACTTCTACAGGTGCACAGTGGAGAGTGTCCTGACAAATTCCATCACTGTATGGTATGGGAACTGCACAACTCAGGACAGAAAGGCTCTCCAGCGTGTCATTAAAATGGCACAGTTCATCTGTGGAGCTGTCCTTCCCTCCACTACAGGACATTTACAACACCCGGGTCACAAAAAGGGCACAGAGCATCATCAGGGACCAAACACACCCACAACACAGACTATTCACACTCCTACCATCTGGCAGACGCTACAGGAGTGTGAAAGCAAGGACTACTAGACTGACAAACAGTTTTTACCCCCAGGCCATCAGGCTTTTGAACCATGGATTATAATCACCATCTACCTCTATATTTCCATCAGGCTTTGAACCACAGACTATATTAGCAATTTTGCACAAGACATTGCACAGTATATCTACCTCTATGTTTGCACATTGTTTATTTGCCTCTCCTTTTTTAAAAAAAGACATTGCACAGTATATCTACCTCTATGTTTGCACATTGTTTGTTTGCCTCTCCTTTTTTTAAATGTTATCTTCATTTTCACTCTACCTTTTTATATTTTGCATTCCATATGCACTTTATATTTTATATTTCATTTTACACACACATATATATATATATATATATATAATATTTCTTTTTATATTGGTAAGTGTAGTTTGGTCGGGCAGTTGAAAAATAAGAATTTCATTACCCAATAATAAACCGCTGTGTCTGTAATTGTGTATGACAAATAAAAATCTTGAATCTTGGTGACAAAAACCTCCAAATGGCCCTCAACGAAGGCTAGAACATAATTATTGATCACAATAAATACCAATATGACATATGATGTTTCATTAACCTCATTTTATATTTATGTAATTCCTCCTATATTTCTTCCCTATTGTCCAACCCTTAGGGAATGTAGTGTGCCTTTCCTCTCGCTCTCTCAATTCACTATTATGCCATGTTCATTTGGCTTATGTCATTTGGGATGCACATAGGGCACCTACTACCTACCTAGATAGCACATAGTATACAGTGTCCCTTCTCCAATGACTAAAGCCAAATGGAAATGGAATGACCTTTAACCAAATCCAACATTCATAACCTCTCCCTCAATTTCATAGTCATTACACTCAACTTTGACAGTTTAAGATGTTAGTGATGCATTGTACATTATTCCCACTGGTAATAACATTATTTCTTACTATGATGATTTGATATTTGATGATATGGGGATGGAGTACTTTTAAAAATGACATTGCTTAATTGTACCTTAGGCCTATATTCCTTGAAAAAAAATGTTATTACATTGCTCAGGATTGTTATTTTTTTGGACCAAATAGTTAAAGTTGTTTAGCAAAAAGCCATTCAAGTAAAGTCAAGTCAACTTTATTGTCAAATATGCTATGCATGCTTGACATGCAGCACAGATGAAATTACAGTTCTCTCTGACCCACGGTGCAAACAGGCAATGCAATAAATAAAAAATAGAATAATTGAGATAAACAATACAAAAACAGTATAAACACTCTAGATAAGAACTGGACATAGACTAAACACTCATAAATAAAAATAGAATAATTGAAATAAACAACACAAACAGTATAAACAAACACTCAATAAGAACTAGACAGACTAACACTCAGATAAAAATAGAATAATTGAAATAAACAACACAAACAGTATAAACACTCTAGATAAGAACTAGACATAGACTAAACACTCACACACACACATACATATTGAAGCAAATAAACATTGACTGTGGAATTTGGAATTATATGTTGTAATGAGGCCACTGTCACCACCGTCAGTTCTAAAGGTCACCACCCTCAGAGGGAGTTTTATTTGTTTTAAATGAATATGCTTACATGTTTCTTCAGTGCTGTTGAGTTATGAAAAGTAATAATCTCTTTTAATGCAAAAATAAGTTTGTTAAATTAAAAAAAACATTACTTTGTCTCCTTAGGCTGAAAGTAAATATTGTATATTAGGTCTTTAAAGGAGTACACGTGAAACTGTATAAAAATTAAATAAAAGTGAATATTCAACTTTTAACAGTGTATATGTGTGCTAAGAATGCCAGATAATGATTTTAAAAACTCTAAATACATATTAGACCAAATATATACAAAATAATTAGCTTTTTATTGTGTCTGATCTCATCTCATTATCTCTAGCCGCTTTATCCTTCTACAGGGTCGCAGGCAAGCTGGAGCCCATCCCAGCTGACTACGGGCGAAAGGCGGGGTACACCCTGGACAAGTCGCCAGGTCATCACAGGGCTGACACATAGACACAGACAACCATTCACACTCACATTCACACCTACGGTCAATTTAGAGTCACCAGTTAACCTAACCTGCATGTCTTTGGACTGTGGGGGAAACCGGAGCACCCGGAGGAAACCCACACGGGCACGGGGAGAACATGCAAACTCCACACAGAAAGGCCCTCGCCGGCCCCGGGGCTCGAACCCAGGACCTTCTTGCTGTGAGGTGACAGCGCTAACCACTACACCACCGTGCCGCCCCTGTGTCTGATGGTGTTGACAAAAACAAAGTAATAGCTGAAAAAATGCCTATTTTATGAAAAAAATACAAAATGAGGAGCTTGCACTAGTACATTGCTGAACAGCCAAGGCCTTGTCCTATAATGATATACCTTTAGATTTTGTAATTTAAGGAACTTTTTATTTTCAAAATTAAAACCTGTTTTATCCAAAATCCCAAGAATCAGTGTAATATCTACAGCAAAACAATGTGATGTATGTTTTTCATATTTATAGATTCATTGTGTGTTACAGTGGAATAACTAAAGAGTTCAATGAAATGATTCATTATAGCACTTTACTTAAGAGCTGTACAGGCTACCTGACACCTGTACAGCTCTCTGAATCTGAAGTCATTTTATTTGGTCCTCCAAAACTGACTATACTTGCATGATTGGAAACCGGGGTTCTCTGTCTTCATATATTAGGTCTTATGCCAAAACCTTGGTGTCACCTTTGACTCTGATTTTATGTATATTTGATAATCAAATAAATGCTGTTGGGTAGTTTGTTTGTTTGTTTGTTTCAACTTGGGTCAATTGCAAAAAAAAAATTAAGCCATACTGTTGTTCTTAGAACAAGGAAAAACTTGTTCATGCTTTTATTTAATTTCATTTAGATGACTGTAATTCATTGTACATTGGGGTACAGTCATGCTCAGCCTGCCTTCATTTAGTTCAAAATGCTGCTGCATGGGTTTTAACCGCTACAAAGAAGAGGGACTATATTCCAGTCTTGGCTTCCTTCCATCGGTTCCCAGCTCAATACAGGATTCAGTTTAAGACTTTATTATTAATTTTTAAAGCTCTGCATGGGTTAGCTCCTTCTTATATTGCCGATTTGCGATGTCCACATAGATCATGTCAATCAAAGTTGCTGAGGTTTTCTGACCAGCTTCTTTTGTCCACTCCAAGGCCCCGGTTGAACAAAGGACAACTGTGCATTCACAGTGGTGGCACTGAAGCTCTGGAATAGCCTACCATTGCAAATGTATTCTTCTTCAATTTGTCTTTAAATCTCCACTTAAAACGTATCTGTTTCCATTAGCATTTGAGGAGATTAAACATATTACAGAGCAGAATGTGTATGTTATTTATTTATTTAAATTATTTAAACCTTTTACCATGCTGCGCTTGAATTATCTATGTGAAACACTTTGGTTAGCAAGAGCTGTTGTTAAAGTGCGACAGAAATAAAGTTCATTTGACTTGACTTAAATCTCCATTACATAAGGTTGTATTCTGACACTTTCTGGGCTGAATATTATTAGACCTCCATAACCACTGACTTTGGAGCTCACTCAGACCCGCAGCTTGTGAACAGGCAAGGCAGGCAACTGCTTGGGGCCCCCCGAGAGTCAAGGGCTTATTTATTTTGTTTTTTATTGTTCTTTACCATTGTATTTTCACATTTGATATTTAAAAAACTTTGGTTTCATACATTTTTCATTGGTGTCAGATTATTTATAACATATTGGTGACGAACACTGGTCAGAAGGGCCCCCTGGAAATTTGTGCTTGGGGCCACAACAGACTCTAGAATCACCTCTGAGCTCACTGTAATACTGGTATGTCAGAGTTACATAATGGTGATATTGTGACATGCTGTTAGGACAGAGATCAACCATCTCTCCTCTTGCCCCCAAATGGAGCGATTACCATCTCGCAGATCGGTCCCCCCGTCACCCAGAGCCGCTCTGGGGTGAGTCGCGAAGAAAGACAGGAACCCCATAAGTTCACAATCTTTATTCACACGTCCCCAAAGAGGCAAGAGTACAGAGAGAGCTTTTATGTGTCTGTGTGTGTATGAGTGAGTGTGACATCACTGCAGCTGTGTGTGTTGATATCTGTGTCAATGTGTGTGTGTGAGTGAAGGGGTGTGTGTGTGTGTGTGTGTGGGGGGGGGGGTTGATATCTGTGACTGGGTCAGTCTGTGAACACTTTGTCAGTAGTTCTGCTCAATGTTGACGGAGAAAAGAATGCATACTTCAGAGAGAGAGACTGTAGTGAAACCTTGGTCTGAGCAGGTCACATCTTAATTACATCAATCATAAGCATACTGTTCTTACACATTTCATATCAGCAGATGTTCTGACAGAATGTTCAAAAAAGATATCAATATTACGCACAACTTAATCTCTATATGACAGTAATGGAATTTTTAAACAAAAGATACTGTGTCTAGCTGAGACAGAAGGTCACAGAATTAATTAATACCTTCTTGGTCATTTTAAACAAGAATACTGAACAGAGGGTCACAGAATAAATCCTTTACAATTAAGAATAAATCCTTACACATGCCAAACATCAGAAGCAGCTTTATCGGCCAAGTGTGCTTGCGCACATGTGCTCAGACAGACAGACAGACAGACAGACCCCCCCCCTCATACATATATATATATATATATATATATATATATATACATGTTTGTTTGTTTCCAGCTTGCAGGTGTCTCTGGTACTTAGCAATCTCACTTTATTAAAAGTCAGATAAAATACACATTATTATGTCACTACATTTTCATGACATTGCCATCAGTGTTAATGAAAAGCTTATAAGCAGAAACATGAAAAGTTTTACGTAAGGGAGAGCAAAATATAAATTATATACACCGATCAGCCATAAAATTAAAAACACTGACAGGTAAAGCGAATTACATTGATTATATTGTTACAATAGTACCTGCCAAGGGGTGGGATACTAGGCAGCAAGAGAACAGTCAGTTCTTGAAGTTGATGTGTTGGAAGCAGGAAAATTGGGCAATTGTAATGGATCTGAGCAACTTTGACAAGGGCCAAATTGTGATGGCTAGATGACTGGGTCTGAGCATCTCCAAAATGGCACATCTTGTGGGGTGTTCCCAGTATGCAGTGGTTAGTACCTACCAAAAGTGGTCCAAGGAAGGACAACTGGTGAACCGACGACAGGGTCATGGGTGTCGAAGGCTCGTTGATTCACATGGGACACGAAGGCTAGCCCATATGGTCTGATCCCGCAGAACAGCTACTGTAGCACAAACTGCTGAAAAGATGATAAGTGACACCTTTCTTTTTCAGACAGGATTGACTTTTTCAGAAGTTTGTGCTCCAGTAACTCTTCTGTGGGATTGGCCCATATGGGCTAGCCTTCATGCCCAATATGAATCAATGAAGCTTGGCCACCCACAACCCTGTCGCCAGATCACTGGTTGACTCCAGTATGTTATTTATTTTATAATGATATTTCTCTTTGTAGTTATTATATTCAATAATATTTGTGTATATATTTGTCTATGCTGTTGTATGAAACTGTGGAAACCTACCACTTCCATGAGAAATCCTTGAAAAGAATAAATACATTTTGTTCATGATCTTAATGTTTACACTGCTGCTTGGTTTGCTCCATGTGATGTGATTTTCAGTGCTGTTCATGGAGCTCCCCTCCTCAATGATCTTTAATGGTATCATAATTTCTAGGACCTGTATTTTAACCTACATTTGTAAACAATGCTGGTTCTTCAAACAAAAATGAAAAACAAAAATCTAACCTACAGTGGTGCTTGAAAGTTTGTGAACCCTTTTGAATTTTCTATATTTCTGCATAAATATGACCTAATACATCAAATTTTTACACAAGTCCTAAAAGTAGATAAAGAGAACAGAGTTAAACAAATGAGACAAAAAAATTATACTTGGTCATTTATTTATTGAGGAAAATGATCCAATATTCCATATCTCTGAGTGGCAAAAGCATGTGAACCTTTGCTTTCAGTATCTGGTGTGACCCCCTTGTGCAGCAATAACTGCAACTAAATGTTTCCAGTAACTGTTGATCAGTCCTGCACACAGGCTTGGAGGAATTTTAGCCCATTCCTCCATACAGAACAGCTTCAGCTCTGGGATTTTGGTGAGTTTCCTCACATGAACTGCTCACTTCAGGTACTTCCACAACATTTCAATTGGAGTAAGGTCAGGACTTTGACTTGGCCATTCCAAAACATTAACTTTATTCTTCTTTAACCATTCTTTGGTAGAATGACTTGTGTGCTTTGGGTCGTTGTCTTGCTGCATGACCCACCTTCTCTTGAGATTTAGTTCATGGACAGATGTTCTGTCCCATGACAGATTTTCCTTTAGAATTCACTAGTATAATTCAGAATCCATTGTTCCATCAATGATGGCAAGCCGGCCTGGCCCAGATGCAGCAAAATAGACCAAAACCATGATACTAATACCACCACCATGTTTCACAGATGGGATAAGGTTCTTTTGCTGGAATGCAGTGTCTTCCTTTCTCCAAATAAAATGCTTCTCATTTAAACCAAAAAGTTCTATTTTGTTCTCATCCACCCATAAAACATTTTTCCAATAGCCTTCTGGCTTGTCCATGTGATCTTTAGCAAATTGCAGTCGAGCAGCAATGTTCTTTTTGGAGAGCAGTGGCTTTCTCCTTGCAACCCTGCCATGCACACCATTGTTGTTCAGTGTTCTCCTGATTGTGGACTCATGAACATTAACATTAGCCAATGTGAGTGAGGCCTTCAGTTGCTTAGAAGTTACCCTGGGTTCCTTTGTGACCTTCCCGACTATTACTTGCCTTGCTCTTGGAGTGATCTTTGTTGGTCAACCACTCCTGGGGAGGGTAACAATGGTCTTGAATTTCCTCCATTTGTACACAATCTGTCTGACTGTGGATTGGTGGAGTCCAAACTCTTTAGAGATGGTTTTGTAACCTTTTCCAGCCTGATGAGCATCAACAATGCTTTTTCTGAGGTCCTCAGAAATCTCCTTTGTTCATGCCATGATACACTTCCACAAACATGTGTTGTGAAGATCAGACTTTGATAGATCCGTGTTCTTTCAATAAGACAGGGTGCCCACTCACACCTGATTGTCATCCCATTGATTGAAAACACCTGACTCTAATTTCACTTTCAAATTAACTGCTAATCATAGAGGTTCACATACTTTTGCCACTCACAAATATGTAATACTGGATCATTTTCCTCAATAAATAAATGACTAAGTATAATATTTTGTCTCATTTGTTTAACTGGGTTCTCTTTATCCACTTTTAGGGCTTGTGTAAAAATCTGATGATGTTTTAGGTCATATTTATGCAGAAATATAAAAAATTCTAAAGGGTTCACAAACTTTCAAGCACCACTGTATTATTATGATTTCACTCTCATCTCATCTCATTATCTCTAGCCGCTTTATCCTGTTCTACAGGGTCGCAGGCAAGCTGGAGCCTATCCCAGCTGACTACGGGCGAAAGGCGGGGTACACCCTGGACAAGTCGCCAGGTCATCACAGGGCTGACACATAGACACAGACAACCATTCACACTCACATTCACACTCATGGTCAATTTAGAGTCACCAGTTAACCTAACCTGAATGTCTTTGGACTGTGGGGGAAACCGGAGCACCCGGAGGAAACCCACGTGGACACGGGGAGAACATGCAAACTCCACACAGAAAGGCCCTCGCCAGCCACGGGGCTCGAACCCAGACCTTCTTGCTGTGAGGCGACAGTACTAACCACTACACCACCGTGCCGCCTGATTTGACTCTATAGGATCTAATTTTATGTACTTACTGTTTATTTGGTGAGTATCCAGTGATAACTTGAGAATTTGCTAGTAATTTCACAGTACTCTCCTTTGAAAATCTGGCCTCATGGAGCGTCACCAAGCTTTACAGAGAAAATAGCAGAACTACTTTTGATTCTTCAGAAAATTTCACACAATTCTGTCTTTTAGTTTGGTGGCAATTTGTATTTCCAACCCTTGGGTAGAAAATGATGATGACAGTGTGTGGTGTTGTAATATCATGATCAAATAAACTTTCAAACTTCAAGCAAAGTCAAAGAGTACTTCTGTGACTTAATGGAAGTTGTTTAATTTTTGTTTTAATCTATTTTTTTTAAATATTTTACTCAAGTTGAAATTAGGCTCCTAGAAATTAAAATTTTTGGACTGACCCTGTTTTCTGATGAGGGAAAAGATGTAATACCCAATGTAAATGGCAACCAAGTGCACAATGCTAATTGCAGAGATGTCATATTTTAAACTGCCCAGAGCTCATTTCTGAAAAGAAAATTGTTCTATTACCTAAAACATATATTTTAAATAGTTATTGATTTAAATGAAACTCTTGTGCAATTCCAGTGATACCTGTCTACAAAGAAGTTTACTTATTAATAATAAGACTAGGTTTTACTTTTAACCTACTTTTTATGAACTGATAACTGATGATCTATTCAAATTCTTATTTGATTCAAATTCATTCACTCACCCTGACACCTGTAGGCCAGTTGGCTGTCACTTGCATGTCTTGAGCATGCTTCATCCATGACTGGCTTGATAGGCTTGTCAAAACTTCACCAGATGAACAACCATTCACACCTACAGTATGCCCAATTTAGAGTGGCCAGTTAACCTAATCCGCATGTCTTAGGACTGTGGGAGGAAACTGGAGCACCTGGAGGAAACACACAGGCACAGGGAGAACATGTAAACTCCACACAGAAAGGCTCACTTCAGCCATGAAGTTCAAAGCCAGAACCTTTTTGCTGTGAGGCAGCAGTGCTAACCACTGCACCACCGTGCCACCAAACTTGGACTATTCAGTAAATATATTCACTCTGCCAATATTGGCAAGAAGCACACTTTTTTCAAATTTTTAACTGACAGCATAAAAAGCCTGCAACATTCCTTGAAGTATTCAGCTACAGGAAGAATAGTTGAATGTGACCTGTAGGCTATCTGTAATTTGCCATTGTGGTTATGTAGGACTGGTTATTGGCAAAAAAAATATATATACGCGTGGGTTTGAATACAAGAAACAAGACTTTTTTATATATCTCATCTCATCTCTAGCCGCTTTATCCTTCTACAGGGTCGCAGGCAAGCTGGAGCCTATCCCAGCTGACTACAGGTGAAAGGCGGGGTACACCCTGGACAAGTCGCCAGGTCATCACAGGGCTGATACACAGACAACCATTCACATTCACACCTACGGTCAATTTAAAGTCACCAGTTAACCTAACCTGCATGTCTTTGGACTGTGGGGGAAACCGGAGCACCCGGAGGAAACCCACGTAGACGACATGCAAACTCCGCACAGAAAGGCTCTCGCCAGCCATGGGGCTCGAACCCGGACCTTCTTGCTGTGAGGTGACAGCGCTAACCACTACACCACCGTGCTACCCCCTTTTTTATATTTATATATAATTTTTTTTCCTCATATGGAAATGTGTGCTTGCATCTGCAAGGGGTAATTTTGATGAGCAGTAGTGGGATGAACATATTTATGCTGTGGACATATTCGTTCCGCTTTCATTTCTAGCTCTTCTGCTCATGGCATAGAGAAAATGTCTGTTTTGAAATAGCTTGAAATTTGATCAGACTATCAAACAGAATCAATCAAGCTTGTATTTGCCCTCATGCATTCACTCACACACATACTCACACAGGATAATTAAAACCCACGAAAGGGTTCTGTGGTTAACAGAAAACTCAGAGATCTATGAAGAAATTTCATTAACTCTGTCTCATATTTTCCATCATACAAAGACTTGGTGCTCCTGTTTATTGCCTTCCTATCTTCGATACTGCCAGATGAGAAATGAAATTTTCTCTAAGTGAAATTAGGATCAATCCATAGAATTGACATATTAAAGTGAATTATTTTGACCTGGATGATGGAAAATTAGGATGTGCTGGTAAGTGGTTGTTGCAAAGGCATGAAGAATTGGAGACACCTAAAATTATCTCGGTTTAAAAAAAATGACTGTAATTTACCAAAACTGTCTGAAGTTCTAACAGAAACAAATAGTAAAAACACAATTTCTTGAAAAAAGTAGTAAGACATTGTTGTGTTAACAAACACATAAACAAACAAAAAAAAACCTATCCATCATGTGCATGATGGTGTTACACTCTTGTACTTGGCAGAAAATTAGTAGTAAATGGCAAGGGAAAGGTGTACTTCACTGCATTTGGTTCAGGGTGCAATGACATCAGTATACTAATGATTTCATACATGCAGCTGTCTCACATGACCAAACATAAATTTGACTGCTGGTGATGTCAAATATAGGATCATTATGATGGGAGGGACATCATCTTAAGCCACAAAACAGTAATATGCTGGAGTAACCATTAAATAGCAATCACAGTGGCACAAGGCTTTGCAGCTGCAGTTCATCAATTAGATTTTAATTAAATTTAATGTACAAAACTTTTTTCACCAGTGACTCCACACATTAGTTTCAGAAAGTGAGAAAATTATGCGTTTTACCGACCTTTCCTCAAAGCTAATTTTCATCCATATTCTCTGGGCACGTGTGTTGACTCTCAAAAGTTCATGAATAAACTGACTATTAGAGAAACCCAAACAGAATAACTATTTTATTTATCACACATACACTTAGGTGGGGTTTACATTAGACCATATCAGCGGATCATCAGATTAATGTTTTTAAAACGATTCGCGTGCACACAGCAACGCCAATACACGATTCGCGTGCACACAGCAACACCAATACACGGATACACTCGGCTCCGCAGGCATCCTGCGCTCCAAATCACTCCGCCCTGAACAGCGAGTGCCCTCTGGAGGGTGCACACCCGGGGCATGGCCACGGGGGGGCTGGGGTGGGCACTGCCCCCCCCAGGGACAAGTCCTGCCCCCCCCTCAGAAATGCCCTGTCCATCCAAAGAAAACTGGCCAGAAAAAAGGCCACGATTTATGATCTCTGTTTGTGTCTTGTATTGGTAGAATAAATGCTGGTGTTGATTTAAAAACAGCATATATCTGCAAAGTTTATAGCTTTAATTATTTTTTGTTATCGTGTTTCCCCCCTCCGTAACCTTAAGGGGCAGAACAATCGTCAAAACTGCTTTCAAGTTGGTTCATTTGAATAGGGGGTGTGTCAGTCCTCCTCCATTCAACTAGCAAGCACAACGCTGTGCGGGAGTTTACTTTGCGCCCATACAGTTCCTATTTCATTCTTCTCTGTCATCTTTTCACAAAGTAGTGGTAGTAGTTTTTGTTGAGTTGAGCTTGTTCGTTTCATTTACTTGTTGATTTGTGTAGATAAGTCAGCTAGTTACAGCAGTCTGCCTGTGCTAGCCTGCTATTATTAAGACTAGGAGACTGTGCTAGCTAGTTGAATTGCCAGCCTAGGCAGGCAGCCAGCCACTAAGCATAACCCACACAGACGTTATTAAAACATTTTATTAACTAGTACGTAACACTAAAAGACATGCATAGGTGGCTCATTAAAAAGCAGACCTCGTCCGCCCCTGTCGCTGCGCAAGCTTCTGACTCCGCTGTTGAGCCCAGCACCACTGCTGCCAACGCGGAGCAAAGCCCTTCACAGGATCTGAATAGGTCTGCGCCATCCTGCAGTTCTGTGGCCGCTTCAGGAACTCAAAACCCCTGCATTTCACAAAGTACGCAGTCCTCCCAAACCTCTGATGTGCACGTCCCTTCCGACTTAAATATGGATAGCCCGTCCCAGCCTGTTTTAACTAATTACCCCAAGCGCCCATTTGGACAAACCCTTCGGTGCTTTAGTGCAAGCTGGTATCATCTCAACCGTGGCTTGAGTATTCCGTTATCCACAATGGCAGCTTTTGCTTTGCCTGCCGCAAATTTAACATTTCACATTCGGACCGCGAGGATATATTATTCTGAAGTGGAAAAAAGCCCTTGAAAAAGACGCCGGCTTCGAAAAACATGCGTCGAGTCTCCCGCACGTCAGATCAATGTCTGCGTGGCAGGAACACCAGCGTCGGGCAGAGACAGGTGAAAGCATAGCTCACCTGCTGGGTCAAACGCAGATAGAAAAAAACAGGTACTATGTGAAGAGCATTGGGGAGGCCGTTCAGTTCCTGGCTGTCAATGAACTGGCTCTGCATGGTCACAATCACGAGGGTGGGGAGGAGGGACTTTTCCTGAAGTTTTTTGAATATACAGTCAAAAAAGATGAGAAATTGGCAGAAATTGTAAAACATATCCCAGACAATGCAAAATACACGTCAAACGTAATACAAAATGAAATAATTGAAACCCTCACCAAAATGGTGCTAAACAATATCCAAGCCAGATACGAGAAAGCAGACTCTCCTGGATTTTGCATTAAAAGTGATGGTACCAGAGATCTATGTAACAGAGAATTTGTCTGTAGTAATTAGATTTGTCCAAAACTCTGTCCCCAAGGAACACCTAATTGGATTAATTGAACTACATCAGCTTGATGCTGAGTACATTTCCGACCACATTCTTTCACATTTGACTGACCTGGGTTACAGACCAGACAATTTAGTGTGTCAGTGCTATGATGGTGCGTCTGTCATGTCTGGGGGAAGGGGTGGTGTCCAAGCTTTGTTGCAAAACAAAGTGGGGAAGTACATTCCATACGTGCACTGCTACAACCACCAGCTCCATTTGGCAGTGGTTCATGCAATGGAAGCAGAACCCCTGGCAAAGAAGTTCTTTGACTGATCAAATTCTTTAAACACATTTTGTCACAGACATTATGTTGCACACACATACAACACACCTACACTGAAATGACTACTGGAAATACGGTGGACCAGTCATTATGAGGTCATGAAGTCCATTGTCACCAATGAGGACACAATCAGAGGGCTTCTCTCAGATGTAGCAGAGGATGACACTGCTCCTTTTGACATCAGCACAGAGGCACTGGGTCTTTCGACCCAATTAAAACAACAGTGTTTCTTTAACACAGGAAAGTTCCTCCTTCAGGTCCTTGGTGCACTGAAACCAGCTAATGCCATTCTGCAGGCCCAAGCAGTGGATATGTGCACTGCTGGGGAGGTGGTGACAGCTTCACTGGCTACTCTGAAGGAGATGAGGAGTGACTCATTCTGGCAGGAGCATTTCTCTCAGGGTGGAAGTAGGCCTACCAATTCGCCCCCACCTAAAAGAAAACGCAAAGTTAATTCACAGCTTGGTGATAGTGTTGTCTTGTCAACACTTGGGCATTCTGATGACCAAATAGCTCCTAATCAAACTTTTAAAAGGGCCATGTTAAACATTCTTGACAGAGCTATTGTAGAGATGGAGACAAGATTCTCTCAGAGAAATGTTGAACTGATGAGGTCCACATCATTTCTCCTGCCAAAATCAAAGTCCTTTCTTGAGCCCTCTCTCCTGAAACCACTTCAGGTGCTTGCAGGCACAGAGCTTAACAGCATAAGCTTGCAAAATGAAATTTCTGTGGCAAAAGCAATGTTGCGGGCGGCACGGTGGTGTAGTGGTTAGCGCTGTCGCCTCACAGCAAGAAGGTCCTGGGTTCGAGCCCCAGGGCCGGCGAGGGCCTTTCTGTGTGGAGTTTGCATGTTCTCCCCGTGTCCGCGTGGGTTTCCTCCGGGTGCTCCGGTTTCCCCCACAGTCCAAAGACATGCAGGTTAGGTTAACTGGTGACTCCAAATTGACCGTAGGTGTGAATGGGAGTGTGAATGGTTGTCTGTGTCTATGTGTCAGCCCTGTGATGACCTGGCGACTTGTCCAGGGTGTACCCCGCCTTTTGCCCGTAGTCAGCTGGGATAGGCTCCAGCTTGCCTGCGACCCTGTAGAAGGATAAAGCGGCTAGAGATAATGAGATGAGAAAAGCAATGTTGCTCAATAAATTGTCAACTGATGCTAACCTCTCTGAAGCATGCAAATGCATTCAGCAGTACAAAGAGGCCTTCCCCATATTGCATTCAATATATGTCACAGCACTTGTCATTGGCGTGTCTTCAGCTGCATGCGAAAGCTCTTTCTCCACCTTGAACCGCAGCCTCACTCCACTACGCAGAACAATGCTGCATTCAAGGAAGAAAAATTTAGTCATTCTGGCACATGAAAAGGAAATCACAGAAAATCTAGACATGAATGAATTTGTTTCAGAATTTGCTAAGTGTAACCGCAGACTTGTACTGTAGATAATGGTCCAGGTCAAAGGTCAGCTATTCATGAAGACCAGTAGATGGTGCATCCCAACATTTTCAATGTCAACATTTAAATTTCCATTCAGCATAGCCAGGCTTTTCAAAAAAAGTTAGTTTAGTTTTTTTTCTTTACAAAAAAAAAAACAACAACAAAAAAGTTCATAAAAAAATTCCACACTGTTAACAAAATTGATGGTCATGATTTATGCTAGTGTGACCATATTTTGATTACCGAATTGAATTATTACTATTGCTATTATTATTATTATTATTATTATTATTATTATTATTATTATTATTGGACTATTAGGCCTAGTAATTGTAGTAGTGGTTTTCCAACGATTTTTCAGGTATTGTTTTCTGCCCCCCCAGATGAGCTAACTGCCCACCCACACATGCCATTCTGGTCACACCTCTGGTGCGCACTCCGGCCCTGCGCAGCTCACAGAGCGTGCGAGTGAAGCGCACGAGCAGTGATTCGGGACTGAGCCGCTGTGTGTGTGATCCCAGTGCATATCGGGCATGCGTGTCACTTACCACTTGCAAGTGGAAGGATGGCAAGCCTAAAGACAATCATAACTACACAATGGTCAGTATTTGCATCAGTATTTGCGGTATTTTCATACTTTTATACTCTTTAATGAAAGGTGATACAAGGCGGAAGTCCGCGCCGTTTTTCAGCAGTCGCGTCACATGACCAACGCCAGCGAATCAGGAAGGTGGATGTCACAGTGACGTTGTCCAATGACGACGCCAGCTAGAGCTCAGCACAGCGTATCCGCGTATTCTTAATGTTTACACAGCACCGGACCAGACACGATCTGGATTGAATACGTGGACCCTGGCGGATTCCTGTTTCCCGGCGTTTTAATGTAAACGGACAGTGCATCCGCAAAGAAAACGAGACAGATACGGTCTAATGTAAACTTGGCCTTAAGTACAGTGAAATTCCTGTCTGCAATTAACCCATCCTAAGCAGTGACCACAAACATGAGCACAAACGTGAGCAATGAGCACACACACACATACCCAGAGCAATGGGCAGCTATGCTCCAGCACCTGGGGAGCAGTTGAGGGTTAGGTGCCTTGCTCAAGGGCACTTCAGCCCATGGCCACCCCATGTTAACCTAACGGCATGTCTTTGGACTGTGGGGGAACCTGGAGCACCCGGAGGAAACCCACACAGACACGGGGAGAACATGCAGACTCCACATAGAAAGGCCCCCTTCAGTCGCTGGGCTCAAACACAGAACCTTCTTGCTGTGAAGTGACAGTGCTAACCAATACACCACCGTATTTAAAAAAAATTAGATTTCCATTTTGTCTTGTCTCATCTTCTTCCACTTATCCGGGGCCGGGTCGCGGAGGCAGCAGTCTGAGCATGGAAGCCCAAACTTCCCTTTCCCCAGACACCTCGGCCAGCTCCTCGGGAAGAACACCAAGGCGTTCCCAGGCCAGCTGAGAGACATAGTCCCTCCAGCGTGTCCTGGATCTTCCCCGGGGCCTCCTCCCAGGAGGACATGCCTGGAACATCTCCCCAGGGAGGTGTCCAGGAGGCATCCGAAAGAGATGCCCGAGCCACCTCAGCTGATCCCTCTTGATGTGGAGGAGCAGCGGCTCTACTCCAAGCTCCTCCCAAGTGACTGTGCTTCTCACCCTATCTCTAAGGGAGTGCCCAGCCACCCTGCGAAGGAAACTCATTTCAGCTGCTTGTATCCGCAATCTTGTTCTTTCGGTCATTACCCAAAGCTCATGACCATAGGTGAGAGTCGGAACGTAGATCGACCGGTAAATCGAGAGCTTCGCCTTTTGGCTCAGCTCCTTCTTCACCACAACGGACCGGTAAAGTCACCGCATCACTGTGGAGGCTGGACCGATCCACCTGTCGACCTCACGCTCTATCCTTCCCTCACTCGTGAACAAGATCCCGAGATACTTAAACTCCTCCACTTGAGGCAGGACTTCTCCACCAACCTGGAGAGGGCAAGCCACCCTTTTCTCGTCGAGAACCATGGCCTCGGACTTGGAGGTGCTGATTCTCATCCCAGCCACTTCACACTCGGCTGCAAACCGCCCCAGTGAATGCTGAAGGTCCTGTGTGGCAGTGGGGGCATGGTCAAGCGTCGGTCTGTGACCGGAGGGCAGAGTCACTGCACCTGATGTTAATTAATATGTTTGTGTGTCTTCCCCAGTGACCACACCCTATTTAAGGAGAGAGAGCGAGAGCAGAGGGAGCTCTCTCCCCAACCAGACGACTGATGTGTGTGCGTGTGTCTGAGTGTCTGGGAGAGTGTAACGCTGAAAAGTGTAACAATAAAAAGAGTTTTGTGAACTCAGTGCTGGCCTGCTGTCCTTCTGTGCTCCACCCACCCATACGAACTGTCACAGTGGTGCCGAAACCCGGGAATGAGCACAGAAGAGAACAGCCCCATGGAGTCCTCCCCCTTCGCAGACCTGATCCACGCCCTCACCACGGCCCAACAGAGCCAGCACCAGGCACTGCTCGCCCTCCAAAAGGAGCAAGAACAACGGTTCGAGGCCCTGGTGCTGGCGCAACAGGAAGATCGTCAGGTGTTCCGGTACCTCCTCGCGTCAGCGGGGTCCACCAACTCAACTCAAGCTGTTGTGGTTTCCCATGCCATGATGTATGTACATATATATATTCCTATGGCAAAAGCTAAATAAATAAATAAATAAATAAATAAATAAATTCCACCGCTGCGGGCCCTTCCCCCCTCACCCTAACAAAGATGGGCCCTCGGGACGACCCCGAGGCCTTCCTCATGCTCTTTGAGCAGGTAGCCAAGACCTCGGGGTGGCCGGTGGAACAGCGCGCGGCACGCCTCCTCCCCCTGCTAACGGGAGAGGCGCGGCTGGCCGCGCTACAGCTCCCCGCCGACCGCCGGCTGGCCTATGCGGACCTTCGCCGGGCTGTCCTCCAGCGTGTGGGGTGCACCCCCAAGCAACAACGTCAGCGCTTCTGCACTTTGCACTTGGAGGAAGTCGGCCAACCATTCGCGTTTGGCCAGCAACTCTGGGACGCCTGCTGGCAGTGGTTGAGGGCCGACAACCACGATGCAGAGGGACTCATCGACCAGGTGGTACTGGAGCAATTCATCGCACGTTTACCAGCAGGAACCACAGAGTGGGTCCAGTGCCACCGCCCGGCGTCGCTGGATCAAGCAATCGAGCTGGCGGAGGACCATTTGGCGGCTGTCCCGACGGCAGGACAGCAGACAACCTCTTCTCTCCTCTCCTCTCTCTCTCTCCCCCTCCTCCTGTGTCTCCTCCTCGCCCTATTCCCCCACCGCGGAGGCGGGGGCCGGCGCCACCTCAGCCGGCCCACTGCACCTGCGGTGCCCTCCCGTTTCTCCCTTCCGTGTCTGTCTCCCCCCCCCCTCAGGTGAGTGAACCCCAGAGCACTAGTGCAGAGAGGAAGCCCGGGCCGGTTTGCTGGCACTGCGGAGAGCCGGGTAACCTCCAACAGCAGTGCTCGGTAATGGAGGTGGGCGCAGTGGTTCGGATCCCCGATGCACCAGGAGCCACCCTCGATCAGGCCAGAGCATATCGCATACCTGTGAGTGTCCAAGGGGATACATATCAGGTGTTGGTGGATTCTGGTTGTAATCAGACCTCAATCCACCAAAGCCTGGTGCAAGACGAGGCATTGGGGGGAGCACAATTGGTGAAGGTGTTGTGTGTGCACGGGGATGTTCACAGCTACCCTTTAGTGTCGGTCCACATTCTTTTTTGAGGGGAAAAATTTATAGTGAAGGCGGTGGTTAATCCTCGCCTTACCCACTCGATAATTTTGGGGACTGATTGGCCGGGATTTGGGGAGTTAATGAGTCATCTAGTGAAGAGTGGGTCCTGCCATAGTTTAACAGGGGGAGGTCCCGGTGTCACTTTGGCAGGAGCAGCTGTCATAGAGCCGTCTACGTCATCTCCGCGTCAGAGTGAGGAGCCGCCGGCTCCTCCTCTCTCTATTGGGGAATACCTCGCAGATTTTCCATTAGAGCAGTCACAAGACGAGACTCTGCGGCATGCGTTTGACCAAGTGAGAGTAATCGATGGTCAAACGCTCCAGCCAAATGCCACCCCGTCCTTCCCCTACTTATACCGAGTGACGCAGGACACTCAAACTAAAGAGCGAGTCACGCAGCTTTTGATTCCGAAGAGCCACCGGGAATTTGTATTCCAGGCGGCTCACTTTAATCCCATGGCTGGACACTTAGGGCAGGATAAAACACAAGCCCAAATAATGGCCCGGTTCTATTGGCCAGGGATTCGCGGCGATGTCCTTAGGTGGTGTACGGCGTGCCGCAAATGCCAGTTAGTAAATCCAGCGGCCATTCCAAAAGCGCCTTTGTGCCCTCTGCCATTAATCGAGACCCCGTTCAAAAGAATTGGGATGGATCTCATCGGGCCATTAGATTGGTCAGCACGAGGGTACCGCTTTTTATTAGTTCTGGTGGACTATGCAACACGATACCCGGAAGCAGTGCCTCTTTGCAATATCTCAGCACGCAGTATTGCAGAAGCACTCTTCCACGTTATCTCCCGAGTTGGAATCCCGAAAGAGATTCTGACTGACCAAGGCACCTCGTTTATGTCACGTACACTGAACGAACTGTATGGGTTGTTGGGTATTAAGCCGATCTGCACCAGCGTGTATCACCCACAAACGGACGGTTTAGTTGAACGGTTCAATCGCACCCTCAAAAATATAA
Source organism: Neoarius graeffei (assembly GCF_027579695.1). NCBI lineage: Eukaryota > Metazoa > Chordata > Actinopteri > Siluriformes > Ariidae > Neoarius > Neoarius graeffei. The sequence goes on from NC_083583.1 coordinate 61,663,837, forward strand.
TTAAAAAATTTGTAAGTGAGGATGCACGTAATTGGGATAAATGGCTCAAACCCTTGCCATTTGCAGTGCGAGAGGTCCCCCAAGCCTCCACGGGGTTCTCCCCATTTGAATTGTTATACCGGCGTAAGCCACGTGGCATTCTAGATGTGCTGCGGGAAAATTGGGAGGAGGGACCTTCACCAAGTAAAAATGAAATCCAATACGTTATTGACCTGAGCGCAAAACTCCATACACTCACACACCTAACTCAGAAGAATTTGCAGCAGGCCCAAGAACGACAAACCTGCCTGTATGACAAGGGTACGCACCTTAGGGAGTTCCCACCGGGAGATAAAGTACTCGTACTGTTGCCCACATCGAGCTCCAAATTGGTTGCCAAGTGGCAAGGACCCTTTGAGGTCACACGGCGAGTCGGGGATGTTGACTATGAGGTGAGGCGAACGGATAGGGGTGGGGTGCTACAGATTTACCACCTCAATCTGCTCAAACTCTGGAATGAGGAGGTCCCCATGGCGTTGGTGTCAGTGGTTCCTGAGAAGGCGGAGCTGGGGCCGGAGGTTCAAAAGGGAACATTGGCATCACGTACCTCTCCGGTCCCCTGTGGAGACCACCTCTCCCCAACCCAACTCGCAGAGGTTGTCCAGATGCAGACCGAGTTTTCGGACGTGTTCTCGCCCCTGCCCGGCCACACCAACCTCATAGAGCACCACATTGAGACGCCCCCAGGGTGGTAGTGCGTAGCCACCCTTACAGGTTACCCGAGCACAAGAAAAAAGTGGTTCAGGAAGAACTCGAGGCCATGCTCGAAATGGGCATCGTCGAGGAGTCCCACAGTGACTGGAGCAGTCTTGGTACCCAAGGCCGACAGGTCGGTCCGGTTCTGTGTAGACTATAGAAAAGTCAACGTGGTGTCTAAATTCAACGCATACCCTATGCCTCGTATTGATGAGTTGCTCGATCGGCTAGGCACGGCTCATTTTTACTCGACACTGGATTTAACAAAGGGTTATTGGCAGATCCCCTTGACTCCATTATCCTGAGAAAAAACGGCCTTTTCCACACCGTTCGGCTTACACCAATTTGTCACACTTCCTTTTGGGCTGTTTGGGGCGCCTGCTACGTTTCAGTGGCTGGTGGATAGGGTCCTCTGCCCCCATGCCACCTATGCGTTCCATAGGGTTCCAGAGCCCAAGCTGTGCATGGAGGTGAGCCCAACTATCTCTAGCCGGTACCTCTCAACCTCCCGAACAAGCTCAGACTCTTTGCCCCCCAGTGAAGTGACATTCCATGTCCCAACAGCTAGCCGCTGTGTTCGGGGATCAGGTCATCGAGGCCCCTGCCTTCAACTGCCGCCCAATCCACACTGCACCGGCCCCCTATGGCTACCTCTGTGGGTGGTGAACCCACAGGAGGTCGGGCCCACATCACCACTTCGGGCTGAGCCCGGCCGGGCCCCATGGGCAAAGGCCCGGCCACCAAGCGCTCGCATATGAGCCCCAACCCCGGGCCTGGCTCCAGGGTGGGGCCCCGGCTGCGCCATACTGGGCGACGTCACGGTCCTTGATCGATTATTCTCCATAAGGGTTTTGGTGAACTGCTCTTGGTCTGGCCTGTCACGTAGGACCTGTCTGCCTTGGGACACCCTAACAGGGGCGTAATGCTCCTGACAACATAGCTGCTAGGATCATTCAAGCACACAAACCCCTCCACCACAATAAGGTGGCAGTTTTAGGAGGGGATAAGGTGGCAGTTCTAGGAGATTTCCATTTCCTGAGTCAAATTTCAGCTTTACCTTTTTGTTTCTTGTTTGTTTAATGAAAACATTTCTTCAAATTAGTATTTACATATTTTCAACAAAACAAGCTAAAATGTAATTTCATCACTTTTACTGTTTCACCCCTATATTTATCAGTTGAAGTGTGCTGAATGGAGTCTAAGGAGAAAAAGAAAATCAGCTGCCCAGTATTTTTGAGGTTTTTATAACATGCTGAAGAACATGGCTCATTTTTTAAAATGCAGTATTTATTTTGGCACAACTTAACAAAAGAAGTAAAAATGAAAGGAAGAATTTTTTGAACGATGAAAATGGTCAAATTTGATATGTTTAATTCGTTGTACTTGCCTGATAGAAAGCAAATCAAATTTGACTGAGAAACATGATTTTACTGTGGTTCTTTAATGTCTTTTGTAGCCGATTAAAATATTTCAAATGACAAATCTTTCTGGGGCGGCACAGTGGTGTAGTGGTTTGCGCTGTCACCTCACAGCAAGAAGGTCCGGGTTTGAGCCCCGTGGCCAGCAAGGGTCTTTCTGTGCAGAGTTTGCATGTTCTCCCCATGTCCGCATGGGTTTCCTCCGGGTGCTCCGGTTTCCCCCACAGTCCAAAGACATGCAGGTTAGGTTAACTGGTGACTCTAAATTGACTGTAGGTGTGAATGTGAGTGTGAAAGGTTGTCTGTGTCTATGTGTCAGCCCTGTGATGACCTGGCGACTTCTCCAGGGTGTACCCCGCCTTTTGCCCGTAGTCAGCTGGGATAGGCTCCAGCTTGCCTGCGACCCTGTAGAACAGGATAAAGCGGCTAGAGATAAAGAGATGAGATGTGACAAATCTTTCTAAGTATTGCATAAGCTGCTTTGCCAATATCTGTATACAGTGGTGCTTGAAAGTTTGTGAACCCTTCAGAATTTTCTATATTTCTGCATAAATATGACCTAAAACATCATCAGATTTTCACACAAGTCCTAAAAGTAGATAAAGAGAACCCAGTTAAACAAATGAGACAAAAATATTATACTTGGTCATTTATTTATTGAGGAAAATGATCCAATATTACATATCTGTGAGTGGCAAAAGTATGTGAACCTTTGCTTTCAGTATCTGGTGTGACCCCCTTGTGCAGCAATAACTGCAACTAAACATTTCCGGTAACTGTTGTTCAGTCCTGCACACCAGCTTGGAGCAATTTTAGCCCATTCCTCCATCCAGAACAGCTTCAACTCTGGGATGTTGGTGGGTTTCCTCACATGAACTGCTCGCTTCAGGTCCTTCCTCAACATTTCGATTGGATTAAAGTCAGGACTTTGACTTGGCCATTCCAAAACATTAAATGTATTCTTCTTTAACCATTCTTTGGTAGAACAACCTGTGTGCTTAGGGTCGTTGTCTTGCTGCATGACCCACCTTCTCTTGAGATTCAGTTCATGGACAGATGTCCTGACATTTTCCTTTAGAATTTGCTGGTATAATTCAGAATTCATTGTTCCATCAATGATGGCAAGCTGTCCTGGCCCAGATGCCGCAAAATAGGCCCAAACCACGATACTACCACCACCATGTTTCACAGATGGGATAAGGTTCTTATGCTGGAATGCAGTGTTTTCCTTTCTCCAAACATAACACTTCTCATTTAAACCAAAAAGTTCTATTTTGGTCTCATCCGTCCACAAAACATTTTTCCAATAGCCTTCTGGCTTGTCCACATGACCTTTAGCAAACTGTAAATGAGCAGCAATGTTCTTTTTGGAGAGCAATTGCTTTCTCCTTGCAACTCTGCCATGCATACCATTGTTGTTCAGTGTTCTCCTGATGCTGGACTCATGAACATTAACATTAACCAATGTGAGAGAGGCCTTCAGTTGCTTAGAAGTTACCCTAGGGTCCTTTATGGTCTGGCCGACTATTACATGCCTTGCTCTTGGAGTTATCTTTGTTGGTTGACCACTCCTGGGGAGGGTAACAATGGTCTTGAATTTCCTACATTTGTACACAATCTGTCTGACTGTGGATTGGTGGAGTCCAAACTCTTTCGAGATGGTTTTGTAACCTTTTCCAGCCTGATAGGCATCAACAACACTTTTTCTGAGGTCCTCAGAAATCTCCTTTGTTCCTGCCATGATACACTTCCACAAACGTGTGTTGTGAAGATCAGACTTTGATAGATCCCTGTTCTTTAAATAAAACAGGGTGCCCACTCACACCTGATTGTCATCCCATTGATTTGAAAACACCTGACTCTATTTTCACCTTCAATTTAACTGCTAATTCTAGAGGTTCACATACTTTTGCCACTCACAGATATGTAATATTGGATCATTTTCCTCAATAAATAAATGACCAAGTATAATATTTTTGTCTCATTTGTTTAACTGGGTTCTCTTTATCTACTTTTAGGACTTGTGTGAAAATCAGATGATGTTTTAGGTCATATTTATGCAGAAATATAGAAAATTTTAAAGGGTTCACAAACTTTCAAGCACCACTGTATTTACCCACTGCTTTTATTCCAGAGGACTGCTGAATGTCAACTGAGAACTAAGGGTCAAAGATGCAATGTGGAAAATGATTTCAGAAAGAGAGAAAAAAATAATAAAAGAGAGAAAATGAAAAAGCAAGGAATTTAGTGCAAAACAAGGCATCCTTAGGTAGCATCATTCATAACTCTGATTTAAAGCCAATGTGAAAAATTCAATACAAAAATCTAAAGAAATAAAAGACAGTTGATGATATGTTGACATAGATCAATCTAAGAAGTCTAAGTTTGACAACAACACAGACACGCACCCTCCCAGTCAAACAGTGGTCAAGGCCTTTCAGATTAAATGACGTTCATGCATATGTGTGCATGGAGAACAGATGTGGCCTTGAAATAAGTTAAATATGGTTGTTTCAGGAACAAAGTGATGTGGCCATCGACTCAAACTACACACCCTTTTAATTAAGCTTTTAAGCTTTTAATACTGAATAATACTGAATGAGGGGCGGCACGGTGGTGTAGTGGTTAGCGCTGTCGCCTCACAGCAAGAAGGTCCTGGGTTCGAGCCCTGGGGCCGGCGAGGGCCTTTCTGTGTGGAGTTTGCATGTTGTCCCCGTGTCCGCGTGGGTTTCCTCCGGGTGCTCCGGTTTCCCCCACAGTCCAAAGACATGCAGGTTAGGTTAACTGGTGACTCTAAATTGACCGTAGGTGTGAATGTGAGTGTGAATGGTTGTCTGTGTCTATGTGTCAGCCCTGTGATGACCTGGCGACTTGTCCAGGGTGTACCCCGCCTTTCGCCCGTAGTCAGCTGGGATAGGCTCCAGCTTGCCTGCGACCCTGTAGAAGGATAAAGCGGCTGGAGATAATGAGATGAGATGAGATGAATACTGAATGACTAAACCTGTAGAGTAAGGTTATCTAATAGAGAGAAGATTCAGCAAGCCTTTCTGCTTCATCTAATTCATCCATGGAAACAGATACTCTTCCAAACACACAGTGCTTGATCATCATTTGCACCCTGGTATGAAAGTTTAAAAAATGTTATATATGCAAACCTTCCAAATTACAAAAATACATTTTAATCTCTTTTTGCATCATGAAGATTACAAGCTGCTTCTGAATTATCCTGTGATTGGCCTGTGATCAGGCATCACTGTAACTTGAATGATGCAGTTCTCCTGTTTTTTTTCCTCCAAATCTCAAATTGCTGTTTTTTCCTTTAACTTTCACAAGTGAATGACAGATAACAGGTTCAGAGATATGCCAAAACCTAATTAGATGTGTTACTGATGTGTCCCTTGTCTTGCCCTCTCAGTCTGTTTGTATTTATTTATTTTATTTTTTAAATAAATATGAATATACTACAGCGGCACGGTGGTGTAGTATTTAGCACTGTCGCCTCACAGCAAGAAGGTCCTAGGTTCGAGCCCAGTGGCTGATGAGGGCCTTTCTGTGTGGAGTTTGCATGTTTTCCCCATGGGTATGCTCCAGTTTCCCACACAATCCAAAGACATGCAGCTTAGGCTAATTGGTGGCTCTAAATTGACCATAGGTGTGAATGGTTGTTTGTCTCCATGTGTCAGCCCTGTGATGACCTGGCAACTTGTCCAGGGTGTACCCTGCCTCTTGCCCATAGTCAGCTGGGATGGGCTCCAGCTTGCCCGTGACCCTGAAGAGGATAAGCGGTTATAGATGATGGATAGATGGAGAAATGTATTTGAAATCTTGATAACAATGTGTCAATGGTGACCATCATCACCACCTTTAATTTTCAATGCACAGTGCAAAATACATTTTTAGTCACTCTGAAGGGGAAAAAAAGGAAAAGAAATGTAAAGTTCCCCAATAAGCAGCTGGACACATGCTTCAAGAACCTCACATTGATGAAAAAGCAAAACATCTGTTTGCCATTTCTGATTGGTATAATGTCAAATGCTCACTGTTCTGCTCTGCTACTGCCTCCCAGCTGCTCAGCATATGCTTCCCAGAGTGGATGTGTGTAGATAATTCTAGTCATCAAACAAGCAAGTCTAATGCATGCTGCAGTGTGAACTGTAGTATAGTTATCCAGTGTGGAAAGTAAGTACTGTAAAAACACTATTGTGCAAAAGATGCATTTAGTCATATTCAGTAACTGCATTATTCTGCTCATGGCTGTGGTGGATACAGAATCTTGCACATGTCATGGCCCCTCTCGCATGGTGCCTGTGTTACTGTTCCCCTGTGGGCTGCAGTGTTCCACCGGGGTACTAGGTGTCCCTGTCTTTGTCTGGAGTGTGTGTTGAAGAGTTGTGCAGAGTGGCCGGCCATCAGCTGATTGAGCTACACCTGGGCCCAGTGTAGCCTGTCTTTAAATCTCAGTCTGCTGCAGTTGGTCTTTCACTCTGCTCACCCTCCTGCATGATCTCTCTGGGAGAGGTCTGTGTAGCCAGCAGACCAAATGACAGCAGAGGTGTTTTTGATTTTAGATTGCCTTACCTTTTTTTAAATAAACCATCTTTTTATATATTCTACCTCTCATATTGTCTCCCATTTTTGTCGCAGTCTTGAGCCAAACTGTGAGACACAAAATAAATTCATATCAACAAATTTGATATTTGTTCTTATGAATCCTACATAATCAGGGTTCCCACTGGCACTCGCCACACTTGTCAGTGATGAACATAATCCATCAGTGACAAAGAGAAAATTACTAGCAGTTGTCACAGTGACGAATGTATCTGTTATCTTTATCATAAGTCGTGGGTGGCATGGTGGTGTAGTGGTTAGCGCTGTCACCTCACAGCAAGAAGATCCAGGTTCAAGCCCCATGGCCAGTGAGGGCCTTTCTGTGTGGAGTTTGCATGTTCTCCCTGTGTCCGCGTGGGTTTCCTCCAGGTGCTCCAGTTTCCCCCACAGTCCAAAGACATGCAGGTTAGGTTAACTGGTGACTCTAAATTGACCATAGGTGTGAGTGTGAATGGTTGTCTCTGTTTGTCAGTCCTGTGATGACCTGGCGACTTGTCCAGGGTGTACCCCGCCTTTTGCCCATAGTCAGCTGGGATAGGCTCCAGCTTGCCTGCGACCCTGTAGAACAGGATAAAGCAGCTAGAGATATTGAGATGAGATGAGATCATAAATCATCTTTTCTAGAAATCCCTCCACAAATCCCTCCGTTTGCTGAAATCCAACCCCAGTGAATAGACAGTGGGAAGCCACAGTGTAAACAATGAGCACATGCTTGTGACCAATAAATACTGACTACACATAATGACCAAATGAGTGCCAAGCTTTAGACCAATGGCAGTGCATTTTAATCGTCCTGGCATGGTGGTGTAATTATCTCTGCATGAACCAAACAATGGCACAGTCTAAACTGAGAGAGTTTTTGGCTGGGCTTTTTCAAACACTGAAGATGATTTAAGGGCCAAAACAGCCACAGGGGAGGCACACTCAGAACCCTACTGTCCCCAAGCGCATTGGACAGTGTCAGTAATACAGGGGTCGATAAAAAAAAAAAAAATGCTAAAGCGAAAGTGTTGTCAGCCAGCAAGTGGCTGAAGGGAGCTATGTTTCAGGCAGCGTGGCGTGTTGAGTCCCATGGCTAAGTAACATAAGATAAAAAACATGGTGTCATTCTGTGTTTGGTTCATAATTTGACAGGAAAAATCAGATTCTTGAACACTGTTGGGTGTTCCCAGATTCTTCTTGACTCTGTTCAATTGTAAGTCAAGTGTTATGTTGAAGTAAAGGGTAAAGGGAGTCCTAATACTGCTTTTGAATAATTCCATGCTAAAATAACCTTCAGTAAGCTCAAACTAAAGAGGTTTAGTTTAGCTTGATGGTGTACAGGCTGCCCAAAATCAAGTCTTTCTTAGACTGGAGACTGGAGTGGAGCCCAAATTTTATATGTAATGCAGAGGCCTGTATCAGTGCACATATTTGAATTGTGCCAGTTTGGTTGGTATAAACTTGTATTAAGTCCATTTTGATAAGTCGGTAACTCAGAAAAAAATACAGACTAAGTGAAGAATACTACTTTGACTTGATTTTTCAAGGAAAAATGTGGAGAATATTTTTCACAACCCAGGGGGAGTGCTGCATAATCATAATTACATCTGTAATGTGCAGTCTAACATACCTTTTATTATACTTCAAGTTCTTCATTTCAGTCATTGTCAGGTTACATAATACATATCATCTTTTAATAAGAACATTCTAGACCACATATAATAATAATAATAATAATAATAATGCACAATAAGTCTGGTTATGGTATAGTATCTGTTATAATATCAGTGACTGTAAACTGTTATGACATACTGGTTTGGTTTCTCATACTGCTTTTGGTTTGTCCTCGACCAGATAAATATAACACATAACAGAGCTTTGTGACGGAGCAGCCTAGGTTATAAATGAAGGTTTTATGTTTGTTTGTTTTTTTTGTTTTGTTTTTTTAACCTGTGATAATGGTTGCATTCTATAAGTAGATATAAATTTCATTTTATTACAGATCCCTTTTTAGAGGATTTGAAATATGAGATTAAAACAAAAACTTTTGTATTTTCTCTAATAGATCATTTATTGAACTCATATACAGGATGTCACATCAGCACCAGAGTCCATTATGGACTCCAATTCCCAGGACACACTATGGCCTACGGATATGGACTACAACTACCATCATGCAGTGCTTGAATGCAATGGACATCAAGATCAGTCAGCTTGCTAACACGGTCACCCTGGTGGCCCCCACATGCCAAATCCCAACTCAAGCCAATCTCCCAACTCATTTACACCTCATAAAGATAAGTTTTCAGGTGAAACTGCTCTGTGCAAAAGCTTCCTGCTCCAATTTTTACTGTACTTTGCTAGTCAGGAAGATACATCTGATCCAGCCAACATCATGGAATTCATTAACCTTCTCACTGGCAAGGCTCTCTGTTGATCTATGACAGTACAGATTGGACTTGAGGGTGGGATACCACTGTCCAACTCACGTTACCCATGCAAACACTACAGCACGCACTGAAAATCAGCACCATGTATGGAGGTCCCAAAAGAACTGGTACCATCACTCTCTTGAGGACTGCATGCAACATTGCATCCACCACCCATGTCTCATCACATGGGTGGCATGGTGGTGTAGTGGTTAGCACTGTCACCTCACATCAAGAAGGTTCTGGGTTCGAGCCCAGCATCCAATGGGGGCCTTTCTGTGTGGAGTTTGCATGTTCTCCCTGTGTCTGCGTGGGTTTCTTCCAGGTGCTCCAGTTTCCCCCACAGTCTATCGACATGCGGTTAGGTTAACATGGGGCAGACTTGGGCTGAAGTGCCCTTTAGTAAGGCACCTAACCCCCACCTGCTCCCTGGGCACTGTAGCATAGCTGCCCACTGCTCTGGGTATGTGTTTGTGCTCATTGTTCGTGTGTGTGTGTGTGTGTGTGTGTGTGTGTGTGTGTGTGTGTGTGTGTGTGCGCATGTGTTCACTGCTTCTGATGGGTTAAATGCAGAGAGGAATTTCACTGTGCTTAATTGTACATGTGATAAAGCTCTTCTTCTTCATTGCCTTGACCACTGTGGAGAATCACAACCTCCCCAACCAGTCTGTATCTGTGAAGTTTGCCATGATCCCAAATTTAAGTTGAGACTTTGTTGCTGAATGACTAAATAGAGAAAAGCTTGCAATTAACATAACAGCTTGCTTTCATATTGCTTTAATGACATTAGGTAGTGTCACATCAACAAATATTTAGCATAAAGGATTTTATGCGGCAAAAAGTATAATTAAGTCACTGGATGGATGTTTGTTTGTGAATGCATATATAATGTGTTATTATTCGGCTCATAGTTAGTGGTCAAATGCAAAATTTTTATGCATTTTCTCACTGAAATGTGCCTATGACTTAAAATCTCAAGAGAGCAACTGCACTGGCAAACGAAATGGACATCTCTAATCACACTCAACAAAGAGGTTCCTGCATACCTTAAAACCATTCCTCCCTCTGCAAAGCATTCAGTGTTTAGATGTGCCTTTTATATGATTTCACTTTACACTGCACAAGATATGTGCCAAATGTCTGCACCTTGTGTCATATGTGTGCACCTTGTCTGCACCATATTCAATAATTATTGTCATTGATGCTGATATAAAGGGAATAATTAGTTTATTCACAATTGAAACTTTTTTTTTAAATCACTAGGGGTTTCTGCATATGTATGGTCATGAGTTTGCATAATGCACCCTCATTCATAAGAAGAGATTGATAAATATCATTCTGTGTACAGAAACATTTGTATGCACAGTTTATGCCTAAAACTAAACATGCACACAGTTGATAATTGAGACCCCAGAGGTCAGATTTACTAAACAGGGCAAATTAGCATGAGGCCGCAATCAAAAAAGTGCTGTCGAGAGTGGCCAATTCTGCAGGTGATCTATTAACAATGCGCAAATTAATGAACACAGACACAGCCTGTTCATTTTAACAATGATAAATACAATCTACCAAGAGCAGCAGAAATTAGTGTAGGGTCACAAACAGGGACAAAATAGCATGCTTTGGCAATTGATATGTTCTGATAACACCTTCCTCTGGCATTCCAAATAAATTAACATGAGTGGAGAAAATTATCTTCCTTCTACCATGTGCTCAATTTTTTGTGCCTCATTTCTGAGCATGCAATAGGACATTCCTGAGGGCTCAGTGGGACGTATCTGAGAACACAGTGGGACTTTAGCAAGCACATAAATTATATTTTGAAGAGAAAATATTAATCCATTTGATCCTGACATTTTCCCAGACATGAAAATATCAAAATCATGTGTCATTAATAACCCTTTGAAATAATCAATCTTTTTAAATAACTATCTTCATGGAAAAGTAGGTGAAAGTGTATTTTATGGTCATTCACAATTGCAGCTGGTGGGATATTGTGCACATAATTAATATGTTTCTCCAATGCAGTCATCAAAATTCATATACAGTGGTGCTTGAAAGTTTGTGAACCCTTTAGAATTTTCTATATTTCTGCATAAATATGACCTAAAACATCATCAGATTTTCACAAGTCCTAAAAGTATATAAAGAGAACCCAGTTAAACAAATGAGACAAAACTATTATACTTGGTAATTTATTAATTAAGGAAAATGATCCAATATTACATATCTGTGAGTGGATAAAGTATGTAAACCTCTAGGATTAGCAGTTAATTTGAAGGTGAAATTAGAGTCAGGTGCGTTCAATCAATGGGATGACAATCAGGTGTGAGTGGGCACCCTGTTTTATTTAAAGAACAGGGATCTGTCAAATTCTGATCTTTACAACATATGTTTGTGGAAGTGTATCATGGCACAAACAAAGGAGATTTGTGAGGACCTCAGAAAAAGCATTGTTGATGCTCATCAGGCTGGAAAAGGTTGCAAAACCATCTCTAAAGAGTTTGGACTCCACCAATCCACAGTCAGACAGATTGTGTACAAATGGAGGAAATTCAAGACCATTGTTACCCTTCCCAGGAGTGGTTGACCAACAAAGATCACTCCAAGAGCAAGGCGTGTAATAGTCAGCGAGGTCACAAAGGACCCCAGGGTAACTTCTAAGCAACTGAACGCCTCTCTCACATTGGCTAATGTTAATGTTCATGAGTCCACCATCAGGAGAACACTGAACAACAATGGTGTGCATGGCAGGGTTGAAAGCCACTGCTCTCCAAAAAGAACATTGCTGCTCATCTGCAGTTTGCTAAAGATCATGTGGACAAGCCAGAAGGCTATTGGAAAAATGTTTTGTGGATGGATGAGACCAAAATAGAACGTTTTGGTTTAAATGAGAAGTGTTATGTTTGGAGAAAGGAAAACACTGCATTCCAGCATAAGAATCTGATCCCATCTGTGAAACATGGTGGTGGTAGTATCATGGTTTGGGCCTGTTTTGCTGCATCTGTGCCAGGACGGCTTGCCATCATTGATGGAACAATGAATTCTGAATAATACAAGTGAATTCTAAAGAAAAATTTCAGGACATCTGTCCATGAACTGAATCTCAAGAGAAGGTGGGTCATGCAGCAAGACAACAACCCTAAGCACACAAGCCGTTCTACCAAAGAATGGTTAAAGAAGAATAAAGTTAATGTTTTGGAATGGCCAAGTCAAAGTCCTGACCATAATCCAATCGAAATGTTGAAGAAGGACCTGAAGTGAGCAGTTTATGTGAGGGAACCCACCAACATCCCAGAGTTGAAGCTGTTCTGTATGGAGGAATGGGCTAAAATTCCTCCAAGCCAGTCTGCAGGACTGATCAACAGTTAGCAGAAATGTTTAGTTGCAGTTATTGCTGCACAAGGGGGTCACACCAGATACTGAAAGCAAAGGTTCACATACTTTTGCCACTCACAGATATGTAATATTGGATCATTTACTCAATAAATAAATGACCAAGTATAATATTTTGTCTCATTTGTTTATCTAGGTTCTCTTTATCTACTTTTAGGATTTGTATGAAAATCTGATTGTTTTAGGTCATATTTAATGCAGAAATATAGAAAATTCTAAAGGGTTCACAAACTTTCAAGCACCACTGTATATGCCAGTCCAGTGACTGTCACTTGCAGTCCCCTGCATTGCCACTAGAATGTCCCATCACATCCTAGTGTGACTATTTATGGTAGCATATCAAAAACCCTAATACACACTGATATGAATACTGAAAGTAAAGACAAAAAAAACCCCATATTGGAACATTGTTACTTTATTGAAACATACACTCACTGGACACTTTAATAGGAATTTGTTCTTGATTCTAAGATTCCTGTTCTTGGCTGCAGGAGTGGACCCCAGTGTGGTCTTCTGCTGTTGCATGCTGAGATACTTTTCTGCACACCATGGTTGTAAAGAGTTGCTATGAGTTACTATATCCTTCCTGGCAGCTCGAACCAATCTGGCCATTTTCCTCTGACCTCTCATCACAAGACGTTTTCACCCACAGAACTGTCGCTCACTCAGTGTTTTTTTTTTTTTCGCACCATTTTGTGTAAACTCTAGAGACTGTTGTGTGTGTGAAAAACCCAGGACATCAGCAGTTTCTGAAATATTCAAACCAGTCCATCTGGCTCAAACCAACATCCATGCCACAGTAAAAGACAGTCACACTTTGAGATCACAATTTTTCCCATTTTGATGTTTGAAGCGAACATTAACTGAAGCTCTTGATTTGTATCTGCATGATTCTATGCATTGTGCTGCCGTCAAGGGATTGGCTGATGAGAGAACTGCATAAATCAGCAGGTGTGTGGGTGTTCCTAATAAAGTAATCAGCGAGTGTATATTGTAACATTTTTACTTTGGTGCAACATGTATTGTGTAACTTTACATGTTACACAATTGTGTAACTTAATTGTGTAACTTTATTGTAACATTTGGACTTATACTTTAATGCAATATTCCCTGATTCATTCACACTGAACAAGAAGATATACTTTGTGTTTGTCATAATGACGATGTCTCTGGAACCCATGCATTGTGTTAATTGGCCAGTGAGAAGCTTTCATATCTTTCCAGATCTTCAACAGTAGCAGTCAGTAGAATTCTCCTTCCAGGGGTCAGTGGTTTTGCCAAAATTTTGCAAAAGAGATTGTGCTAGGATGCATGAGAAGGTGAGTAGGTCGATGGTCTCTCCCATAACATTTTTTTTGTAAAAGATACAGCTGTTTGAGTGTACTATTGAGAGACCATTCAGAAATGGGCCACCATCACTTCTTAGACCTGATCGAGATATGGTATTTTGAAACCTGTCAGTTGTGAAGTTCAACACCACCCATGTGCTTATTGTACAGGTTGATACATTTTGGTTGTGGGATTTAGTCTACTGCAAGTTGCTCCTTGTTCCATCTTTTGACAGCAGTCTCTGTATTTCTCCTCCTTGTTCGTTCCTACTGTGGCAATGTTATTGTCTTTCCTACAGATGGGCAACTTGTCTTGTTGGGTCAGAACCTTAGAGGTTCCCTGGGGTAACTTCATGTGGCTTGAATGGGACATCAAACAAATAAATTTGCCTCATCATTCCAGAGTTCCCATATCCTCATTTTGTCAATTCAGTGAGAAGTGCAAGTGAAGTGAAGACATTATCATGGCAGAACTTGCAAGCTTGAAGCACTGAGCTTCTCTCCAAGACTGAGAATGACACTGGGACTGAGAATGAACTATCTCCCCTTCATACTCCATATCTGACCCATCACCGTCACAGTCACTGATGACACTATTTTTTCTCATTTTGAGGGATATTATGCAATGCATATACAGTTGTGTTCAAAATAATAGCAGTGTGTTTAAAAACGTGAGTAAAGCTCAAAATCCTTATAATAGTTTTTATTTCCATGCATTGGGAACACTGCACATTATAGTCTACATCAAAACATGAAGAAAAATGTATGAATATTTTAATTACTTTACAGAAAATGAAGAAAAATGAACATTGGGCTGTTCAAAAAAATAGCAGTGTCTGCATTTTTCATTACAAACTCCAAATATTTACTGTATAAACTGAAAAAATCTTAAGGATTTAGTATTCCTGTGAATCACTAAACTAATATTTAGTTGTATAACCACGGTTTCTGAGAACTTCTGGCACCTGTGAACAGGTATTCCAGCCCAGGATGATTTGACAACATTCCACAATTCCTCTGCATTTCTTGGTTTTGCCTCAGAAACAGCATTTTTGATGTCACCCCACAAGTTTTCTATTGGATTAAGGTCCGGGGATTGGGCTGGCCACTCCATAACTTTCATTTTGTTGGTCTTGAACCCTGATGCTGCTCGCTTACTGGTGTGTTTGGGGTCGTTGTCTTGTTGAAACACCCATTTCAAGGGCATTTCCTCTTCAGCATAAGGCAACATGACCTCTTCAAGTATTTTGATATATGCAAACTGATCCATGATCCCTGGTATGCGATAAATGGGCCCAACATCATAGTAAGAGAAACATTCCCATATCATGATGCTTGCACCACCATGCTTCACTGTCTTCAGAGTGTACTGTGGCTTGAATTCAGTGTTTGGGGGTGGTCTGAAAAACTGTCTGCGGCTCTTGGACCCAAAAAGAACAATTTTACTTTCATCAGTCCACAAAATGTTTTTCCATTTCTCTTTAGGCCAGTCGATGTGTTCTTTGGCAAATTGTATCCTCTTCAGCAAGTCTTTTTTTTAACAGTGGAACTTTGCGGGAGCTTCTTGCCGATAGATTAGCTTCACACAGGCATCTTCTAATTGTCACAGTACTCACAGGTAACTTCAGACTGTCTTTGATCACCCTGGAGCTGATCATTGGCTGAGTCTTTGCCATTCTGGCTATTCTTTGATCCATTCGAATGGTAGTCTTCTGTTTTCTTCCATGTCTCTCTGGCTTTGCTGTCCATTTTAAAGCACTGGAGATCATTTTAGCTGAGCAGCCCATCATTTTCTGCACTTCTTTACAGTATACGTTTTCCCCTCTCCAATCAACGTTTTAATCAAAGCACGCTGTTCTTCTGAACAATGTCTGGAACAACCCATGTTTCTCAGGTTTTCAGAGAGAAATGGATGTACAACATGTGCTGGCTTCATCCTTAAATTAGGGCCACCTGATTGACATCTGTTTTTTCACAGAATGAATGACCTCACTAATTAAACTCCACACTGCTATTATTTTAAACACGTCCCTTTCACTTAATTATTCAATTACACAGACTCGGGAGCATGCATATCATGAATGTTGGGTCTGTTGGTTTTCTATGACTCTACTACACCTACTGGTAAATTATTTGCCATGTAGTAATATAATTTCCACCAAAAACAGTGATTGATCTGGTTAGTCATGTTGGACTGCTATTATTTTGAACACAAGTGTACATGCATTGCAGTGGCGGCTGGTAGTCTTTCAAACAGGGGAGGCTGGTCGGTTACGATATTTCCAGATTTTAAAAGAAAAAACACATCAATTTTGCCCATACTCTTGCCTCTGATCTGGCTGATTGTTGGCAGCGTCACAAACTGTGAAATAACAGGTTCTTTTGGCCCATTAGCCTACTGTCCAATATACATGATGATGGTGGTGTTGGGGGGAGGGGGGTATATTTTCACATTTTATATTTTAAAATTGTGGCATGTTGTTTAAAAATTGATCATTATTGAAAGCAGCTCTTTGTCAGGAACCTCAGCAGTAGAGCTGGGTGCCACACATTTCATTCAATGACACTTTCCCTATATTTTACTTATTTTGACTGAGAAATGTTTTATTGACAATTTTGATAACCCTTCACTTTTAATCCAGGTCTGTAGTGTGAAATGTTCTCGGCTGTGTTTTTGTTTAAAAATGTTTTCCAAATTGTAGCTGTGTTTAATTCATATCCAGAAAAATATATATTCCAATATAATATACTCAGCATAAACATTTTAAATAGATTCTATATTTTTGGTCCATCCATGACATATACTAAAGTAGCCTATTTACTGTTGTTGATGTGGGTCACTTGCTGTTAGCCAATTCACTTTCTTGTACCAGGAGAGCTGAAAGGAACGAGTATTATTCCCTACCTTTTTCACCAAGTCAGTTTGAGGCATTGGTCTATCCTGCTCTTTAATTTTAATTTTTTCCTTGAAAGGAAGACTGGCAAATGGCTTCGCCAAAATTAAATCAGCAATGCTTGGCATCCGTGTGCAGCTTTCTTGCTAGCTGACTAGCCCCCTCAAGTTCAAGTTCAGTCACTCAAATAAACGAAATTTCTGGAACTAAGATAGCAAACTTGACAACACTATATTTACACTTTATTTACAATGAAAATATAAACAAACTAAAAAAGCTGGTAGAAACCGTATGTAATGAATGAAATCGAAATGTAAGCTGATCTCTTACAATACAGCACTTGCGAATCCGCATGGGACTGAACTGATGTTGGCAGATACTGCTGACGTTATCCAGCCCAAAATATGTTCAAAACCCGCCAATATGCACTTAAAACCGCTCAATTGAGCGGGAAACCCCCAATCTGGCAACACTGTACCGCTGCCTGTCTATAGTTGAAACGAGCTGTCAATCAAAGAAAATATCCGGCCGCTTTCACCAATCACCAGTCTCCTCGCGGAAACTGCCATGTCCCTCCCATGTGAGGCTCAGAGTCCGTGGACGGGCGTTTTCGCAGTATTTGTCCAATAACCGTCTTGCATTTTGAGATTGAAAAGCGCAAAGCTCCCAAATGCCACTGAAGTCCACTGAGGCTGGGAGTCCGTGGGAGTCCGTAGGCGGGCATTTTCGCAGTATTTGTCCAATAACCGTCTTGCATTTTGAGATTGAAAGCGCAGAGCTCCCAATGCCATTGAAGCCCACTGAGGCTGCGCTGCATCGCGCTGTCACGAGGGGGAGAAACTCACGCACACATTAAAGTTATAAGGGCATTTTTAGAGGAGGCTGAGCCTCCCTCGTTGTCTTAGAGCAATCGCCCATGATGCATTGTTATTTATCTCAATCCGATCAGTTTAGTGAGCGATTATGCTGGCTAGCTAGGAACCATGAGAGTTAAGCTGGGCATACACTGTGCGATTTTTGGCCTGATTTTGACACGATTTTCACTCGTGAGACTAATTTGGAGATCGGGCCGAGTTTTGGCTCAATCGTGCATCTCGGATCGTGTAGTATACATGGGGTAACGACAAGCGATTAACACCTCACGACCTCCTCCCGATCGATCGGATGAAAATCAAACCTGTTTGAAATCCTGAGCATCAGATCCGAGCATCGGATCGTATAGTGTGAGAATAGGAATCGTAAGCTGCGTGCTGTTTACCTCTGCGATTCACTCGTACAGTGTGAGCAGCAGCTGAATACCACGATTGAAAAAATCGCACAGTGTATGCCCAGCTTTAGCTAGTCATAAAAAAAAAACAGGAGGATGCTAATGTTAGTCTTAAACTTTTTTTGTCAACATTACTTACAAAATATTACTTACAAATCCAGTACTTCAGAAATGTCGATGACAGCACATCCTGTTTCCTTTTTCAAAAGAAAGGTATGGTGTTCATGTATCCGCAAGCATGGTATTATTTCATGGAGGGAGCTCAAACTCAGGCTCACTCAATCTCTGCTCTTTGCATTGGCAAACACTTGTGTACTTGCTCAGTGTCTCTCTTGAGCTCTCAACATCTCTGGCAACTACCACAGCAATGTCAAGTGCAAGCTTCTTGTTTTTCACTGTTAAATAATGGCACAATTATCAGTAAACTGATGACCATGAACCTGAGTAAAATTACATTGCATGACTGGTTTAAATACTCTCCTCCCACAAATTTTACAGTCTGAAAGTGAAACTCCAACAACTACGTATACAATAAGGTCAGGTGCAAAAGTAACTGTCTCCACACCTTTCTGTTGCTAATATTTCATTGTGTATTTTTATTAAATCGTAACAGTAATTTTTAACACCAAAGGAGAGTTTTTGTGTTTGGTGCAAATGATTAGTAAATCTTGCCCCAGGTGTCCAAAAGCAGCACAGTGAAAATATTTGAAGTTTAAAGCAACTCTATCTACATGCTTTGACACAAGGGCACTGGACCCTCTGACCTATTGAACCCTGTTTGTCGGTTTAGTTTGAGTATAAAACCCATTTTATACCAAAAGTATGATGACCTGCACAAAGCATGGAACATTCATTCATTCATGTGCTTTCTTGCACTGGGTCAGTAAGTATAACATGCACAAATCTGTAAACATAAGTCTATGTATATGATCACAAAGTTTGTTAATCCTGTGAGGGTTAGGTTCAACCAGGACAAAAGCAAGGATTTTTTTTTTAAAGGGTATTTTTTTTTTTAATTCTATTTCTTGTCTGTATGGTATGTAAAACACATGGATGCATAGAAAGAATGCGAAGCCTTGAAAACAGTTCAAGTTGTGAGTTCATATCCTTTACTTCCTGAGTGCATTTTCAGTGTATGACTTTTTTTTCTTTTTTTTAATCTCTCACCTTTTGGCACATGGCTACAGGGAGCAGCAGACAGACCAGCCTTATAGCTGAATCTGATTAAGCAGTGCTTCTCATCACTCTCCTCAAGAAATGAGGAGAGTATCAGAAGGCGCTGCCACCACCACAGGTGAGTTGATTTGCAGCCCAGCATAATCGCTGATGCATGTATCTCTTCCACTTCCAGGAAATTCAGCCAACGATGAAGGAGATGGTCTGCACCCTACAAGAGCTCGCTTCCTCATTCTCCCTTGCACCACAGATACTACTGGAATCCAAGGATCTTAGCCTATGCCACATGACCTGCTTGTGACCAGCTGCTCAACTGACACTGATCACTACACCTACTGGCACTGAGAAGACTGGCTCTGAGCACTTTACCTGCTTGCACACACACTCTGTCTCTAAATAAAAGAGCACTTTCCACCATAGTCCCTTGGGTCTGTGTAGTAGCAAGTCATTACAATATTTTTTTTTTCCTGAATTTAATTCAAAAAGGTACATTTTCATATATTTTATATTCATTCCATGTAAAGTGAAGCATTTCAAGGCTTTTTTGTTTTGTTTTCATTTTGATGACTATGGCTTATAGCTCATTAAAATGAGAGAGCCAGTATCTCATACATGTAATATTAGCATATTTCATTTCAAGTTTGAGTAAAACGGTCCAAATGTAGTGCATCTTTCAGTCTAGTTCAGGTCAGGAAATCACAATCATGGGGAAGACTGCTGGCTTGACAGTTGTCCAGAAGACGATCATTGACACCCTTGTGAGGGAAATTTAGTGGATGAACATTCCTATTCTCTGTGTTTCTGTGTGTTGAGGTCAAGTGGCCTAATAAACTGAGAAAGATGTTTTTTCCAGTGTTGTAATCGCTTTTCTGTGGCCTTGGTGGTAATGAGCAGGGTGCTTGAGTTCGTCCTAACTACGCATCTTCTCATGATGTAACTACCTTTCCTGACCTCTGTGGTGATAAGCAGGGAGCTTGAGCTCTCCCTAACTTGCATCTGCCTGCACGTACCAAAGCATGTCAGGTGCACTCATTAGCAAAACTTCATAGAAAATCTTGAGCCAATCACGTGAAGACACAAGCAGTGAGCGAATGCCTTTAGAAGTATAATAGATACAGCCAAAAAAACACAACTCAGAGTACGCGTACTCTCGGCATCACTGAAGTGGTGTCTTCTACTCTTCTATTCTTCTCTTTCCTTTCCTATTTTATATATATTTATATGATCTACTATAATAAATAACTGAAAAGATGACTGCTAAGTGTTCTGAAGTGTTTATTAGAAATTTCCATTACACCCTCCACAAGGAGGGTAATCCACAGAAGATCACTGCTGAAAAGGCTGGCTGGAAAACATGCACAAGCAACAGGGATGATTGCAGCCTTGAGAGGATTGTCAAGAAAAGTCGATTCAAGAACTTGGGAGAGCATCAGAAGGCGTGGACTGAGGCTGGTGTCAGTGCATCAAGAGCCACCACACACAGACATCTTCAGGAAAGAGGTTACAACTGTCGCATTCCTAATATCAAGCCACTCCTAAACTAGAGACAATGTCTTACTAAGGAGAGAAAGAACTTGACTGTTGCTCAGAGGTCTAAAGTCCTCTTTTCAGATGAAAGTAAATGTTGCATTTCATCTGGAAATCAAGGTCCTAGAGTCTGGAGTAAGAGTGGAGAGGCCCAGAATCCAAGGTGTTTTAAGTCCAGTGTGAAGTTTCTGCAGTCTGTGATGATTTAAGGTACCATGTCCTCTGCTAGTGTTGTTTCACCATGTTTTATCAAGTCCACTGAACAGCAGTCCAGTACCTTTTTGAATTAAATTATGGAAAAAAAAATATTTTTTTACAATATTCCAATATTTTGAGATGCACAATTATGTATGTATATCCACACACACATACATACACAAAGTTGGGATGGTATATTGAAATTAAAACTGAAAACAATGATTTGTAAATAATCTTTGACCTGTACTGTACTCAAAATAATACAACAGCCCATCATTTGATGTTTTACCTCATTGAATTTTGTTGTTTTTCCAAAATAAACACTGATGTCAATTTTGATTCTTGAAACACATTTAAAAAAAATGTTGGGATGGTAAAGCATTTACCAGTTTATGTTGCCACTCCTTACAATATTTAAAAGATGTTTAGGGACTGAAAATCCCAAATGATGAAGTGTTTCAGGTATTATTTTGTCCCATTCTTCCTGCAAACAGGTCTTAAGGTATGCAACAATGTGGGGTCATTGTCATATTTTTCATTTCAAAATTCATCACACATTATCTATTGGTGACAGAGGGGACAGGCATCCTCTTCTTCCACAGCCATGTCATTATAGTGTATGCAGAAGTGGTTTTGGATTGTCTTGTGGAAATATCCCTGGAAAAGATGTTGTCTTGAAGACAGCATATGTTCCTCTAAAATCTCAATGTGCTTTACTGCATTAATTCTGCCACTACACAAGTGTAAGTTAACTTTGCCAAGGGCACTGACACAACTCCATACCATGACAGACCCTGGCTTTTGGACTTGTTGCTGGTAACAGTTTAGATGGTCCTTTTCGTCTTTGGTCCCAAGCACACGACATACATGTACATGTATGCATTTTCACGGATAAAATGTAAAAAGCTAATTAAATAATCAGATGAACTGAAACAATCACATTCTGAAGCAAATTAAATCATCTTATACCAGTAATTTAAATACACAATACAAGTTACATGCCGGGCGGCATGGTGGTGTAGTGGTTAGCGCTGTCGCCTCACAGCAAGAAGGTCCCGGTTCGAACCCCGTGGCCGGCGAGGGCCTTTCTGTGCGGAGTTTGCATGTTCTCCCCGTGTCCGCGTGGGTTTCCTCCGGGTGCTCCGGTTTCCCCCACAGTCCAAAGACATGCAGGTTAGGTTAACTGGTGACTCTAAATTGACCGTAGGTGTGAATGTGCGTGTGAATGGTTGTCTGTGTCTATGTGTCAGCCCTGTGATGACCTGGCGACTTGTCCCGGGTGTACCCCACCTTTCTCCCATAGTCAGCTGGGATAGGCTCCAGCTTGCCTGCGACCCTGTAGAAGGATAAAGCGGCTAGAGATAATGAGATGAATGAATGAAGTTACATGCATTAATCTAAATGCAGGTAAACAATGAGTGTGGTTGTTGTTATGTAACCAAATGAGACTCGCATCTTACCCATCTGTGTTCTCGCTTCTTGAAGGCCAATCTTGTGGCCGATTGTTTTGAAACAAACAATCTGACTTTCAGTTCTTCATTCATTCGCTTCTTCCACATAAGGGTGAGATATTGCTGCTAAGGCAAGCATATCCAGCTAGGGGGAGCATATCCAGTGGAGAAATCTGATGACTGGTCCACTCATTCTCCATTTTCGCCATACTGAGTACTGTCATGATCCGCCCTGGACTTCCACTCTGGAGATTTCCTATCTCCCAGTTCAGCGCAATCCGGATCCAGGATGGGACTTCCGTCTTGCAGGCATTCGCTTCCTGGTCTGCTCTGCTGTGTATAACTAGGCCATTCTCAGAAGGGGACTTTGCCAGAATGTCTTGTCTGTTTCTCACGTCGTTTCTGTGCCATTTTTTGCTTCCTGGATTTTTGCTCTCTGTTTTGCCTAGTCTTAGCCACAGTTTTTTGCACTCATGTTTTGTCAGTTTTTCATGTTTTTGCACTACGTTTTTTTGTCTCTAGTTTTTGTCAGAACTATTTTTCATGTTTTTTAATATTAGCACTTTGTCTACCTCGTTGTCTGGATTATTTTTGCCATTTTTGTTCGTTGACTCTTTTTGGACTTTCATTAAATCACTTTTTATTCATTGGATTTTCTGGTTTGTTTTCTGCTATTGGATCTTAACTCGCCACATCTCGCCACCCTTAACAGTACGTTCTGGCCAACATGGATCCAGCGGAACTTAACCATCTGAGGACGGCTATGCAGCAGCAAAGATCCCTCCTCGGGACCCACCAACAGGAACTCAGGCAGATCACTCAGAACCTGGCCACCCTGTCTGACTCACTCAACCTCCTAGCCACACAACTCCAGCACTCCCAAGCTGTGCCTACCCCTGCCCAGCCATCTCTTTCTTCACTTCCCGCCACTGCCGCTCTCCACGAACCAAGACTCCCTTTGCCTCAGCCTTACAGTGGAGAACCAGGTACCTGCAAATCTTTTTTGTCAGTGTTTGCTGATCTTGGAGCTTCAACCTCTGGCTTTCCCCACAGAACACTCCCGGGTAGCCTATATCATCACGCTCTCACCAGCAAGGCCAGGGAATGGGAGACGGCGGTCTGGGACACCAATGCACCCTGTTGTTCCAGCTTCAAGGAATTCTCTGAGGAAATGAGGCGAACATTTGACCACCCTCTGTCTGGCAGGGACGCGGCAAGAGAGCTCATGGAGCTGTGGCAGGGGTCCCGATCTACCTTGAGTCTGCCATCGAGTTCCAGATGTTGGCAGTGTCATGCAGTTGGAACGAGAGTGCCCTAGTTGATGCGTTCCTACATGGCTTATCCGATGCCATCAAGAATGAACTTGTCTTGCAGGAACTGCCGTTGGACCTCTCCAGCCTGATGGACCTTGCCAATCGTATTGATGCATGGATCCAACAATGGAGGAGAGAGAGGAGCTGCTGCAACTTCAACCCCTCTCCACCACCTGCCTCGTCCATTGAACCCATGCAGGTAGATCAGGTATGGGTGTCAGCAGAGGAACGACTGCGCCAACAGAGCACGGGTTCTTGTTTCTACTGTGGTCAGTAGGGACACCTCTGCCGAGCCTGCCAGCTAAAAGGATGAGCCCACCAGTGAATCGAGGGGCCCTGGTGGGCAATGCTCGGAACCAGTCCCTTGCCGACTGACCATTGCTCCCCGTCATCACTCTCAACAATTGGCATCACCATCTTCAGGCGCTTGTCGACTCTGGGGAGGACAGGAACCTAATCTGCTCCACCACTGCCAAGGATCTCGGAATCCCATTACTCACCCTCGAGGTCCCTCTCACCATCCTGACACTCAATGGCACTGCTTGATGACCATCACTCATCTCACCACCCCTCTCACCCTAAGGATTTCAGGTAATCACTCTGAAACTATACAACTTCACATCATGAACAACCCTCACGTTCCCGTTATTCTTGGATTACCCTGGTTGATGCAGCACAACCCTCACTTAAACTGGACTGACCACACCATCTTAGGCTGGATCCCTTCCTGCCTGGCCTCCCACCAAACCACCTCAGCCAGCGAGTTTCCCAACCTTTTTCATGTGCCTCCGGAATATCTGGACCTCAAGCCTGTCTTCAGTAAGACCTGAGCAGTGTCCCTTTCCAGTCATAGGCCCTATGACTGTGGTATTGACCTCCTGCCAGGGACGGTGCCACCCAAGGGACGTCTCTACTCTCTTTCCCCCGCCGAGAGACAAGCCATGGAGAAATACAAATCACTGAGTCTCTGGCAGCTGGGATCATCTGCCCTTCCTCCTCCCCAGCAGGGGTGGGATTCTTCTTTTTGGAGAAGAAAGACAAGTCACTCCGCCCCTGCATTGACTGTTGAGGTCTCAACACCATCATAGTCAAGAACCGCTACCCACTACCGCTCATGACTACAGCCTTCGAACTACTCCAGGGAGCTAAGGTGTTCACTAAACTGGACTTGCACAACACCTATCACCTAGTTAGGATCAGGGAAGGGGACGAGTGGAAGACAGCCTTCAACACCACCACAGGCCACTACGAGTACCTCATAGTCCCTTTTGGCCTGCCTAACACACCCATGGTATTCCAGATATTGGTTAATGATGTCTTGAGGGACTTTCTTCACACCTTTTGTCTTTGTTTACCTGGACAATATCTTGATTTTCACTCACTCCATGGAGAAACATCGGGGTCACGTCCGGCAGGTTCTTCAATGCCTGCCGGAGAATAAGCTGTTCGTTAAAGGAATACTCCGGAGTGAAATGCTTTCTAGGTCTATTTCCGCATTATTGGGAGTGCATACATTGAGTTGCTACCACAATCACGTCAATCGGATGTGTTTTGAGAATTATTTTTTTGCAATTTCAGCCAGAAAGCGCTAACACGGCAGTGCGCGGGTCATGTCTTTTTGCCGATACAAAACACTAGTTTTAAAACCATTGCAAAGCTCAAAACAACATGACAGTTCTGTGCAAGTGAGTAGAGGGTTCCTACAAACAAAACAAAGTGTCCCTGGCTCTGCAAGTGCATGGATAGTGTGTAGAAGAGTAAATACAAAGCCAGTGACCTTACCTGAATTTGGTCTTCTCCAGATGCCATCTTCATGGGACAGTCCGTAAAAGTCGAGTGCCGAGTGCAGAGCCCATCCCGCTGGAAATGCACAATTGTGGTATGTTGCTTTGCAAAGGCTCCAAGAACGGCAAACCTAATGCCCTGTCCAGGATGTTCTCTTCCCACCAAGAGGAGTCCAAGCCACCCGAGACTATCCTTTCTCCACACTGCCTGGTGGGAGCCGCTATTCTAGAAGGTGAGACACTCATGCAGAAGGCCCTGGAGCAGGACCCTGGTGAAGGTAACTCCAACAATATTCCTTGTAACCATCTGTTTGTTCCCTGTCATGTGCAAACTCAGGTGCTGCAGTGGGGTCACTGTTCCAAGCTGGCCTGTCATCCGGGAGCTGCCCGAACCTTGGCTCTCATCCAGCAGTGCTTTTGGTGGCCATCCATCAAGGAGGACATCCAGGAGTTCATGGCAGCCTGCGACACATGCTCCCGGAACAAGACAGCCAATCAACCCCTTGCCAGCTTACTAAGACCCCTTCCTACTCCGCATTGACCTTGGTATCACATCACCCTGGACTTCATCACAGGACTCCCCAACTCAGGTAGCAATACATGCATCCTCACTGTCATTGACCATTTTTCTAAGACCGTCCATTTCATTCCTCTGCCCAAGCTCCCCTCAGCCAAAGAGACTGCAGAACTACTCATCCACCACATTTTCCACCTACATGGTCTGCCTACCAACATAGTTTCTGACCGGGGTCCTCAGTTCACTGCACAGTTCTGGAGAGCCTTCTGCAAACTCATCGGGGCCACCTGTAGTCTCTCCTCAGGCTTCCACCCACAGAACAATGGCCAGGCAGAACAGGCTAACCAGGCTTTGAAGGTTGCACTCAGGTGCATGGTGTCCAGGGATGCCAGTTCTTGGATCAAGTACCTACCTTGGCTCGAATACACATATAACACTCTCCCTTCCTCTGCCACAGGTCACTCTCCATTCCAGTGCTCATTAGGGTACCAACCACCACTGTTCCCCAGCCAGAAGGAGGAGGTCGCCGTACCATCAACCCAGGCCTTTATACACTGCTGCAGGAGAATGTGGGCATTGGCCTGGAGAAGACTCATTCACTCCACACTCGCCTCCAAGAAGCAGGCCAACAAATGTCGCTCCAAGGCACCCACCTACCGAGTGGGTCAACAAGTTATGCTCTCCACACTCCACCTGCCACTTAGGGCCATCTCTCGCAAGCTGGTCCCCAGGTTCCTTGGACCCTTCCTCATCAAGATGGTAATCAACCCATGTTCTGTTAGACTGGCATTACCACTCACCATGCGATGTGTTCACCCCACCTTTCATGTATCACAGCTTAAACCTCTGGTTTCCAGTCCTTTGTTCTGATGATGTCAGTGACATTGAAACATCAGTTTAATGCTAGTTTTTATTATTAAATATGCTGTTTTTTTGCCCCACATAATGCTGCTCCCATGATCAGGCAATGTTTTGGGCCTCTTTCCTCTGTTACCCATGGCAACCTGTATAATTTCATACTGCACCAGTTCTCCTGGAGTGTGAGCCGAGCAGTAATGGCAGAGTACTCAGTATGGAGAAAACGGAGAATGAGTGGACCAGTCATCAGATTTCCTCACTGGATATGCTTGCCTCAGCAGCAATATCTCACTCTTACATGGAAGAACCAAATGAACGAAGAACTGAAAGTCAGATTGTTTCAAAACAATTGGCCAGAAGATCGGCCTTCAAGAAGCAAGAACATAGACTGGTAAGATGCGACTCTCATTTGGTTACATAACATTCATTGTTTACCTGCATTTAGATTAATACATGTAACTTGTATTGTGTATTTAAGTTACCGGTATAAGATTATTTAATTTGCTTCAGAATGTGATTGTCTCAGTTAATCTGATTATTTAATTAGCTTTTATGTTTTATCGGTGAAAAATGCATGCATGTACATATATGCTGCATACGTTTGATCAGTCGTTATCATTTGACACCCATGTTAAGCAGCTGACCAAGTCCTCCCCCCCCACTTAAGAAACGTTAGTAAACTGAGATCTGTAGTGTCAAATGCAGAGCTATACATGCTTATAAATGCTTTTGATACATTTCGTATCAACTACAGCAATGCACTTTTTTCCCTCGCTTAAGTCTGCTGTCAATCATCTGTAGTCAATTCAGAATGCTGCTGTAAGTTTATTCATAGGTCAAACAGATGGTCTCCCATATCTCTCTACTCATCTCTGTTCAGTGGCTTCCTGTTGCATTTAGGATTCAGTTGAAAATCCTTATGCTCACATGCAGAACACTGCACAGTCAGACTCTTGCATATGTGGCTGATCAACTTCATCAAAATACTCATCTGCTTGCTCACTCAAGTCAAATAGGCTAAATCTATCTGTTACCCATGCTTGCCTGAAGATCTGTGGTTATTGAGCTTTTGAGGTTGTAGCACCTAAACTGTGGAATGCTCTGCCGACACCCCGAAGAATTGCTGATTCTGCGGACTTTTTTTTTTTTTAAAGTCAATTAAAGACTGCCTTTTAGACAGGCATTTGGGGAATACATTGCATTGATCTGTACTTTATCTTTTTGTGTATTTTAATATTGCATGTTTTTATGTCATTTTTTCATTTTTATGCTGTTGCACTCTTGTAAAACACTTTATGACTCTGTCTGGGAAAAATGCTATACATATAACTAACTTTTTTACTTACAGGTCCAGAGCCTCAGTTAATGTTCACATTACAGCAGCATTGCCAAAAGTCTCTGTTTTTTGGGATTCGAAAACTTCAGAATAGTATGGACATCAGTTAAAGCACAGCAAAAGTGATACATCCCATCTCATTATCTCTAGCCGCTTTATCCTGTTCTACAGGGTCGCAGGCAAGCTGGAGCCTATCCCAGCTGACTATGGGCGAAAGGCAGGGTACACCCTGGACAAGTCTCCAGGTCATCACAGGGTCGACACATAGACACAGACAACCATTCACACCTACGGTCAATTTAGTCACCAGCCCCAACAACACGTGTATGTAGGGCCGACATCGGGCCAATGTATGTCAGCTACGTCTGCCAGACGTCACATGGAGATCTTTTGCTCATTGCTATGACGTCGCCGAGATGTCGGCCAGCCATCGTAAATGACTACTGGCCGATGTCTAAACGATTCAAGGCTTTGATCACGGGCCGATGTATTTACGATGCAATGCTACCCCCCCCACACAATTTAACATTTAAAGTACACAGTATTGCATCATCACCAGTGTTCCGTGTAGCCAGCGACCCTCTCTCTGCCCATCCAATGGTGGCCTCCTGAAACAAAAAGGGCAAGACATACCCAGAGACCTGTCCTAGATCAGCCCAATCTCCCATCACCCAAATGCACACGAGTCACACCTGGCCATTAACGACATGTTGTTAGTCTTCAATAAATGGATGGTATTGGGAAAAAAAGTTAAGCACACCACTCAATCACAGCACACTTAAACAAAATCACAGGGGGAAAAAAAATCACTGCGCACCAAGGGAAAGCAATATGTAAAT
Source organism: Neoarius graeffei (assembly GCF_027579695.1). Taxonomy (NCBI): domain Eukaryota; kingdom Metazoa; phylum Chordata; class Actinopteri; order Siluriformes; family Ariidae; genus Neoarius; species Neoarius graeffei. The sequence goes on from NC_083583.1 coordinate 61,692,893, forward strand.
CAAGTGTCAAGTTATTTACACAACCACCCTTTCCCTTACTTCTATAGCAGACACTTCAGTGATTCTGAGGGATGGCCTTAACTTAAAATAGCCTTTTACAGGGTGTGTGTATGTATGTATGTATGTATGTATATATATATATATATATATATATATATATATATATATTAGTGCTGTCAAAAATGTCGCGTTATTAACGCGTTAACTTGACTCAATTTTAACGGCGATAATTTTTTTATCGCGAGATTAACGCTCTGTGACATGATGTAGGTTTTTCATAAGCTTTTGAAACTGCCAGGAACTTGGAACAGAGACTTTGCTTAGAAAAACGATAGCAGCTAGACTGTAATGCCCCGCACAGCCAGAGTCCTCTGCCCTCCTCCCCCCCAAAGAACCAGCGCGGGCAGGGCGCGCTAGTAGAGATGGGATTTATGGCTCTTTGACGGGATCCGCATCTTTGTGATCCATTCTTTGAAAAGAGCCGTTCAAAAGACTAACTCATTTGGCTCTTTTTAAATATTTATTCAGTTTTAAGAAGACAGCATCTAATGAAGCCAGATCCCTCTGAACTGTAAACTCAATGCTATCCCAGAAATCCTTCCTGTAATATGCAAATTTGGCCGCCTCTGATTGGACAGCGCGACGCATCAACAGGCAGAAAGTGTAAAAGTACAAAATGTGTTAAGTGAGCTGAAACAGTAAAGATCAGATTCAATGCAATATTTATCAACGAACAACTTAAAGTTAATATAATAGTGTACTTTATATTATAATCAAGCATGTCAAGCCTACCGTCACTGTGTAACCTGTCTCTCTGATTAGAGTTGTAGACTAACTCAAGCAGTAGATCACTTCATTCATGGTTCTTTTACTAGCCCCGGTGCTCGGCTTAGGTTTCACTTTGCAGTGGCTGTATCAAGACATGTTATGCTTTGCAATACAAAGCAAGCCCATTCACTTTTTTATGCGGATAAGAGAATTACAATGGTTTTTCATGTGACAAAAATGTGCGATTAAATTGCGATTAATCGCGAGTTAACTATGACAGTCGCGACATTAATCGCGATTAAATATTTTAATCGCTTGACAGCACTAATATATGTACAATGATTTAAAGTGTGTGTGTTTTTTTTTATATATTAGGTAATTTCACATATACCATGTAATTTTAATAGTGTTATAATAGTGTAATAGTCAGGGTGCGATTTGTCAAAAAAACAGAAGGGGGGGGGATGTTTTTTTTTTAATCATGAAACGTCACAAAATTAAGGTAACAATAGGCTAACAGCTCAATAACATCCGATGATATCAAATGAATAACACTAAATGAAAACGAACACTAAACCAGAGATAGTAAATTCATCTTCCTATCTCTCTGACTAAATACACGAACACTAACACACAACAAAGTTCGCATTGCTTGTTGCGTTGCTGTGATGTTTCTCTCCCTCCAGATTAAATGGACAGTGACTCGAAAATCACTGAAATACATGAATACTAAATGAACAGTTTGCTCTGATGGCGCAGTTCATGTGGCCTTTTCTGCTTTCCCGTCAGTGCGCTATCCACCGCGTTTCGCCCTTCTTTAATCCACATTTCTGCGAATTTCTCAGCAGGGAAGGAACGCACGTCTGGCCCATTGACAGCGAGGAAAAGAAGGCTGTCAGTGTGGATACATTCATTCTGTTGCGCTCATCAGTAAGGATGTGATTCATGGCGCTAAATCCACGTTCACACTCTGATTATCTACAATGTATCTATTTGCTGGGGATGTTCGTAGGGTTGCCAACTTTCTCATATCCAAATGAGGGACACTTTGTTCCGGGTGCGGACAAGTACCGGTACAGGCCCTGTACACGCACCCCAGCGCCCCAAAATAGTTACAGTACTGAATCGCCTTTAGGTGAGTGTTTTCAAATGTAGGCCACTACAAATTCATTTCTAAAATAGAGCTTTTAAAAATGAATAGACCAATTAATGGATATTTTTAAGTAACTTAATGCAAAATAACAAACAATTCTAATATTATTGTCTCATTTTTCTCTTTTAAACTTTGGCCAAATAATTCATCAGGCCATATTTATGAAGGCAATGTCATAAACTGAAAAATGATTTGCTGTAGCTGTAAAACCCTGATATTTGCTTAATTGTCCATTTGAAAACCCTAAGAACCTTCTGCAATGCTTCATAGCAGAAGAAGAAGAAGAAGAAGAGGAGAGAAAGACATCACAAAGGCAGGAGTGAGGCAGAAAAGCTCCCCTACTATAGGCTGAGGTCTATCCTGTTTCGGAAGGTTTTTTTTAAGCTATCTGCTATCCTTATCGAACAGTTAGGCTGTATCCACTGGCTGCACCATCTGCTCTAGTTTAATTTGATGCCTATTTTGTCAGTATAGCTTAAAAATTCAGGATATGGCAACAGTGAATGGTTTTAAATCGCAGATGACCGCGACTCGCGGTAATAGCGCTTCTCACGGCAATTACGCGATTTACACCACAGCATTGAAGTGAGGGGCAGGATCTGTCCCTGACGGGACAAATTAAAATTACCCAAAAAACGGGATGTCCCACCCAATACGGGACGGTTGGCAACCCTAGACATTCGTGAACATCAAAGCTGCCACTTCGGGTCATTTTGAAAGTGAGTGCAATGTAGACCATAGAAAACTGTGTCACAACATGCCTGTCATGTCAACTTTTTTTTTTGGTTTGTTTGTTTTATTGACGGGGTTGTCCCCGAGGATTTTTTTTTTCAGCAGAGATAAAAACCAGAGGGGGGGATGATCCCCCCCCAGCAAATCGCACCCAGGTAATAGTTAATAGTGTTTAAGAAGTGTTACAGAATTTAAAGACATAATTTTGTTTTGTCACCACCTGTTCTCAAACTGACATACACACCCATCTTGCATAACAACCATTAACACATACACAGCAGGCACACACACACATTTGATTATTTAATTTAAAACGACCAATTAAAACACAGCATCCAAATACACAGTACAGAGAAGTTACTGTCTCTCAGATAATACAATATACACAAATGTAACAGAAGTCATTGCATTGTGTTGTAACCAGTCTTTATTCTGCAGGTCCAAAACAAAGGCACTTTGTGAATGGTGTGGCAGTGTCCAATGGCAATGGCACTTGTATGTGAAAAACTGGGCTCTACAGTATATAGGGGAATTGATAATTACATTTGAAAAACAAACAGGGAAGAGCCCCAACACATCATTCCCATAACTAACTGCGTTCTTAAAGTGACAGCAGATTATTACTATACACAATGGCGAGTGGATCTACTGAACCTATTACACAGGCCTCCAACTAAATGGCGATGAGCACATAGACAGTGTACACACACAGGCCTCTAACTTACTGTAAACGGCCACTGACACAGACAGGACGCGCGCACACACACACACACACACAGGCCTCTAACTAAAACGGCCATGGACGTAGACGATGTACAGACACACACACAGGCCTCTAACTAAAACGGCAATGACAATAAAACATTCTCATACCATGTATTTCTTAAAATTTGAGTCACTGTCTAGCAGCTCATCGAAATCGTCAAGGCCCTGTGCTGAGGTTAAGGGAATTTTCTGGTCGTATTCTCACCGTTGTTCTTCACCCCTCTCTACATCACAGTTTTGCAAAAGTTGTTGAAGAAGGGCCATGATGTGATCAACCTTGAGGTGCAGTTCCCCTTGCTACTCCAAAATCAGTCTTTCGACAGTTGATGGGGAAGTGCAAAATACAAAAGTGCAATATACCTTTAAAGTGGCATTCCAGGGTAAAGTAACACTGACAGGGAGGAAAGAAAATATTTTCTATGCCCCCATGGGTTAGTGATTGCATTTATGCATCACTCATGAAATGGCAAAATGTTTGCAATTTCGTTGTGTGCGCTGTGAGCTGTGTCACAATGACAAAAAATGGGACTTTCACTTCAATCATACAGCACTCTGTGACCTTTAACAACAATATTAAAACAGGTTTGTTCTCAAAACTTACCAGTACAGGTAGCTGGAATCAGCTGGTGGGTTTGAGAAAGGCGGGTTTGGGAATGCCGGGGGATTTCAGGCAGGCAGGTTTGGGGACGCCGAGGGATTTCAGTCAGGCAGGTTTGCTGTTGATCAGTGTGGTGCAGTGGTCCTTCAGCCTCCATATCACTGAGGCAAGTTACTGTTGAGACTTGGGGATGTGAAGGGGTGGCAAGTGTTAATGAACATGGTAATGTTAAAGTTTTATAGTTAGGTTTTATAGTTTGTCTGCACAGAGGCTTGACGAAGAGGTTTTTGAATCCCATCTTTTGATCGGCTGTCAAAATGGTCTAACAAGTTTATGAAACAACAAATGAAGTTGCATTGGAAGCTGGCTTGTGGTCGCCACAGCGTGGCTTTCTATAGGATTTTTTGGGATGGAACCAGTTGCAGGATTTCAATCACGTTTTGATGAGGCCACTGTAGAGGTCTATTTCTAAGGACAGCCTAATGCTTGGAATCTATGAAAGATACTTACATTCAGTGTAAGTTGGCTCTTCTCTTGGTCTTGCAATTTTCAAAGGTAAAGGGAGAGGTCTTCTTAGGTGTTCAGGATCATCCTCTTCCTCAGATAGTGATGATGATGACTCTCTGAGCCGTCTTGGTCTATACATTTACAAAAATTAGCACTTTCTTCACATACAAGTATTTGATATACAGACAATATCTAATTTAATTTAAATCAAAGAAATGGGCTTACCTTTTACGTTTTCAAACTGGATTCTCCTGCATTTCAACATCTGTATTTAAGTCTGACGTGATGCATGCTTTGTCCCACTTGGACTGGATAGTTTGAATGGAGTCTGTGAACAACATATCATTATAAGCCTATATCAGAGCAAAAAAAAAAAAAACCCTAGCATTTAACAAAATTACTGTCTCTGCCATCATCTTCTCAAGCGTCACCTCTGACAAAAAAGGCTTTTTACAATGACTGGATACACAATTCCACTGAGGTGCTGTTTACAGATATTTGGATATCTATAAAAATTGAACTTTATGCGGTTGAGTTTTAGCATTGAGATGTAACAGTCTTTTGGATGCTTTATTACCTGATTCATACAGTACACGAGCGCGGAACTGCCTCCACCCTTTTGCTGGGTCTGGCATGACCCTCTTCTGAACTGCTCTTAGGATCTGAAATTGGTCCTTATACGGCGGCCACCATGCCAGGCCACCTGAAAACCATTCCTTGGCCACCGGGCCGGTTTGGTTGTCGTCCTCAAACACAACAATCAAGTACATGCTGCACCTACTAGGAAACAGGACAGTAAAATGGTGGTAGTCCATTCACGGACATATCGCTAGTGTGTATACACGTTGCATCATACTTTGCTAATTCTTAGATGGCATATATTTGCCTATTGTTTCTTTTTACTGTGAGGGTTATTACATTGCAGGCCATCTCATGCTACACTGTTTCATGGAATTACTGACAAACAGTACACACAGACACACAATCCTCTAACCTAAATGGCCATGGACACATACATAGTGTACACATTCACACAGACCTCTAACTTAAATGGCCATTCACATATACAATGCACACACACACACACACACACACAGGCCTTGAACTTGAACGGCCACTGACACAGACAGTACACGCACACACAGGCCTCTAAGGCCCTGTCCACATGGCAACGGATTCAGGTGAATCCGATACAATTGTTTATCGTTTCGGCCTGGCGTCCACACGGCACCGGCGTTTTGGGTGCCCCAAAACGCAATCTTTTGAGAACGGGTTCCAGAGTGGAAAGATCTGGCAACGGCGCCATTGCGAAGTCGTCTGGATGAGTAGAACGGATTTGTTTATGATGACGTCACAACCACATGACTGTGAGTGCTTCATGCCGGGTAGAAGTGTAACGAACTCGATGCGAGTTGTCAACAAATCCTATAACTTGGTTCATGAAACGCGCTTACAAAATATTTTCACTGTGAATATTTATTGTGTAATGGTGCAAAGTGAGAGAGAGAGAGAGAGAGAGAGAATAGCCCTTAGGGCAGAGTCAATCCCGCCAGCAAAAATAGGAAAAAAAAGGAGCGATCTCACCTCTTCAGATGTTGGTTTAAGTCCTACAATACATTCCTCAAAAAGGGCATAGAAGAACAAATTAATCCATCAACGTGTAGCATTCAATTTATTCCGGACCATTAAAGACGCCGCCTTCCGCGTAGAATCATACGTCATCCTCGCCGCCATATTGGATGGGTCAAAGCGGAGAATAAAGATGCCTCATTCATGTGCTGCGTTTAACTGTACCAACAGGTTTACCGTCCAAACGAGATCACATGGGATTACCTTTCACAGGTGAGACTGGAAAAATACTTTTCATTGTATTTGGTCATTATAATGTAATTTTACGAACAGATTTTTCTGACTTTGTGGCTAATATGAAGTCTCGCGCATAATAGTTTATGCGCATGCGTCCTTACTTCTTCTATTGTTCTGGTGTCTCCGAAGGGACCGTCTTACAGCGCCCCTAGAGGTGTGGCATGTGTATTGCATCGTTTTCAGCAAGCGTTGCGTTGCCATATGGACCTGATATTTTACTGATCGTTGCCCATGTGGACGCGATATTTTTTTAAATAACATCTCGTTGACGTTGTCTTGTGGATGTAGCCTAACTTAAATGGCCATGGACACAGAGACAGTAAACACACAGGCCTCTAACTTACACGGCCATTGACACATACACAGTACACACACACACAGGCCTCTAACTTAAACGGCCATTGAAACATACAGTGCACACACACACACACACACACACACACACACACACACACACACACACACAGGCCTCAAACTTAAATGGCCATTGACACAGATACAGCAGAAACAAGCAGCCAATAGGTCAGTTAGTATGTAAGAGTGGAAAAGCAACAAATTGTCTGCCATGAGGCATCAGGAAAACCTTCCTTTGAACCAGTTCAACTCGGCAGTAGTGTGTTGTATCCATCAGTCCATGTACAACATATATGCCAAATGTGGAGGAAGATGTGGGGTATTGAAAGAAGGACTCCTGCTGGGCAAAGTTCGAGTAGACCAGATATACCTCTTCATTCTCAACAATTATATTCCTAATCTTTGCAACCTTTCCTTGAATGTAGATATAACTGTTGGCTTGGTCCAATTTTAATGTAAAGTGTTCAGTTCTGTATTGTAAGTACTGCTGTGCACAGCTAAAAGAGGCCGGCACAGGTCCGTCTGTGTGCTCTCTCTTAACACCTAAATGTGTCACTTTCTGTGGTCGAAGAGGTCCTCTCTCAGACAGCCTCATCACAACCTGTGAGCAGGGAAGCTCAGGCTTTCTCACTAGTCACTTCAAGTATTGCATGAAATTTTCGAATTTGAATGCACTGAAGGAGTCCAGAGTACCATGAACTTCTGCATCTTGTGCAAGGTGTACAAGGTTATGCACATTGTATGACAGGTACATCTCCCCATACAACTCCCTGAAATGCTGGACAAAAAAGCAACAAGGCATCATTTGCATACTCTCTGTAGGTATCCAACAGTTCCTCGCTAGACAGTATGAGCACTCCAAGAAACAGCAACAGGAAATGTTGATACACGGACGTATGCAAAAAGTCCTTCAGAAGAACAGGACCGGTATAAAACAGGAACTGGTGAAATTCAGACGCTTTCCATTGTAGGTGTAATTATGCTTATATGTATGTAGATTGGTGTTAAGTGATCAATCTTTAATAATTAAATTGAATCAATCCCATTGAATCATTTAATTTGACTCATCTGAATTGAATCATACCATGGAATCAGTCTCATTGAATCGTTTGAAATGAATCATTCAAATGAATCATTCAGTGAATCATTTAGTGAATCATACCAGTATTTGATATAACTCAGAATTTTGATCACTTACCAGGCTGCATCCAATATTCATATACACCTTAATAGTTCTTTTGCGATGTGGGCAACTTCAAAAGTATCGAAACAGCAGACAGACACCACACAAAATTCCAATAATAATGGCGTTTATTATAACAAAGATAAAAAGTAAAAATAAAAGGAAAAAAAAGAAATTTGAATAATTGAATGGCAGCAGAATGAAATCTTCTATGAACAGAATGTGTGTGTGTGTGTGTGTGTGTGTGTGTGTGTGTGTGTGTGTGTAAGCAGATTTAGCTTTGTAGGCTAACTAGACAAAGGGAATGCTAGCTACCATGTGCTTTCCAAGTGATTAGCTTTGTAGGCTAACTGGACAAAGGAAAGGAGGAAGGGTTTCCACATGTTTAAGGCCTAGTGGGTGTGTGTTAAAATTAAAGTTAATAATTAAAATACATTCAAACGGTCATCCGTGGTACATATATATATATATATATATATATATATATATATATATATGGCTTTAAATGTAAGCACAGGAGAATTTGCTATAAAGGTTGAATTGAATCAGGACTCAGGATATTATCTAAAGCTGAGATACAGACTTTGTGATGGAGAACAAAGGAGAGGAGGAGGGGTTTGCCACGTGTTTAAGGCCTAGTGTGGAGACAAAAGGCTCTTCCAGACCGCTCACCCCCTAGCTCTATGGACCCTTTTCACGTGACGTCACGACAAACACGGCCGCCATTTTGGACATGTACTACCAGTAGTTTACCACAGCCAACATTGAGAAACGGCAGCAAAGAAAGTTTTTACTTTCAGCAAGACTTCCATCATGCCACTACATTGTTGTGCACCTGGATGTAGTAACCATCAACAAACAAGGCGAGGTTTATCATTTTATCGGATCCCGACGGAGAAGATGGATAGCGGCCATTAACAGATTGGCAGCCCTCGGCATACCAACGCTTGTGTAGTGACCACTTTGTTGGAGGTAAGACGAATAAAATTAGCCAGAAAAGGCATTACATTGCTGTTAACATTCTGTGGTGGCGAATATGTAACCAAATAGGCTAAAATAACCCATTGTAACCTCTTTGTTCTTCTGTAGTAGCTATTGTTGACTAGCTAATGTCAACAAGTAGCTGGTATGTTACTGTAGCAATGTTTACGTTCAGTCATTTGGATGACTGTTAAAACCTTTCAGTCTCAAGTTTTTCCTTTACTGTATTTACTAGTTTACTGTAATTATGATCCGGCAGCTATTTACACCGGATCCAGTGTAAATAGCTGCCGGAGCCAACGTCCGAGGTTCCGGAGCGCGCGCCGGCTTGCTCTCCCTCAAATTAAGCAGTGCGCGCCGGCTTGCTCTCCCTCAAATTAAGCAGCGCGTGCCGGCTTGCTCCCGGAGTGCTCCGGCCGAGGTTCCCCTCAAATTAAGCAGCGCGCGCCGGCTTGCTCCCGGAGTGCTCCGGCCGAGGTTCCCCTCAAATTAAGCAGTGCGCGCCGGCTTGCTCCCGGAGTGCTCTGGCCGAGGTTCCCCTCAAATTAAGCAGCGCGCGCCGGCTTGCTCCTGGAGTGCTCCGGCCGAGGTTCCCCTCAAATTAAGCAGTGCGCTCCGGCTTGCTCCCGGAGTGCTCCGGCCGAGGTTCCCCTCAAATTAAGCAACCTCGGCCGGAGCACTCCGGGAGCAAGCCGGAGCGCGCTCCGGAACCTCGGACGTTGGCGTGTATGTGTATGGCAATGGATTTTTAACGACATAGGTATACAGATCATGTGGGCCGAAGTCAGGTAAAGACGAGGGCTTCGTGTACTTCCGTACGTCAGTGAACAATCCTGGTGGAAGCAGGTAAACGTCGTTCTCTAAGCCTGCTAACCTCAATTTTTGCAAATACCTCTCCCTCTGCTCGCCCTGTAAATGCCCTACGTCGCTGGATAGTGAAGGTGTTTTCTGCATCTCGCTCCTTTTTCTTTTATGTTCTCCGTTTGTCGCCTTCCTCGCATTCAAACTGATTCGAGCCGAAGTCCACTACATGTCCAAAATGGCGGTCGCGTTTACGAAGGTCACGTGACTGAAAAGGGTCCATAGTATTATTAAATTTACTGAAATCTTAATGAGGTCAGAATATGGGTAAGTAATGAAATTAGGGTGTTAAGAAGGAGAGAGAGAGAGAACATGCAAAAACTTATTGATTAACCAATTTAAATCAACAATAACAAATGATAAAAATTAAAATTCAGTGTGCACACTTCATTTCCTGCATATAACTTCACACTAAGTGAATAACTAATTTCTAAAACTAGTCTTATTGCCCAATGCCAGTCTTACTTCAAAAGTCTCGTCTTTTGAAGAAAGCAGAGTCTTCTCGGAGCTTTAGAAAAACTTCTGTAGGGAGGAGAGGTTCTTTGAAAAGGCTTCGTGGCTCGTGAGAAGGAAAGCTCTGTTCAAAAGCACCGTGCACGGGTTTAGAAAGGGTCCAGCTGCTTACTAAACACAATAAACTGCTTTTTTCCTCGCAGTTGCGTACGTCTTAAAAGAATAATTGAAAAGAATAACTGAAAACCGGTTTATAACTCGCTTGAGTTAAAGCGTGCGTGTTTCCGGAGTCTACCGTGATCAAGGGTAAACAGAACGGGGAAACGCGCTGAAGCGTGGATCTTGCAAGAAAGAGTCGTGGTTTCGGACGGTCCGATGGTGAGCGTCTCTTTATGGTCTGTTCCTTGCTGAGTTCAGACACCAGAGATAACAAAATGGAGTCTTCCAAGCATTTTTGAAGATCATGGAGGAGGTGATGTAAGTGATCCCGCCCAGGCATGACGTAGGTCAATGCGGAAGTTGGCTGGGAGTTGTAGTTCTTAGACACAAGATGGCGCATGATACCTACATTCCCACTTTTGGTCTCAGGGGTATGACGGAGTCGTAGCACTGAGAGCACCGTATCGTACCATCGCCGTGTCCATAGTCCTTGAGGTAGACTTGTTCTGTACAGTTCATGGTGTCCTGTGAAGACTGTGTAAACTTGTGAGTTCCAGTGAGACAGTTGGAGGTAGAGACATTTGGGCATATAACCACTATAGGCACTTGGGCATATAATCACTATCTAACTAGATTAGGGTTACCTCAAAATTCAAACAGTGAACACTACATATATACTTCATTAAACAGTGAACACTACATATATACGTCATTTCCTACTTAAAGAAAATAATAAAACAAGAAAAGAGAGGAAGTGGAGTAAAGAAAAGAGGTGTCAGTGTTAGGGTGTTAAACCTAATCTTCTGGCAAGGTAACGGCAGCAGGTGGTTTGGCCAGAAAGCGTGCGCTACTGTGGCCAAAGCTGTCAGGGACGCAGACCCCCTTACCCAGCCTGGCGTGTAGTGTCGCTATTCGTTTGTGTAGCATGCATGCGATGCCAGCGGTTAAGACCCAGCCACTGAGAAGAAGTCTCAAAACAATCAGACTTATGGTAAATTCTAGGTCAGGTGACTCTCTGACCCGGTTTTGGGAGACTATGGTCGAAATTCCATTCTGACCTAAACTAAATTTTCACCGTTTTGGTCCCTTCAACCAGCAGTTGCTGTTGGAGGGTGTTACTGATCTCAAGATCATAACCTTTGAATGCATCTATCATCTCAATCTCCGAATCGTACCTGTCAGTACTAAGATGGTGTAGGGTGATGTCACCTATGTGAATGGTGGCTCCCTGTGGTACACTAAGGAACACCGTTTGGTTTGGGATTTTCATTATTGTGGCTGTGTTGTGCTGGTCGTATGACATCAGGACTTCAGTTTTTGGAGTGTTAACAACCCACCGACTACCAGCTCTCTCTACTCTAGTTTCCATATCCTCGTCCTTTGTGGATATTTGACCTACACACAAAACGGGTCATAAGGAACTGTTCGGGGGCTTTCGCCCTCAATCCACACAGGTGATCTGTAGTGTCTCTAATGAATGGGTTGCTTGGGCAAACCCAGTGGATGTCTTTAGTGGAGGTGCACATCTCTAGGTTGGGAATAAAATAGACAGAGGGGTTGTCGTCATGGTATGCTACCATGGGTGGTGTCTGTATGTGTATACGGACATTGTTTTTCCAGAAACCCATGTTGAGGACAGACTTGAGTCTATATATGTTGTTTTTCTCAATGATGGGTAGATTTAGTATGAAACCTCTCTCTAAATCTTGTGGACTCACAAAAATGGGGATAGCACTGCCAAGACTATAGGCCAGGTGTATTTGCGAGGAATGCACGTTAGTAGTAGTAGTGGATTTTAGTATATTCTCCACCAAGTTAAGGGGTGTGAGATACGATGGGACTTTGCCACTACTCAGGGAACTGATCGAATCACCAACTTCCCTAAACAGGTCTTGCATTAAATCCCTTACTACTCTGACGTATCTGATCTCGTTCTTGATTATTTCGGCCAATTTGTCTACGGTCTGCATAGTGCTATAGATTAGATCAGTATGCATGTTAACGGTTAGTATAGTTCCCTGCAGGGATTTGCCTAAGCTCTGCAGCTCTTCTTGTTGGGCAAGCAGTTTCTCTCAGATCTCTGGCATTTCCTTTTGCAGAATGCTAACTTCTCTTTTCAGCGTACTCAAACTGACTGAGTTGGCTGCAGAGAGACCAATAGAGAACAAGGACCCAATGGCAGATGCACCAATAATTAAACCCCCGAGGAACCTTTTCTGACGTGTTTTACCACTCAGCTCTTCCTCGGTGACTATGAATTTTTGTAACTGTTCTAGCATGTGGGTAGTGATGCATTTAGCGTGTTCAACTACATTAGATATCTCGCTCTTTGGTCCGTTATCATCGGTCGAATGCAGCAGTGACTTGAGGTGTTTGCGGTATATGGCCCATGGGTCTAGCCGGGCGTATACTCGTTGAGTGTGGATGCGACAGTTTGTAAGAAGGAGCCCAGGAGCCTTCTGCAGGATGATGCCAGCTGGGGGGCCAGGCTCCACCACCTCACTTGACTGACTCAGTTGTAGGGTGAGGAGGATGCTCATGTAGGTTGAATTGGGATTAATTAAATTATAAATTATGTGATAATTGATAATTAAATTAATCAATTTATAAATAAAGATCAGTCTCATAAAATCTTAAATTATTAATCTTAATACTCACCGTGAATGGTTACACTCAAGATTAATGGTAGCTCTGTATTAGATGGGAAACCCAGTTGTATACAAAAGCTAAATTCTGAAGGAAAAAGGAGTTCTAAATAGTTGACCTTGTGAATAAACAACAGGAACAAGTAAAATGCAATTCAATTTTATTAGCTTTTATTTGTCTACTACTCACTAATAATAATAAACTCAAAATACATTCAATGTCAGCAAAGGTAATAACAAGACAAAACAATGGAACAATTACACCTGGACTATAAATTTGAGGGAAAGAGAGAGAGAAAGAGATAGAAGGAAAAAAAAAAGAATCCCTTGTGTGTGCGTGTGTGAGGCTAGGGCAAGCCGATGCGTGTGTGTGTGTGTGTGACCTAGCTTGTCGTTAGCTAAAACAAAGGAATGTTAGCTAAAACAAAGGAATGTTAGCTAAGTAGAACAAAGGATTAGCTCTGTGGCTAATGTGTGCTTTGTGTAGGTATCTGTGGGCAGATGCTAATGACTAGCCACTCTGGCAATGCTTAAACAAAATGGCGGTCAGTGCCTAGGTGTCGTATCACAGGTAACTCAATGAGGAAGGTATCAAAATGGCGTCGGAAAAATGGCGCCTGCAGGCCTAGTCGAGAACACAAGCCTACCAGCTAGCGTATCACCCTGAGGTAGCTAGCAATAAGTTGCTAAGGAGAATCTGACCACGCTACAGCTGGATCCAAACACTGCACTTAACAACAATTTCCAACAGACTATCTAGGCAAAGAACTCAACGCGAGAGAGAGAGAGAGAGAGAGAGAGAAAGAGTGTGAGAGAGTGTGTATATGTGTTGGATGGAGAGAACTAGGCCTTGTAGCGGTCTAGCCTCGGAGCTTAAAATAACAAACTTGTCGCTGCGCTGCTAATCAGATAGGGAAGCTAGCAATGGAGTTAAGGAAAGATATCATGCAAGATACCCTGTCTAACAAGTTCAAAGAAAAAAAACAGAACCAAAACAAACAATAAAAACAAACAAACAAACAATAAAAACAAACAAACACCTTCCGTGTCTGAGCGGGTATGCTAAATAGCTCAAAGCTTAAACATGACCCTAACAACCATCTGAATAAGCTACAAATTAAAAATTTGCCCAAGTGCCTACTCAATGCGATGGAAGTTCTTTCTCCGATGTCCGCGCTGAGGGTCGCAGTCCGAGGAGAGGAGGTTAGCGGCGCGTTGCGTCCAACCGCGGCTAACGAAGCAGGGAGATGAAGGCCTAGCTGGCCCACGGTGCTTCAGGAGAAACCTCCGGTGATGCGTCGACGAGGAAAAGGCTGAGAGGAGCGAAGCTGTCCGCAAATGCCTCTTAGCGTGGAAAACTACTTAACTGTAGTTAAACTTTGCAAAGGTTTAGAATCAAAACCACTATATCGCTGAAACTTAGCGGGTCGTTCAAAAGTTCGGCCGAAACTAATTTGAACAGGCTGTTCTCAGACAATAGCGGTTAGTCTCAACACTGTAGGCGAGCGTGCCTACAGTCCGTCCGACCACTCCAGTAGTCAGAACATGAGAGAGCGAATCGAGGCGCTCTCGATACAGTTAAAGCAGTTCCACTTCACGTCACATCCGGGTGGAGCGCGCAAGGAAATTGTGGGATCGTTATAGGGGGCGCTGGCGAGTTACCAACATTCCCCCCTTGGCCATAGGCGCTGAAAGGAGTGATACCCTATGGGCACATGGTGTTTAGTCTGCGACCCACGGTCCCTAGTAATCCACAATGAGGTAGTTCCACAATGAGGTAGTTCCACAATGAGGTAGTTCCAAGGGTCCTTTCTGTGAAAAGTCTTTCAGACACAGTTCAACAGTTCAATTCATTTCATACAGTCCATAAGATGCATAGGCACTTGGGCATGAAAGCATAGGCACTTGGACATGAAAACAATTACACTATGGCTACTTAACTACCTTCTACATACAATATTTCACACAGCAAACAAAAATAATCAAAACTCCATAAAGGAAAATGGAAAAGAGGGGTTAGTTAGCGTGTTAGCAAGCCTACTCTTCAAGAAAGTTAGTGGAGGCCTTAGGCCTGATGGAGAATCGGACAATGCCACGATCTAATTTCTCAGGTGCGTAGATCATTTTGTCCAGTTTGCGGTGTAGTGTCAGTATGTACCTATGTAGAGTGATGGCTATGAAGACTGTGATAACCCAACCGCTAGCTAGAAATCCCAGCGCAATTCGGCTTATTAAAGATCCTTGATCGGAAGAAGGGTTTGCGCGGTTATTCAAGAAAGTGGTAGCGATGCCAGTGGGCTTAAGATCGAATTGCACGGTTTTGGTCCCTTCCAGCAGTAGTTGTGCTTGGAGGGTGGAGTTTATCTCAAGTTCGTGACCTGGGAAGGCATCGGGCATTTCTATCTCGGTCTCATACTGGTCAGCGCTAAGGTGATGGAGGGTGATGTCACCCACGTGAACAGTGGCTCCTAGTGGGACACTTAGGAGAGAGGTTTCGTTAGGGATCTTCATTCTAGTGGCAGTGTTATGTTGATCATATGATACCAGAATCTCAGTTTGGGGAGTGTTGATTAGCCACCGATTACCAGCTCTTTCTACTCTAGTTCCTATTCCTTCATCTTTAATAGACAATTTGCCTGCACACTTCTGCTCGGGGACTTTTGTCAATCCACAGAGACGGTCTGTGGTGTCTCGGATAAAGGGATTGCTGGGGCAGACCCAGTGGATATCTTTGGTAGAGGTGCACATGTCTAAATTAGGGACGAGGTAGATAGAGGGGTTGTCATCGTGATAGGCTATGGTGGAAGGTGTCTGCAAACGTACGTGTACGTCGTTGTTCCAGAAACCTACATTAAGGACAGATTTGATTCTGTATATGTTTTGCCGTTCAATAACGGGGAGATTGAGGATGAAGCCTATTTCTAGGTTTTGAGGGTTCACAAAAATGGGGATAGCACTGCCAAGACTATAAGCCAGATGAATCTGTGATGAGTAAACGTTAGTCGTGGTAGTAGATCGGAGTATGCTGTCAACCATGCTGAGGGGTATCAAATATGGTGGGATTTTACCTCCACTCAGGGTGCTGAGAGAGCTACTTACTTCTCTCATCAGGTCCTGCATTAGGTCTCGGATTACTCGGACGTACTTGACTTCGCTTCTCATGATTGCTGCTAGCCTGTCTACGGCATGTACTGTGTTCTTGATTAATGTAGAATGCATGTTAACGGTTAGTATGGTTCCCTGCAGGGTTTTGCCTAGGCCCTGCAGCTCCTCCTGTTGAGTTAGTAGTCTACCCTGGATTTCTGCAACATACAGGAGTTTGTTATTCCGATTTGAGTGGTAACAAGGGTGGTTACTTATAGATGCACGCTTATGGATTGAGAGGCATGCAACTAAGTTGGGCAGGCTATAACTTACTGTTTGTCCACCCCCCTATGGAGTGTGGACTGCTCAAAAAGCTTTATTTGGTTGCTATGGACCCATCTATACGAAGGCGCCTGGCTGGGCTTCGAAGTTTTGATGCGGTAGGCGACGGGGGACAGTTTACCGACGATTTCGAAAGGGCCGGACCAACGGGGTAAGAATTTCCTGGCTACTCCTACCGGTTTGGTGAAATTGAAGTATAGGACTCTGTCGCCTACTTCGTACTCACGGTGTGTCGCCTTTCTGTCGTAGTAAGCTTTCTGTCCTTTTGCACTCTTTTCGAGGTGTTCCTGGGCCCACGCAAATGTGGCCTGCAAGTGGCGTTGCAAGTCGGTGACGTACTGGTGTGCGGTGTACGCAGTGGCAACGCTTAGGTCCTCTGGTCGGTAGAGGAGGTGTAAGGGAAGAACCATTTCACGGCCAGTCATCATTTCGAACGGGGTGACTCCGGTGGTGCGGTGAGGAGTGGACCGAATGGCCATCAGCACCAGAGGGAGTTTGATGTCCCAATCTTTGCCATGGTGACTCACATACTTGCGAAGCATGCTCACGATGGTTTGGTTGGCGCGTTCGACCTGACCGGAAGACTGAGGATGATACGCGATGTGGAATTTTGCCTCGACTCCGAGCATCTCCCACAACACTCTCATGACCTCTGCGGTGAAATGAGTACCTCGGTCGGAATCAATGGATAGGGGCAAGCCCCAACGGCTGAACACATGGTTCATAAGAAGGAGAGCGGTGGTCTCTGCGGTTTCGTTTGGGGCGGGCAAGCATTCCACCCACTTCGTGAACGCGCAAGTGACGGTCAGGAGGTACTTATTACCTCGAGCTGATTTCGGCACCGGTCCGACCCAGTCTATCTGGAGATTAGACCAGGGGAATGAGATGCCTTTGCTTTGCAGTGGGGCGCGGTTCAACGGTTGGGCTGGTCGGAATTGGCAGCAAATCAAGCACCCTTTGACATACTCAGTAACGTCCTGAATCATGAAGGGCCAATAGACAATCTGTTGGAGTGTCTGGTAGGTCGCCTGAGCGTTCCTATGGCCCCCACACGGGCTGTCATGAGCGTACTGCAACATGACCCCCCTATGATCTGTGGGCACGACCCACCGGGGAGGTCCCTGGTTGCGTGGTGTGTACACCAGGAGTCCTTTCTCGAGTTTTAAGCAGTTTTTGAGATTGTGAAGGTGATTTAAGTCTCGGGACTGTTGCAACTCTTGTGGGGAAATTGGGGACGCCACGGGGTCCGCAAGGAACTTACGGATTTGGTGGATCACGGGATCCCTTTCCTGCATAGACACCAGGTCGGCGTCCTGGGGCAGTCGGCCGAGTTGCACGGTTCCTGCTTGGGGTACTGCGTCAGTTTGACCTGCTCTAGCCTGTCGGCGAGTAATCGCGGTTACGTTATGGCGTGGCGTCTCGGGAAGCCATGACGGCTGGAATTCCCAAAGGGGGCCGTCTACGGCTCCCGCTTTGGCGAGGCCATCTGCCTCATCGTTACCGACTTTGTCAGGTCCTGGGACTTGAGAATGTCCCTTCACCTTCTTCCAATAGACGCACATTCCCTGTTCGGTTATGAGTCGATCGCATGCTAGGAAGAGTTCGGAGTGTTTCACTTCCTTGCCCCTTGCGTTTTTCATGTCCTGCACCTTCCACGAGGGAAAGTGTGAGACGAAGCTATGCCTGGCATAATTTGAATCAGAGCAGAGGACTAACCGCTTGATGTTCTCACGGGCAGCTTGTTGCAGGACGATGAGCACGGCTGCTACCTCCGCATATTGGCTAGTCTTAGCCCCGAGTCGGTGTTGGTATTTCCCTTGTATAGGGCCGTTCGCCCATACGATACCGACACCGGCTTGCACTTTGCATTCATGATGGAATGAGCATCCATCTATGTAAGCGGTGGGGAGGTCTTTGCAGACGTTCTCGTCATAGTAGTGGTGGTCGGAGGGGAGAGCAGGTACGGTTGTTAGTTCGGTTTGATCTGGACTATTCTCGCAGTCGCAATGCTGGCATTCCGCCAGCCCTCGGCCAAGCACCATCTTGTGGTTCTGGGCGTACTTCACCTCGACGTCGTAGCCCTGTAGTGCCATCATCCAAGCTGCGATGCGACTGTTCGAAACTCTTCCCTCTCTCAGCCTCTGGCTGTTCAAGAACGAGACCGGTTGATGATTGGTCTCTATCACCACCTTCTGGCCACCAATGTAACTGCGAAAGTGTTCAACGGCCCAGACCGTGGCCAGCAGGGCTTTTTCGCAGTCTGAAAATTTAAACTCCACAGCACTGAGGGGCCGACTGGCGTATGCTACGACACGGCGATCTTTGTCATACTGCTGTGACAGTGCAGCGCTCAGGCAGTGGGTGGAGAAACTAGCCTCCAAGAAGAACGGTTTGTCTTTGTCGGGATACGCGAGGCAGGGAGCGGAGCAGAGCTTCTGCTTCATGCTCTTGAACGCGAGTTCTTGAGGGTCACTCCACTGGAAGGGTTTATCCTTCCGGAGGAGCTCGGTGAGCGGTCGTGCTATGTCCGCGTAGTCCTCAATGAACTGTCGGGAGTAGTTGCAGACCCCTAAGAAGCTCCTGAGTTCGGGTACGTTGGATGGGGCTTTGATGTCTTGGATAGCCCGCACCCTCCCTGACTGGGGTTCAATGCCATCTGGCCCGACGCACAGTCCAACGTATTCAACTTTGGTGCGACACCACTGCCCTTTGGTGACAGAGAGCTTCGCTCCTGCTCTGGACAGCTGAGACAGAACATGGCGTATCTCTTCGAGGTGTGCATCAAAAGTCTGTGACCTAATGAGGATGTCATCGACATAGATCAAGTTGCCACGAGCTGCGGCATCGCTCATTGCCTTATGCAAGAAGATGTTGAATTCAGCGGGGGAGTTCGCGTAGCCGAACGGACATCGGTTGAAAGTTAGCTGGCGGTTCCCAAAGGAAAAGGCCAGCTTGTGCTGGTCAGCTGGATCCACGCGCATGGTCCAGAATCCACTCGCCACGTCGGCGGTGGAGAAGAACTTTGCACCCTTCACCTTGGCAAGTTCTTGATCCAGATGGATCATGGGCCATCTTGACAAGGGCACTTGCTTGTTCAGCTGCCTATAGTCAATGGTGAGACGCCACTTGCCGTTCGGTTTCAGCACTGGCCATAAGGGGGAGTTGTAAGTCGAGTTACACTCACGAATGATCTGCTTTTCCAGCAGAGTGTCCAGTGTTTCTTGTATTGAGTCGTATGCGGCTAACGGGATTTTGTATTGCCGCACGAACGTCGGTGGAGCGTTCGGATCTGTTGGGATTCGGACGGTGTGGATGTCCGTGACTCCGCAGTCATTGGAATCTCGCGCCCAGATCGCCTTGAAGTCGTAGAACAGTTCACGGAGCTGTCGTCTCTGGGCGTCCGTGGTCAGGCTGTCAGCTTTCACCAGCTGTTGTTGAACTTCTCGTTCGAAGCCTGGGTACGGTTCACCTAGAGCTGAATCAACGACCTCAGTTGCAGGGGTGTCGTTGCTCGATTGCGTGGCAAGAGCATACACCAGCATGTGTTTCGGGGTGTCAGTTCTGGTCATGACTATGCGCTCGTCGCGAAGCATGTCGTGAGGTTCGACGTGGATCATGTGGAAAGGAAGAGTGATCCAGGGAGGTTCCACTGGATCGGAATGAGTGTCCGGCGTTGGCAGCTCACCAATGACTGGAATGGTGAGTTCAAAGTCATGGAATGCCTGGTCTATCAGAAGGCCTAAAGGCCGACGGGCGGGGATCGTGATGGCGTCCCGCGTGGAGTTTTGAACCAGGAGGTAAGCGGAACGATGACTCACTTCAAGCAGCGGAGTCCCACACACGGCTAAATCGAGCTCCATGAAGAATCTGAGAGGCTGGAAGAACGCCTGGGGGCTACGAAACTGTTGGTCTTTCATGATGACCAGCTTAAGAGGGGAACCAGCAGTCCTAGCGGGAATGACAATGTCAAATTCGCTAGTGACATGGCAGGCTTGGGGAATCGTTTGTCCTGACCGCATTTGTTCCGGGTCAGCTTGGAACGGGTGCTTAGCAGCGTCGGCTTGGGTCCAGATGACCCGGTTGACTAGGTCCAGTTGGGCTCCCAGTCTGACCAAGATGTCTGCTCCAATGACCAGTGGGTCAGGAAGTCCGGGGACGACACTCAAGAAATGAAGGAATTCTCTCTGACCGATGGCGAGCGACACGGCGCAGACGCCCGTGGCTTTGATGGGGCTCTGGGGTTGTTCGGCTGACAGTAGCCGGTGGCTCTTCTGCACAAAGACAGCGGAAGGAGTGCTCTGACGCACTATGTCGAACCACGTTTGGCTGATGGCTGACTTCTCTGACCAAAGCGCTAACCTGACGGCAGGTGCCGTGACGCCGTTGACAGCAATGTTGCCAGATATCCAGGGGTAGTACCTGGTTGGGGCAGATTCGCCAAGAAAGCAAAGGAAAGACGGGTGGCCATCAAGCGCGTTGCGGTTGAGAGGAGTGTCGGTTGAGTTTGGTGCGTCTTGACTCGGCTCAGGGTGGAGCGGAGTGGTCTCGAGGTTCTCGGGGACCTGCCCTGACTCAGCTATCAGTGGAGTAGCCTCCACGCTAACTTCATCGCAACAGGCTCGATCGTGACGACGAGGATCTGGGGTCTGTGGGGACGCGACCTGGGCCCACAGTTGCCCACGACGACAGTCAATGAGGGGCGCTAGCCTATCTAGTAGGTCTTGGCCAATGAGGAACGGTTCTACCCCAACAGAGCAGATGTAAGTGGGGTGAGTGATGGACATGCCCTGGAAGGTGAGTTCTAACCATGCAATGGTTGTTACTGGGGCTTGATTCTGGGTGAAGCTAACCAAGTTGACGTCACAACGTTCGGTTCTGATGGGTCTACCTTGCGCGCGCCGCGCATCAGAAACCTCTGCGAAGACTTTGGAACACATCAGGGTGATTTTTGACCCGGTATCTAAGAGAGCTTGGAGGGAAACGTTGCCTTCTACCACAACTGGGGTATAGATACGCTTGGCGTTGCCTTTCCTAACCAAATCTCCAAGAAACTGCGTCAGGGGTGCATCCTGCGGGTCAGGCTTCACTAACGGAGGGGGTGGTTTCAACTCATCGCTGCCTATTGGGCAGGGGTCCTTTCCCCACCCCACGAGGTAGACACGCGGTGGTGGTGGGGATGGGTCCCGGCCTAGTCATGCTGACGGTTCGTCCCTGTCCTTGCTCGGCTTACCCTTCCTGTTCTTATTGCTCAGCAGTTGTTTAACTCGTGCTAATTCGGTCCTCAATTCTGCCATCCCAAGCGGCTCTTGGTTGGCTTGTTTAATCCGTGCTAATTCAGCCCTCAGTTCTGCCATCCCAAGTGGCTCTTGGTTGGCTTGTTTAGCGGTAGCTAGCTTAGGGCTCCGCTCCCTTCGAGAGGAGTTGCGATGGGGCCTTGACTGTCCGCTATTCTGAGATTTAGGGCCGTGACTGCCAGGTTTGCGGTTACCTTGCCCGTGGGCGTTGGAGCCCTGTTCCCCCTTGGCTCCAGCTTGTCGAACTTTCCAGTTACCTTTGGGTTGACTCGACGTCTGGTGGCCGGGGTTTGGGTTCGCCCAAGGGGGCCCGCGGTTTGGGGCTTCACCCCCTTCTAGGCCTAAGGACTGATCTTCCTGCTCATATAGGCTGAGGACTCTGGGATCGTCCTCGTGGCGGTCTGTGGGTCGGACGAACGTCTCCCACGTTAGTTGTGCGGTGCGACGCATTTCTCTCATAGTATGGGGGCGCTGGCGACACGCGAGTGTTACTTGGTTACGGATGCACGGGTGAAGGTTATGGAGGAAGAGGGACTTGAAGTTGCGATCTTCCTCTAGCCCGGGCTCGCTTCTGCCCTGAAAGTACGCTGCACGGAGCCGACGGTAGTACTCGCGAGGGTGTTCGCTTCGTTTCTGTCTGATCAGAATGGCACCCATCGTCGCAGCAGTCTCGTCCTCGTACAACGAGTATTCCTCTTTCAAGTACTTGCGTATCTTCTTGTAGTTGTCGAGGACTGACTGCGGTAAGGTCTCAACGAATGCTCGTACGCCGCTACCTAAAGTTTTCCAGACTAGTCTGGCCTTTTCATGCGACGTAGCCTCTGGCAGGTCCAGGAGGCTACGCTCGATTTCCCGGAAATAATCATTAACGCTTCGGTGTCTATGATTTTCCGGCTCAAAACGCTCTATGTCTTTCGCAAGGACGTCGATTTGGCGGATCCTAGTTTTGCGTTCTGCGACGAGGCGTTTTGATTTTGACCCGTAGGGGTCCTCGCTGTCTTCGCTATTTGAGCTGCTCTCATATCGCCTATGTCTGCGTTTCGGCTTGTAGGCGGCCTCTCCGTCAGAGGAGTCTGAGGGTACGTAGCGCGGCGTTTTCTGCGGGCTAGAGGCTGCAGCGATATTGAAGCGCGAGGGGGTGTAGTGGGGAGTAAAGTAAAAACTCCCAGCGCCACGAGGTGGCGATCGTGCGACTTTCACGCGAGTTGAGCTTGAGTGCGGTGTCTGATCTACCGTTCTAAGCTCAGGTTCTTCCTCCTCCAGAGCGGAACTCTGTTCTTGGGAGGGTTTGGCCGATCCCTCATCTGAGCGACGTGCTTGCGTCACTTCTTCTCTGAGGTATTCTATTTCGCGCTTTAGTTCATCTTGTGTGGCTCTCAGGCCCACGAGGCTACTCTCCGCGCTTTCTGCTCTCCTTTGAGCTTCGGCCAGTTGTCGTTTTAGTGTTCTTTTCTCTTGTTCGAGGGTCATACACACATGTTCCATTTCCTTATAGTAGATCATGAACAATTTGGGTAGCCCTTCTGGGAGAGTCATAGTACGCTCCTTAAGTTCCCTAACGGCTATGTGTATTTCATCAAAGCGAGCCTTTTGGTCCAGATCACAGAAGTAATTTCTCCTATCCTCCGGGACTTGGCCTAAATCACCTACAACGTCGAAGAGAGAGAGGAGGGGCCCTTCTGACTCCCTTGATGGGGAACGCGACATTTTGTTCGAAATGTATTAATTAACTTAAAGGAAATTAACACTAGGTGTTGATTAGGTTAGAATTTAATTTAATCCAAGTTGCTAAATAATTGATGTGGTTTCTTAGCTACTTTGTTTTCACTAATGTTTCACTTGTATTAATTAGCTTAATTAATAATATTAGTTAACAATAATGATTATTATTGATATTAATTAAGTACTTGGATTAGATATTACTCTAAGGTACTAATCAATTAAACCAGTTTATCAGCTAACTGTGGTTGGCAGCTGAATTTCAGTTCTGTGATTAACACACTGTTAATGATTCACCATTAAAGTCATCTGTGTTATACCTTGGCAGTTGATTTTGGGTATACAGCAGTTTACAAGTTATTGTTGAGAAATTCACAAGGTCATTAAACTATTCCTCACACGGGGCACCACTTTAATGTAGGTTGAATTGGGATTAATTAAATTATAAATTATGTGATAATTGATAATTAAATTAATCAATTTATAAATAAAGATCAGTCTCATAAAATCTTAAATTATTAATCTTAATACTCACCGTGAATGGTTACACTCAAGATTAATGGTAGCTCTGTATTAGATGGGAAACCCAGTTGTATACAAAAGCTAAATTCTGAAGGAAAAAGGAGTTCTAAATAGTTGACCTTGTGAATAAACAACAGGAACAAGTAAAATGCAATTCAATTTTATTAGCTTTTATTTGTCTACTACTCACTAATAATAATAAACTCAAAATACATTCAATGTCAGCAAAGGTAATAACAAGACAAAACAATGGAACAATTACACCTGGACTATAAATTTGAGGGAAAGAGAGAGAGAAAGAGATAGAAGGAAAAAAAAAAAGAATCCCTTGTGTGTGCGTGTGTGAGGCTAGGGCAAGCCGATGCGTGTGTGTGTGTGTGTGACCTAGCTTGTCGTTAGCTAAAACAAAGGAATGTTAGCTAAAACAAAGGAATGTTAGCTAAGTAGAACAAAGGATTAGCTCTGTGGCTAATGTGTGCTTTGTGTAGGTATCTGTGGGCAGATGCTAATGACTAGCCACTCTGGCAATGCTTAAACAAAATGGCGGTCAGTGCCTAGGTGTCGTATCACAGGTAACTCAATGAGGAAGGTATCAAAATGGCGTCGGAAAAATGGCGCCTGCAGGCCTAGTCGAGAACACAAGCCTACCAGCTAGCGTATCACCCTGAGGTAGCTAGCAATAAGTTGCTAAGGAGAATCTGACCACGCTACAGCTGGATCCAAACACTGCACTTAACAACAATTTCCAACAGACTATCTAGGCAAAGAACTCAACGCGAGAGAGAGAGAGAGAGAGAGAGAGAAAGAGTGTGAGAGAGTGTGTATATGTGTTGGATGGAGAGAACTAGGCCTTGTAGCGGTCTAGCCTCGGAGCTTAAAATAACAAACTTGTCGCTGCGCTGCTAATCAGATAGGGAAGCTAGCAATGGAGTTAAGGAAAGATATCATGCAAGATACCCTGTCTAACAAGTTCAAAGAAAAAAAACAGAACCAAAACAAACAATAAAAACAAACAAACAAACAATAAAAACAAACAAACACCTTCCGTGTCTGAGCGGGTATGCTAAATAGCTCAAAGCTTAAACATGACCCTAACAACCATCTGAATAAGCTACAAATTAAAAATTTGCCCAAGTGCCTACTCAATGCGATGGAAGTTCTTTCTCCGATGTCCGCGCTGAGGGTCGCAGTCCGAGGAGAGGAGGTTAGCGGCGCGTTGCGTCCAACCGCGGCTAACGAAGCAGGGAGATGAAGGCCTAGCTGGCCCACGGTGCTTCAGGAGAAACCTCCGGTGATGCGTCGACGAGGAAAAGGCTGAGAGGAGCGAAGCTGTCCGCAAATGCCTCTTAGCGTGGAAAACTACTTAACTGTAGTTAAACTTTGCAAAGGTTTAGAATCAAAACCACTATATCGCTGAAACTTAGCGGGTCGTTCAAAAGTTCGGCCGAAACTAATTTGAACAGGCTGTTCTCAGACAATAGCGGTTAGTCTCAACACTGTAGGCGAGCGTGCCTACAGTCCGTCCGACCACTCCAGTAGTCAGAACATGAGAGAGCGAATCGAGGCGCTCTCGATACAGTTAAAGCAGTTCCACTTCACGTCACATCCGGGTGGAGCGCGCAAGGAAATTGTGGGATCGTTATAGGGGGCGCTGGCGAGTTACCAACACTCAGGATTCCGAGGGAGTCCATTCTGTAACATACAGAAGGGTTTTTTTATTTTATTGGGTTGGTAAATGTGATTGGGAGTGTTAGTATACGCTTAAGGGTGAGTGCGGCATACAAGCCGGGTGGACTGGATGGGCCTAACTATCGTCCACCCCCTTTTGGAGTGAGGACTGTTCAAAAGGTTTGATTCGATTGCTATTCACCCATCGGTAGGAGGGCGTCTGATTAGGCCTGGATGTCCTAATGCGGTATGCAATGGAGAACGGTTTTCCCACGATCGAAAGGTCTTGACCAGGGTGGTAGGAACTTCTCTGAGATTCGGGCATAGTAGGCTTTTTGTCCTTCTACACTCGAATCGAGATTCTTTTGGGCACCTGTAAAGGTTGACTGTAGGTGGCGTCGTAGGTCGGCGACATGTTGATGTGCGGTGTATGCGATTGCGATGCTCATGGCCTCTGGTTTGTGTAGGAGATGCGAGGGAAGAACCATCTCTCACCCAGTCATCATCCCAAAGGGTGTGACTTCAGTGGCGCACTGAGGGGTGGACCGAATGGCCCTTAGCACCAAGGGAAGTTTCACATCCCAATCTTTACCATGATTTGTGACATACTTTTGCAGCATGCTCACAATGGTTTGAATGGCTCGTTCAGCCTGACCAGAGAATTGAGGGTGGTACGCGATATGGAATTTCGCCTCAACGCCTAACATGTTCCACAGCGCAGCCATTACACCAGCAGTGAAATGGGTGTCTGTGTCTGAGTCGATGGATAGAGGGAGGTTTTTCAAAGAATTGTGGCCACTAGGGGGAATCGTGATGTCGGGTGTTTCGACACCGGACTCGGTATGCAAAGACATGAACTGAAGTTCATCGGAAATTTGATCTCATGTGGCACTTGGTTGATTGGTGTTCGCACTAATCTCATCGCAGCGGGCTTGTGCCTGTTTTGAGGGACTCAACGACGGGTGGGTCATGATTTGGGCCCACAATTGACTGCGACGACAGTCAATGAGTGTCGCCAGCCTGTCAAGTAGGTCTTGGCCAATCAGTAGTTCTTCCATACCCACAGAGCTGACGTAGGTGGGATGTATGATTGACACACCTTGGAATGTGAATCTCAACCATGCCATTCGTGTTACTGGGGCTTTGTTCTGTGTGAAGCTGATTAAGTTTATATTGCAGGGCTTTGTTGGAATTGGGTCACCTTGTGAGAGCTGTGTCTGAGAGACGGTGGCAAAGACTTTAGCACACATGAGCGTGATCTCCGATCCAGTATCCAGGAAGGCGTGGAGGGTGGTTATACCCTCGACCACCATGGTGGTGTAAATGCGCTTAGCGTTGCCCTTTCTGACTAGATCGCCTAAGAACTGCATCAGAGGTATGTTTTGTGGGTGTGCCTTCACCACCAGGGGGGGCTGTACATCCGGACCATCGCCTGCGGTTTCACAGAAATCTTCTCCCCACTTCACGAGATATACTCGTGGTTCCCGGCCTAATCAAGCCAACGGGCGGCCTTCGTCATCCTTCTTGGGCCCTTTTGTTTGGTCGGTTGAGGATTTTGACTGGTTTTGTAACAGTTTCCTAAATTCAGCCAAGCAGGCCTTCAAAGAGTCCAGTTCTGAGTGGGACTCATCAGGTTGGTCTGAGTCACTGTGTCGGCTACCTTTGCCCTTATGTTTAGAGCTACGGTTGGAATGCTCCTGCCATTTCTGGCCAGAGCGGGGATTACAATCTTGCTGCTTACCGCCTTGTTCCTTATGACCCTTTTTGTATGAGGAGCGGTTGCCATAGTCACTATAGCCTTGCCCTCGGTCCTTCTGGGCCTTGCCTTGCCACTGCTTCCCTTCACCCTGGTGATGGTTCGGTGAAGGGTGGTTCGGACCGGGGTTTCTCTATTTGGGTCCCCTTTTTGGAGCTTCCCTTCCTTCTAAGGTTAGCGGGGGCCCGTTTGCACCCTGGAGACTAAGGACTCTGGGATCATCATCATTTCTATCTGCGGGTTTGACGATGGTCTCCCAGGTCATTTGGGCTCGCTGCCTAGTTTCCTTCATCGAGTAGCAATTTTGCCGACACATCAGTGTGACTTGATTCCGCACGCATGGGTGGAGGTTATGTAAGAAAAGGGATTTGAAGCCCTTATCTTCTTCTAAACCTGGTGCATTGCTACCCTGGGAGTAGGCGCTACGTAGCCGTCTATAATACTCACGAGGTGCCTCAGACCGTTTCTGCCTGATTTGTATTGCACACAACGTCGCGGAAGTTTCATCCGTGTATGGCGCATATTCTTCCCTCATGTAATTGTGAAGTTTCGAATAATTATCGTGAACGTTTGGTGGTAGTGTCTCTAAAAAGGCACGGACGCCGCTACTGGAGGTCTTCCAGACCAGTTTAAGCTTCTCTAGCATTGTGGCTCTCGGTAGGTCCATCAAGCATCGGTCAATTTCTCGTAAATAATCATTTATGTTGGTTCTTTTATTATCAGGATCGAATCACTCGATATCTTTGGCAAGTAGGTCAATTTGCCGTATGCGGAGGGCTTGGTGTGCATCCTTACGCGACCCCCTTCGCTCTCCTGAGTGCTCACTATCTGAGCTACTCTGGAATTGCTCCCGTTCCGCACGAGAGTCATAGTCTGATTCACCCGATGGTGGATCAGGGAAGCTGTAGCGCACTGACCTGGGTGGGCTATGGGCCTGGGCTCGGGATGAGCGCAGGGCGACTCCACCCTGGCTAGACGATGACGGAGTCGTGTAGCGAGTTGATGGAGGTTGGCGGGAGGCCTGGTGCTCGACCAGGTAATCCTCGGTGTCCAGTTCAGATGCCTCTTCCCGCTCTAAGCTTTGACGCGTGGTTGGAGGTCTCTCACGCCCCTCGCGCTCTTCTTTGGGGTTCTGCTCCTTGGCAGCCCTTCTGGTGCCTTTCTCGGCTTTCTCTAGCCTTTCGGCGCACTCATCAAGGGAGTCCTTCAAGAGGCTACACTCCCTATATAGATCATTGACCTCAGCTGCCAGCTCGGCGTGGCTGGTGGTCAGCCTGTCAACCTCTCCGCGGAGGGATCTGATCTCTAGATCAGTATCCTGGAAGTGTAACAGGAATAGTTTACCTAGTGCATCTTGGACACTGATTGTTGTTTTCTTTGGATCTCTCATTTGTGTTATTGAGTTGATTATGTTAGCTTGGCAATCATGCCTACTCATGCCCCTAATGGTTGCCCTTTCGGAGTCAGAGCAGTGAATGAGGTCTGCGATGACCTCAAACAGAGACACGTCTTGCTCATTGTCTTCAGTCTCGGAGGCACGAGGGGATGCCATTTTACTTAGATTGGGTATTGGGTAATTAATCAATCAATGAGTCAATTATTAATCAATTATTATTAATTAATATTAACTATGTAATTAATTAATTAACAAGGTTTGTTTTGTTTGGAGATGTTCTCTTATCCTAAGTTATCAATAGGTTGTTAGAATTTGTGATATGGTTATCACACTCCTCTTAACTGTTTTAACACACCTGGGGATATACCTTAGCAGTTGCTCAATCAAACTGGTAGTTTATCTGTTGCAACAATACTCAAGAAGTCGACAAACCAATCTCTTCACACGGGGCACCAATTTATGTAGGTGTAATTATGCTTATATGTATGTAGATTGGTGTTAAGTGATCAATCTTTAATAATTAAATTGAATCAATCCCATTGAATCATTTAATTTGACTCAACTGAATTGAATCATACCATGGAATCAGTCTCATTGAATCGTTTGAAATGAATCATTCAAATGAATCATCCAGTGAATCATCCAGTGAATCATAGCAGTATTTGATATAACTCAGAATTTTGATCACTTACCAGGCTGCATCCAATATTCATATACACCTTAATAGTTCTTTTGCGATGTGGGCAACTTCAAAAGTATTGAAACAGCAGACAGACACCACACAAAATTCCAATAATAATGGAGTTTATTATAACAAAGATAAAAAGTAAAAATAAAAGAAAAAAAAGAAATTTGAATAATTGAATGGCAGCAGAATGAAATCTTCTATGAACAGTGTGTGTGTGTGTGTGTGTGTGTGTGTGTGTGTGTGTGTGTGTGTGTAAGCAGATTTAGCTTTGTAGGCTAACTAGATAAAGGGAATGCTAGCTACCATGTGCTTTCCAAGTGATTAGCTTTGTAGGCTAACTGGACAAAGGAAAGGAGGAGGGGTTTCCACGTGTTTAAGGCCTAGTGGGTGTGTGTTAAAATTAAAGTTAACAATTAAAATACATTCAAACGGTCATCCGTGGTGTGTGTGTGTGTGTATATATATATATATATATATATATATATATATATATATATATATATATATATATATATATATATGGCTTTAAATGTAAGTACAGGAGAATTTGCTATCAAGGTTGAATTGAATCAGGACTCAGGATATTATCTAAAGCTGAGATACAGACTTCGTGATGGAGAACAAAGGAGAGGAGGAGGGGTTTGCCACGTGTTTAAGGCCTAGTGTGGAGACAAAAGGCTCTTCCAGACCGCTCACCCCCTAGCTCTATAGTATTATTCAATTTACTGAAATCGTAATGAGGTCAGAATATGGGTAAGTAATGAAATTAGGGTGTTAAGAAGGAGAGAGAGAGAACATGCAAAAACTTATTGATTAACCAATTTAAATCAACAATAACAAATGATAAAAATTAAAATTCAGTGTGCACACTTCATTTCCTGCATATAACTTCACACTAAGTGAATAATTTCTAAAACTAGTCTTATTGCCCAGTGCCAGTCTTACTTCAAAAGTCTCATATTTTGAAGAAAGCAGAGTCTTCCCGGAGCTTTGGAAAAACTTCTGTAGGGAGGAGAGGTTCTTTGAAAAGGCTTCGTGGCTCATGAGAAGGAGAGCTCTGTTCAAAAGCACCGTGCACGGGTTTAGAAAGGGTCCAGCTGCTTACTAAACACAGTAAACTGCTTTTTATTCCTCGCAGTTGCGTACGTCTTAAAAGAATAATTGAAAAGAATAACTGAAAACCGGTTTATAACTTGCTTGAGTTAAAGCACGCGTGTTTCCGGAGTCTACCATGATCAAGGGTAAACAGAACGGAGAAACGCGCTGAAGCGTGGATCTTGCAAGAAAGAGTCGTGGTTTTGGACGGTCCGATGGTGAGCATCTCTTTATGGTCTGTTCCTCGCTGAGTTCAGACACCAGAGATAACAAAATGGAGTATTCCAAGCATTTTTGAAGATCATGGAGGAGGTGATGTAAGTGATCCCGCCCAGGCGTGACGTAGGTCAACGCGGAAGTTGGCTGGGAGTTGTAGTTCTTAGACACAAGATGGCACATGGTTCCTACACCAAAGGTCTACTTCTTTCAAGGACCTCGGCTTCTGTCCAAACTCCACTGGCACACTTGCCCTGACCTTAACAAGTTTCTCATACAGAACGTTAACTTGGGCGCCTGAGAGTCTGCAAGCCAGTGGACCTCTGAGCCACAGGTACAGCAGACGCCTCATTATACCCAGACAGACCAGATGCATGTAATCCAGGGGGAAACCACTGACCATGCCCAGAGAAGTGACTGCAAGAGGTGAAGTTCCAAGATGATGACCATCATCAACCATATCTTTGAATCTCTGGTCTGTCCGCAGAGGTGCATCCGTTTTGGGGAATGTCATCCGGTTGTTAGTATACTCCCCCTCCTGAGTACATTTCTCACAACCTGAGTAGCCTGTGTGGCCTTTGATACACTTAAGAAAAGCTCGAGCTGGAGCATCACATATCATGGAGGAGAGATGGAGCGTCATGCTGACTCCTTGGAATGTAAATCCCCTCTCCAATTCCAGAACTTCTGCCACAATATCCTCAAGATATTCATTGAGTAATGGCTTCTGACTGCCACAGAAAAGTGCAATTACAAAAGGGTCCTTATGAGGTATGTTCTTGAGGTATCCCAGAATTGGCCAGAATTGAGTGGAGGAACTTTTAAAAACTGGCAGCCCATCAACATTAGCTTGCAATTCAATGCATGCACCATTGACCAATTTGTGCTTTGCATGCTTCTAAAATTGTTTTAATTGATTTCAGGATGCCAAAATCGTGATAATTCCCACAGGCTTTCTCCCTGTCTACTAATGACTCTGACCGCGAGGTCCTTAACAAT
Organism: Neoarius graeffei; assembly: GCF_027579695.1. NCBI lineage: Eukaryota > Metazoa > Chordata > Actinopteri > Siluriformes > Ariidae > Neoarius > Neoarius graeffei. Next base: position 61,724,697 of record NC_083583.1, read on the forward strand.
GTTCTTCCATCACTTGGGAGTGATGGATGATGGAGTTTAAGAATTTTTAGTAATTTAGTTAGTGCACTTTGTGTAATATACTCCTCTGTTGCCCAAGCTGCAAGACTTCCCTCTAAATCACCGTCTCCACTGTCCCAGCTACTGCCATCAGAATCAACCTCCTCTATCTCCATAGAGATGTCCTCGTCAGAGAAGCCATCCTCCAATTCACAAACATCAACAGGAATGTCAGGGACATCTTCTGCCATTTCTTCATCCTCAGCAATGCTGCTAGAAGCCAATCTACAATGAATGGACGCCAGTTGCTGATTAACGCGTGACTTGGATTTTCGCTTCAGTGTCCAGTATGAGGGTGAACCTGCCATACTAGATAGATAAGCAAGACAAAGAAAACAAAAAAAAGCACAAGCTCATCAATTGTATTTTAACAGTGATGAGGAAAATACCAATAATGGATAAAGGCCTTTCATGAGCCAGTTGGATATAGAGGGGATTAGAGATGACCAATTATTATTTGGCCCCATATTTTTGCCTTTGTCTAACTAATTTCATGAATTTGCTCATAACTAAAACAAATCACTATGCACATTAGTTTACAGAAATGTTAGTAAGACTTACAGGGTCACTGGCTATACAGTGCAGATGGTCAGCCAGTATGTGTTGTTTGCTCTGACTGTACCTGCCCCAAAGGCTACCATCAGACAAAATACAGGTGTAATAAGTATGAAGTAGGCCTGTGTCCTGTTCCTTACAATGAGAAGTACAATATGCTGAAAATCTAGTGTCACCTGGATATATTGTTACACTTTAGGCCTCTGCAGGCAAAAGCCTACCATTTACAAGTGTTTGTCACTATATGGCACCATATTAACCATAAGGTACACTGTTGGTTTACGATGTATTGTTTTGGGATGGCGTGTGAATGTTATGAAATAAGTTTTTATCGAGTTATTTATCGAAAATACTCTGAATTTCATGAAAAAAATCCAAATTCAAGATGGACACCACCCTGTGAGATCACAATATGTGGCAGATCACAGAATCCAGGGACACATGTCTGCCCGGGGGCATTTTGAGTTATTGACAGATTCAGAAAGTACAGTTTCTAAGCTTTCCAATGATGCCTTCCATGTGGAGATCTGACAATATTTGAAGAATGTGTGGCCTTTTGAAAGTGTATACTTCTTAAAACAGAAAAGGGAGAAAATCACCCTCAAAGTTTTCCATCTCAGCTACTCTGGGTGTAGGGAGGGCACATAATGGTGCTCATTTGCATGACATTAAGGAAAGCCCTACCCCCTGCTAGCTAGCACGATACTACTTTCATGTAAACAAAGATCACCACGTCAATTTTCCTTCCATGCAAAGTATGCCCAAAACAATTATGAAGTACAAAAATAAGTCCTAAAGTATACTTTAACGTTTTGTGGTTGAAAAATTACTCACACCGTAAGAAAGAAAGATAGCACGATGATAACACAACTAATACAACACTAGTTTCATGTAAAGCCTCAGTCACAACCGGCCGTATGTGCTCCTACAGCCGGTCTACACGCAAAAAACGCAAGAAACGCACGGAGAGCGCGCATGAAACGCACGAGAGCGCGCGTGTGAAAAGCACGAGAGCGCGCGTGTGACGTGCTGATTTTCGAGCCGCAGACTGGCTGCAGAGGTTCTTTGTCATGTCAAACAAACTCTACGGGCACTTACGTTTTTTTCAGGTTGCAAGACAAACTTATGGCCAACGCGCGTCTTTCTCCATGAACAAAAAAAAAAAAACGCAGCAATTTGGGAAACGCCAAAAATCACACGGCCAAAAAATCGTACGTCTGGTTGTGACCTAGGCTTAACCAAACCACAACACTCTCCGTTACATGCAAAAATAACCACACAGCCTTAGATTAATAAACTTACCCCATCAGAAAGAGAAACGGCGCCTTGCACACACCAATGCCTCTGATGGAATGTAGTCCTAGAACGGTCCGTGTATCATCCGATCATTCAAGTATTCCATTCAATCTGGAAAACGAGGTTGCGGGGTTTTTTTTGCTAGAAATGGTCATCTCCAATGTAAATACCGTGTGTCTGTTTGCTTCGCGGTGTGTCAGGTCCTCTGCGCTCTGTTTAGTAACTCATTCCATAGTGAAATCACATGCCTGTATGCAGTTAAGTAGCCATGCGCTCAGCCCGCATCATACAGCTGATTCGCGGGAAAAAAAAAAACAAAAAAGACTTAAATCATCATGTGAATGGCCCATATGGTAATTTACCCACACCCCCCAGCAGGCTACAGTCCTGACAAAAACGAGACAATTTGCAACAAAAAATGTATGCTTTTCCAACAAAACAATCTATTATCTGAAATACTAATTGCATTCTTCAAGATCTCAACTTGCACATGATGGAAAAAAACAAAAATCACAAATTTCGAAAAAAAAATGCTTCTTTTGCGATTATCTCGGATTCATTTCGGCCGACATGTGTCCCTGGATTCGGTGAGGGGTCACATATGCAAATCCCAACATAAACTTTGGGTCATCCTCAATATTTTTCTCATTTACAGTTTACTCTATCTGTTATCACTTTCAAGGCACAGCCTTTTGAAATTTAGATGCCAACATTCAGCATTTTTTTGAAATACCTGCCACCTAAAGGGTTAAGACTCACCAAGAACCCTGTCTCAAGCCTGCAATGATTTTGGTAACCGTGACCCAGCTGTAATTGCACTTAAGCCTTCAGAGTTATTGTATTCCTCACAAGCAGCCGTGGTTGAAACGGTCCCAGACAGGTGCTACATTTAGTCCTGTTACAATTGACACATCCATTATGGTAAAGAGTCCCTTCTAAATTTGTCATTTTAAAAACCACATTATTTAAAATTACCTTGTTTCCCTGGACAATCAGGTCAATGCTTGTGGTACGATACACTGTTTAGGGACAAAAAAAGGAAAGTTATGAGAATAAAGAAAACATCACTTTACATTAAATATAAGAAACATCTTGGGAGACAATGCTGCTGTACATACAGACAGAAGTAGTTTTATATTTTAGTTATTGCTTTTTGGAAATTGGCACAAACCTTCTGATTGAATTACGCTTTAATTGTTGTCATTACTAGCAGTATCTGAAAAACTAGGCCAAATAGTAGGTAGTTTAGGGACAAAAAGGTTTAGGGACAAAAAAGGCAAAGTCATTACTAGCAGTATCTGAAAAAGTAAATATTTATTGGTGCATTTATACCATGGCACATTTCACCCTCCACAGATAACAGCATCCTGTGATATAATATTACCATATTGCATAACATGAAACAACAATAAAATCAAACATTGTTCAATCGACCAATTTGGGCATGCGCAGAACACGTTTGAAAGTAGACTAAAGCCCACTGCACACTACGTCCGGTAATACGGCTGCGAGAACTAAAGGAAATCATTCATTGTCTATAGAGATCCGCAATCAGTATGTGATTTGGGTCAGAACAGATAGAATGGTGTGGAAGAAATTCCGCATCCGAGGCTCTCCGAAGGAGTTAAAAAAGAAATTGAACTCCTCTGAAAAATCCTGCATGGTAGAGTGGTGTGGTGATGATAAACAAATGTCATGTTTCTCGCTGAAGGTAACAATGCAGTTAAGAAATATAACATATTTTAAATGTTATAAACTATACAACACGGCAATAATTTCCAAACATGATCCATATTAATAATACAAACCAAAACATGTACAAAAGAAACAAACTAACAACTATCTAGCTATGATAGCTAACTGAACTAGCCATAGACTGTATTGTATACAGTCGTTGGAACTAGCCCTTTAACAAGGCCGGGCAAACATTAATGTTTTAACGTATTGCACACCGACTCATAACTACCAGCATACTACTACATTTCTAAGTTTATTAATGCTACCTCCTTTCATTTAACACCAAAGTGACTTACCTGAAAAAAAAAATGGTTGGCTGAGTACGCTGCTCTCACTCAGTCAAATGCGCTGAAGGCTGCTGGCTGCCAACTGCTTAAGACCCGAAGAAGATCTCGCACATGCGTGGGGTATTCCAAGTTTAGAGGATGCGCACATGTTTAGGAATATGTTCTCTCGTTGTCGATTAGGGACCGGGAACATATGTAAATAAATAGGTTAGTCATTTGATACCCATGCAAAGATAATAACATGTTATGAGATGTTTACGTTATATAGTGAAAGTCCCCAAGATGCGTGCGCATATTTCTGTGAATTGCGTTCCGAAGTGTCTAGAGTTCGTTTTGACGCCAGCAGCAGCGGGCAGGCAATGCACAGCACTAATAAATGGTTAAGCTATTTTGCCGCGGAAGACAGCGGGTGTCTGCACAGTTATTTGAAATAAAAGTGCCCCCATTGAGATAGTCGGTATGTAAAAAATAACATCAGATGGCACATTTTTGTTAAACGGGAAACGGGAAGAATTTTTATGCAATATGACATTATACTTTAGTGTTTGGGGAACTACAGTAGACAGTGCATTCTCGGAAATGCCCTGGGGCCAATCAAAAACCGATGTAGATGGGATTCAGGGATGAACACAAAAATTAAAAAAAAGTATAATCTTCGCCCCATAGCCGATGTCATGATCCAATTATAGCTGATCTGAGGCCAACACTAACCCGATGAATGTGTAGGGTACTTCTTGATTTTGGGCCAATCAAAAGCCGACGTAGATGGGAGCAGGGGTGAAAAAAACTGGCTCCGCTCTCTGGCCAATCATTGTACGATCAAATTATTTAAGTGTGTTCCTATACCATAGGTGGCCAACCTGCGGCTCGTGAGCCGCATGCGGCTCTTTGCCTGGTGTCATGCGGCTCTCACCTTCACGTCCAAGTTGGTGTTCGTTTGTGGTTTTATGTGCGTTTTCGCTTCACTGCAGTTAATTACGGTTATTTTATTAAAGGTGCTTCGCTTGGTTTCATTACGGTATTTTCACATCATGACAAATGCGCAGGTGCGTGAGATGATATGCTAAATTTCAGATCTCAAAATGGCAGGGAAAAAATGCACTTCAAAAAGAAAATATGAAGATGAAAACAGGACGTTTTTAACAGAGTGGGAGGATTTATATTTTTTCGTTGAACGTTATGGCAAGCCATTCTGCCTTCTATGTCAGTCGTCATTGTCGCATTTCAAGGCTTCAAATCTTCAGCGTCACTTCAGCTCACTACATGCTAAAATCGACCAGGACTTTCCGAAAGGGAGTGAACTTCGTAAACACAAGTTAATCACGTTAAAAAGTCAATCACAAAAGCAGGTACAGCTCTTCAAAAAATTTACAAAACAATCAGAGACAGTAACACATACTGTTTGAGGAAATTAAATTAGCACTTTGTAATTTCCATTTTCCGACTGACTGTATTTATTTGAATACTTATTTATTTGAATGCAGGTCTTGTGCAGGTCATGCAATTGAGAATTCAAGCTGAATCAAAATGGCTTTTGCATTTTCGATGTTAAACAGGTAACTCCAAAATGCACTAGAATACAGGAAATTGTATCTAAGAAATCCAAAATTTTTCGGGGGAGGCCCCCCGGAACCCCCCCAATGGGGGGAATCCCCACATGTAAACAATGTCTGCCTTTGTGCCCCACCTACAATTTTCTTCACCAGTCACCACTGTTGAAAATGACTGGCCTGTGGTCTTGGTACTGCAGTAAATGTATCATTATAATGTTGGTGTGGGGCATTGGTTAAGTTGGAGTGTGACATCAATGTGGCTGTGTGTGTGTGTGTGTGTGTGTCCGTGCGCGCAGAAGGAAGGGTAATATTTGTGTGCCCATGTGCCGATGTGGCTCTTTGCCATAACACAGTAAGAATTGTGGCTCTTGGGCTCCGACTGGTTGGCCACCCCTGTCCTATACGATCTTAGGCCAACATCGGCCCGATGCATGCGTGTTGTTGGGGAGTTTACCTAACCTGCATGTCTTTGGACTGTGGGGGGAAACCAGAGCACCCAGAGGAAACCCATGTGGACACGGGGAGAACATGCAAACTCCACACAGAAAGGCCCTCGCCGGCCACGGGTCTCAAACCCGGACCTTCTTGCTGCGAGGCGACAGCGCTAACCACTACACCACCGTGCCGCCCAAAGTGATACATTTTAAAGCTAAATTGTACTCCTGTGGATGTAGCCTAAGCCTGCAGACCCCCTACTCAGAGGATTTGTTTTGCTTTTAATAAGATTCTGGGTGAAAATCCCCAGAGATCAGCAGTTTCTGTGACCTAATCTCTCTGGTGTTTTTATCTCATCTCATCTTCTCTAGCTGCTTTATCCTGTTCTACAGGGTCGCAGGCAAGCTGGAGCCTATCCCAGCTGACTATGGGCGAAAGGCGGGGTAAGCCCTGGACAAGTCGCCAGGTCATCACAGGGTTGACACAGACTAAAACAACCATTCACACTCACACCTGTGGTCAATTTAGAGTCACCAGTTAATCTAAGCTGCATGTCTTTGGACTGTGGAGGAAACCCACATGGACACAGGGAGAACATGCAAACTCTGCACAGAAAGGCCCTCGCCAGCCACGGGGCTCGAACCTGGACCTTCTTGCTGTGAGGCGACAGTGCTAACCACTACACCACCATTTCTGTATTTATATATTATATATTTGTGTGTGTACTTTTTTTTACATTCTCTTTCCTCATTCCCTGTCCACCTCTTTAGAGAAGAAGAAACCTTTGTCACTTGCACACTCAAGCACAGTGGAATTTGTCCTCTCCATGTAACCCATCTGAAGCAGTACACACACACACACACACACACACACACACACACACACACACACAGGGTGTGCTTTGGCTGGGCCCAGGACAAAATGCTCTGAATTGGCCCCCCCTAACAAACCCCCCCGGGCCAACCCACACACACCCACCTCTCTTATCCCAGTCTCTACTCACGCGATTGGGGTGCTCTTGAAGGAGCAGCGATGGACGGGGGATTTCGGGCAGGGCTGGGGGCGAACATAGTATACTGTGCATGCGTACTGTCCAGTGTGAAAAGCAGAGAAGAACGCACCGCTCGAGAAACAGCGGGATATGATTGCGGGCTAATGTGAATATTCTTAGCTTCAATCAGATATATGAAACACAATGTTATTAAGCTGTTGTGGTTATGAAATGATTCAGTGCCCTGTGCGTTTGATATGGTGTTCAGTGTGACTTGCTCTCCCCTCATTTGTAACATGAATTGCGTGCCGCGCATGCCTTGGTTGGGGTTACTTTACGGGGCTGGAAAAAGTTGGCTGTGTCTTACCTGGCTCAGCTGCCCCACTGCCTTTGCTAGTACCTGCTGCATCATCCGAATCTTTTTTAAAATATTTATGCAGTGAGCCCCTGAGTCACTTGGTTTCTTCCTCTCTTTTTCTCTTTTCTTTTCTGTGCTCCTGACTTGTGCATGTTGGCAAATGGCACCCACGCTGATTGTCAAAGCGCTATGATCGAACGATGTCGTTTTTTTCCCCTTAATCAAAGAGTCAGACCAAACCATTTTTGCATTAGGGGTGGTAGGGGGTAGAGGTCTGCGCGGGACAGAATTTTCAGTCCCGCTCCTGCAAAGAATTATGATTTTCAGTCCCGCTCCTGCCCACGCCTGCCATATTTTGTCCCACTCCCACCCGCAAATCCTGCGTGATGCAGACATTCGCATTATTTCTCAGGAAAGTTCCTGTCATTGGCTTGGGGAATTAAACATGCTGAGCTTAGCTGAGCTCTCCACTGACCGATCCTTCATTTATTGTAAGTTTATTGTTTAGACTCTGACATTCTGCTGACACATTCCAAGTTGAGCGCTGCATGCACTCATGATTGACAGCTCTCGCTTTGATTGACAGCTCTCGCTTTGCGCACTCGCACTCCCACTTCCGAGTCTGTGGCGTTATGATTCCAACCGCGATTTCATTCTCCTCTCATATGAAGTGTTACGCAACCACAACCAGCTCCTCAGATTATACACTGTCTATTTCTCGCTTTAAATTGAACAATCTGTGCGATACACAGTCCTTTTTAATACGTTTTTAATACTTTTTAATACTTAGGACTAATACTCTTGACTTTTTAATGGTAAATGTACCTCTTTTTAAAGCAGCACTTACTTCTGAAGCACTGTGAGCTTCACTAGAGGAGCTCTGCTCTTCTGCCATGATCGGAGATCTCAAACACGGAAGAGCGGAAAGGAATCGGAAACGTACGCGAGATTAGACCACATCCACAAATTTAGCCATCTTAAAATGTTTTTATTAATGCCAAATAAAATATCCAGCACAAATTATATATGATAGACATAAATTAATAATTTATAAATTTTATTTTAAACACTTTTTAGTTAGCGGGACTGCAGCTTATCACCTCTCCTGCCCGTGCCCGCATTGTGCACTCCCCCTCCCGCCCGCAATGAGCTTTCAAAATTTGTCCCGCGCCGCACTGCTTTGTGTCGGGTCCCGCGGGAGTGCAGGGCTCTAGTAGGGGGTTCTTGACGCCTTTTTCAAAGACAATAAAGGCAAAAGATCTAGAAATCATTTGTTGAATGCAAATATATCACATTTCTCCCCTAAATCAACACATTTTGAAATGAAATAAAATAATCGCAACTTCATGAGAGCCCAGTTCTGGGCCCTCCCCATTCCTGGGCTCGGGACAACATACCTGTTTGTCCCCCCCTGTCGGCGGGCCTGCACACACACACAGAGAGAGAGAGAGAGAGAGAGAGAGAGAGAGAGAGCCCAAGCGAGCAGTGGGCAGCTATGCTACAGCACCCAGGGAGAAGTTGGGGGTTAGATGCCTTGCTCAAGGGCACTTCAGCCCAAGGCCACCCCCATGTTAACCAAACCACATGTCTTTGAACTGTAGGGGAAACTAAAGCACCTGGAGGAAACCCACACAGCTGCGGGGAGAACATACAAACTGTACTCAGAAAGGCCCCCTTTGGCAACTGGGCTCAAACCCAGAATCTTCTTGCTGTGAGGCGACAGTGCTAATCACTACACCACCATGCCACCTCTTAATGAAAAATTACTGAAACAGAGGCTCAACTCAGCTTGGAGTATGCAGTTCAACTCTGGGTTGCTATGGGAGTTGTTATTCACTTATTCATGCCAACCAGTCAAACTGACCTGCAGTGGGTTTCCCAAAAGCCTCTTAACACTAAGAGCATCTTAACTAGGAGAGAGAGTGTTCATTGTGATGCTTGCTCTACTATTTAATGATGATCTTTGTGCTACGATGCATTTGGGAAACCCACCCCTGATGGCCAATGTCAAATATTATTCCCCCAATGGAACACCTACAATGGAAATATCCTCATAACATGGCTCTTTTTATTAGTTTGACATGGGAATTTTACCATCATGGGCTGGTGTTTATGTGCACACATGAGAAAGAAAAGAGAGAGAGAGAATCTACATGAGGGTCTGAATTCACTGCTTCATTTCATTAAATGCAAGGTTACTCCAAGGCTTTGTTCTTGCAAGAGGTCCATTGTCTAGCCTCTATACTGGATCTTGTAAAGATAAAATCCAATGCGAAGATAATGGGGGACTTGGGAGGGAACACAAACAGTTAATTGTCTTTGACTCATATAAAGCCAGAAATAAATAGATAGGTAGATAGATATTTATTTATTTATTTATTTATTTATTTAGAATTGTTTTCAGAATTACATTGATAATTTATATCTTGCATAACTAACTTACACTTATAACCTTTCATAGAATAATTTAATGCAATTTGCAAAGCACCACATAGTACTTTGGGGAACTTCTAGAATTCTAGTGAATGAAAAGAAAATTAATCTGTTTTCTGTTGCATTTCATTTAAACAGACAGGTAATAAATTGATTGCATATTGTGTTTACATATAAACATGGTTAAGTGTTTTCAGCTGATAATTGGCTTTTCTAGTCTTTTTTGGCCTTGATAGTCATTTTGCTCTTGTCTTCCATCCATTTAGAGGTTGAGTGATGAATAAAAGTGATGTAGAATCATATTTTTTTTGACCATCGACTAGCATATGTAGATATCCACCTTCAACAGCTGTTTACTACTCACAAGGCTAACCTGCATAAATGATTACTAATTTTGTGATACAATACTAATTGAAGGTGGTAATGTTACTGACTTTTCACCTTAAAGTCAAGAGAGTCTGTAGTAATTCTATTGTAATGGCCTATGCATTTGTCTTGACTGTTTACCAAAGAACTACAAAGAGTAAACTAACAGTAGTGTTAGCAATGTCTTTTTTTATGGATAATTGTCAGATAAAGGACCAGTATTTACTGTGTTGCATCGTTTGCTGTTTATTCTCAGATATGATGTGGTGGAATATTGGTGAGATTGCATTTAGGGGAAAATACTTTTGAAATTCTCAGTAATGCTGAGGTTTATGTGAAATTACAATACAAAATATACATATTGGAAATGCGCACACACACAAGTACAAACCAAAAAGTCTAGACAGCAAAGAGCAGGAGGTTTTTTCTTCATCTCTCAAATTATGTGCAGCTCACCAACCAAGCTCAAATGCAAAGCATCATGGCCTCAGTAAATAAGAGACAATACATACACAGCCAAAGCTATTAAAAGCCCAAGATCAAATAAAATCATGCAGGGGAGCAGTAGTAGAATAATAATAAAAAAATGAATAAAAAATAAAAAAAGAGGCAGATAAACTTGTTGGGGTTGATAGTTGTTGCTAAATCGGTGTCCTCTCGCAACAATGCCATGTTTACATATCACAACTGAGGAGCATGTGAGACATGATACATCATAACATTCTGTTTTCCTTCTCAGTATTGTCTTTTTATTTCCCCCTGACTGCATATATTGAGAATGCAATAAATAATATGCTTTTTTTCTGTAGTCCACCCACCCACACTCTCACCTGAAAGCTCCATTTAAAGGTTTCATAAGAAAATTGGGTTTGTGAAAGCATCGTCGTCTTCTACCATGTCAGCTATAGACCCCTTTCACATGACGTCACCGCGCCGCGAGATTTTGTTAGGTGCCATATTGGAAGACCAAGTACATGCACTCACAATATAAAACAAAGTACGAGCGAGAGTAAAGTGACACGATGGATGATAATTCTGGTTATGTGAGTACATTACCAGTTGCAGAAAGGGCATGGTATGTGGAGAAACTGGCTGTGATTGATGGGTTTGACCCATATGATAAGACTCGCGGCAAGGGAGAATGGAAACATAAGGAGGACCTGACACCAATTCTGCCATCTGTTTGCTACCCAGACATTGTAAACTATTTGTTGTTTACACCCAGTGCCTACACTCAGTGTTCGAACTATGCCGATATTTTTGGGGGTCCCTTTTTTTCCCTTGGGGGTGTGTGTGTGCTTGCGCTTGTCTTGGAGCGCGGATCTCCAAACACATGAGAAGCCTATCTTACGCACATATCACGCGGACTCCACACACGCATCGCGTCTGAAGTCATAACTCATCAGGGGAAATCATGTCCGCATTGGCATGTTCAAAAAACAACCTCGCGTCAACAATGATACCACACGCAAGAAAAAAAAAAACAGTCAGGCTACTCAACAACCAACCTGGCAGCAGTGAGCAAGCCCCAAACCATCCTAAATTATTATTATTATTAAATTGTAGAAGTCTGGGAGGCTTGCTCCTCATACAGTTATCAACTTGGGGCCACTTTAGCATGTTTTAAATCTGAATTTCTTGCGTTTGCTTACCTCAAAGTGTCCACAGATCATGCACAGACATATCCATTATATCCACAGTTTTTTCCCAAGTCTCACACAGGTTTCTTTCAAGTCTACTGTTGGGCCAATAAATCATAAATAAAACAGCTCAGATTTGTTTGTTTAAGTCGTTTACCACTCCACTTTATTCTCATGGGTTCACATACCGCTGCCGTTATTATCCCCTTATCACGAGTTTGTTGGTCTTCCAAAATGGCGCAGGGTCTGTTTACTTCCGGTTTCGGGTGACGTCAGTGAAAGGGGTCTATAGTTGACTGTTTTCTGTAGATTTATTAGCTAGCTCAGGAGAGCTACCCAGGGTTGATGTCAAGGACATACTGTAGAGCAGTTCCCACCCAGCCATTCACACATGGGCAATTTGGAGTAGCCAGTTAGCCTAACCACATGTCTTTGAATGGTGCACCTATAGAGGGCTACCGCATGACGTCACCGCGAACCCACACAGAAAACATGCAAACTCCACAAAGAAAAAGCCCCCAGCAGCCATGAGGTTCAAACCTGGTACTTTCTGTGAGGCAACAGTACTAACCACTGCACCATAATGCTGTGACAATGTAATATTTGCTCAGTGAGGGTTCACTTTTATTTAACTTACATACACAAAACCACTACTCTTCAGGAAGACAGGATGTATATCTCTAAGGCATTATTGACTCAGTAGCATTTAATTATATCTTAAATAAGCACACAAAAAGGCACAGAAATGCTGAAACAAAATTAGACTTTGGAACTGAAAAGAACTTGCACCCAGTGTGAACTTTTCTTTTTAAAGTCAGTGTCAAGGGTACCTTCAGATTCCTACATTTAGCTCCTGATTAGATTTCTAGTCATGGCCAGTTCATTCTGATTCCACTCAGCCTCATCTTCATACTAAGCCTCAGTAGTTTATCCTTTAACATGTAAAGCATCTGCTAGGTGGGAAGGTTAAGGGAGCCAAATTAGAGATCCCCTGCCTTCTGACATGGCTTTGTTGAGCAACCTTTCTATATCTTGTTAACAGTGGTGTCTTCTGCTCCTTTGCCTGCCTCACAGGGAATGTAAATCCTGCTCAAACACAGAGTGCTGAGCACATAACCACATTGGTTCCATGAGCTTGTGGGAGTTGTATATTATGATTATTTCTACAGAAATGAAGCACACTCTTTGGTAACAACTTAATGTATGATTCACTAATGTGAGAATTTAAGAAAGCTAGTCCAGTTCTTTTTCTTTTAACAGACATTTCTGGTCAATTCTTGCTAATGAATTTCAGGCATAATTCAAAATACAAGGTGATTAAACTTGCTTACATAATAGAATTAAACCAAATGATGGGATGTGGATTAAATTATTACTGAGCATTATTACTTTTCCTTTCATGGACACATCTGTGCAAGCAATTAATAATCATTGCAGCATACAATCCAGGCACTAAAGACAACTACTTGAAAACACATCACTGATCCCACCAGGATTTATACTTGTAACTTTTTGATCATTATTGCAGAACCTTAACTGCTGAGCTCGCACTGTTCCACCTTACCATTTACAAAAGTGACCCATGTACACCTTGATAAAATGACAACTGGGCTGTATTTCAACTTATATTTCTGATTTATAAGCTTCCAGGGTCACTTAATGCATTGAAAGACCCTACTTTATCTTTCTTTTGCCTTCTACTAAGTATTCAAGTGGAAGCACTGTGTCCTGTGAACAAATAGCAAAGAGGGATCAATAAGTAGATAAGTAGTAAATCTAAAGACATTTCATTAGGTGGTCAGCAATTGAAGGTACAAGGTTACAAATGAAAATGTGAGCAGTTTTCAGATGTTATGTTGCAGGTTAACATAAGCCCTTGAGGTACCTGAGGTTAATATAGTTTTCCTGCAAAGTTCAGGCCTTGAATGTTTAACATTTATTTTTAAGCAGGCATTTTAAGACAGCCCAAAGGGAGGGGACACAGTAATAAATCTTCAGGAAAGTTCCCTGAAGCCGTTCTGGGATTCCAATCAAAATGAGGAAATGTGTAAGAAACAGAGAGAGACTTTGAAATAGCTTGAAAGTTAAACTATTAACAAAAGTTACAGAGAAGGTCTGAGGTCATGCTTGTTCATGCATTTTCTTTTTTCTACTCAACATTTAGAAAGCAAATTAATGAAGAATTAATTGCATTTACTTATATGCTGCTACCATTATATAGCATCATGAACCAGATAGTGCTGGTTTTTGCATAAACACACTTCATTCAGTTGATTAGTTCTTACTGTACCTACCTGATTAAGCAACAGTGCCCTTGCATCATTGACCTGCAGCCATAATGTTGTTCATTGTGCAGCATGATAAACAGCAGATGCCCTCCAGGACAAACTTGTCACTGAACTTTAGCTAGCTAGAACTGGTTGCTCTGGTTGAAGGCAAAAAAAGTTGCCACACTTTAATCTCACAATGTGTTGCTTGGGGCAAGGCCATGGGCTGAATGTAAGAGTTTACTCTGAGGACAACTAACTCAAGCTAGCAAACTGATATGCAGTGTAGAGAACAAATTGTATTTTGTTATCTATGCATTGTCTTCTCCAGCCTGACAAAAATATATATTTGTTTTTGTATGAATAAGATAGGCATAGCACACTTGCTAAAATCCATAAGTCACCAGAAATGAAAAAAAAGGCAGATAAAGGACTTAAATCACTCACTTTTGCACAATATAATTAAAGGTAAAATCTGAAAATATGGAGAAACTCCTGAAACTCCCCTGTTACCAGCAGTTGTGATTTCTCAAGCTCAGCAACTTCTCAGTTTGGTTATGATACACAACAGGAATACATTTAGTTTTTGTTTTTTTCTTTTTTATCAGACATCTAATTTTTGGGTTTGTTTACCTGACATGTTTCGACGTACAACTTCCGTCTTCCTCAGAGTGTCACCGGATGTTATTGGTGACGCATCTTTTATCAGCTGCTGTTTCTGAAGGCGTGGCCTTCCTGTCTGGTTTGACAGGTCGGTCACGCCTTCTACTGTCTGTTCGTCCCCTGCAAGATGTCACTCCAGGTATGGGAGAGCATGTATGCTCCCTCATCCCGGTTGATGGTCCTCGGGCTTTGCTTACGGATCTCCATGGCCTCCCTGATCCAGCGCTGATGTTTGTTATCTTCTGTGCGGATGACTCAAACCATACACAACACTCCGTCAGATCCTGGTTCATCCCAAAGACAGAATACATCCGGACAACAGATGCAACACCATATATGAGATTCCATGTCAATTATGCAATAAAACTTATATTGGGGAGACAGGAAGGAGTTTCAACACAAGAAAAAATGAACATAAGAAAGAGTGCGAAAAGGAGACAGCTACAAGACAAACCCGAACAATTAAAGAAAAGGCACAACAGGAAAATTATAAGTCAGCTATAACAGATCATTGCAAAAGGGAAAATCACATTATGGACTGGGGGAATGCCAGAGTCATCCGCACAGAAGATAACAAACATCAGCGCTGGATCAGGGAGGCCATGGAGATCCGTAAGCGAAGCCCGAGGACCATCAACCGGGATGGGATAAGGTTCTTATGCTGGAATGCAGTGTTTTCCTTTCTCCAAACATAATGCTTCTCGTTTAAACCAAAAAGTTCTATTTTGGTCTCATCCATCCACAAAACATTTTTCCAATAGCCTTCTGGCTTGTCCACATGATTTTTAGCAAACTGCAGACGAGCAGCAATGTTCTTTTTGGAGAGCAGTGGCTTTCTCCTTGCAACCCTGCCATGCACACCATTGTTGTTCAGTGTTCTCCTGATGGTGGACTCATGAACATTAGCCAATGTGAGAGAGGTCTTCAGATGCTTAGAAGTTACCCTAGGGTCCTTTGTGACCTTGCCGACTATTACACGCCTTGCTCTTGGAGTGATCTTTGTTGGTCGACCACTCCTGGGAGGGCAACAATGGTCTTGAATTTCCTCCATTTGTACACAATCTGTCTGACTGTGGATTGGTGGAGTCCAAACTCTTTAGAGATGGTTTTGTAACCTTTTCCAGCCTGATGAGCATCAACAACGCTTTTTCTAAGGTCCTCAGAAATCTCCTTTGTTCGTGCCATGATACACTTCCACAAACATGTGTTGTGAAGATCAGACTTTGATAGATCCCTGTTCTTTAAATAAAACAGGGCACCCACTCACACCTGATTGTCATCCCATTGATTGAAAACACCTGACTCTAATTTCACCTTCAAATTAACTGCTAATCCTAGAGGTTCACATACTTTTGCCACTCACAGATTTGTATTATTGGATAATTTTCCTCAATAAATAAATGAGCAAGTATAATTTTTTTGTCTCATTTGTTTAACTGGGTTCTCTTTATCTACTTTTAGGACTTGTGTGAAAATCTGATTATGTTTTAGGTCATATTTATGCAGAAATATAGAAAATTCTAAAGGGTTCACAAACTTTCAAGCACCACTGTATGTACAAAACCCATATTCTACTTTACAAGGACTCTATTGCTCGTACCTAATCAAACTACTACTCTGGTTTAATCATCTCCAATGAAGGAAACACTAAGACACTGCTCTCACTCCTCAACAAAATCCTCCAGTCATCTTTCTCCCTATCCTCCCATTTGTACTCAACTGACATCTGTAAACCTCTAATGCTGTTTTTTGATTAAAAAATACACAATATTCACCAGCATTTGTGTTTAAATCCACTGCCTCTCTCCCCTTTTGAATCTCTCCCGCATTGCCAGCCATTTTCCAGTTTTCAACTCCCTGCTGCCTCCAAAATCTCTGACCTTATCCTTAAATCCAAGCCTTCCACATGTCAGCTTGATCCCCTCCCCACAATCTTGGTCAAATCTTGCCTCTCCTCTCTGCTTCCCCTCATATCTGCCATTATTTACTCTTCATTCTCCACTGGCACTGTTCCATCACTATTCAGAACTGCAGCAGTGAAAAAAAAACTGGTTTAGATCACAATAATTTCAATAATCTCTGCCCCATCTCTAATTTACCATTCATCTCCAAAATTCTTGAGAAAATAGTCTCCACCCAGCTGCACACACACACTTAACTTAAAACTGCCTCTATGAACGTTTCCAGTCTGGCTTCTGCCCCCGGCATAGTACTGAAACTGCCCTATTAAAAATTACAAATGATCTCCTCCTTGCAGCTGACTCTGGGTTACTCTCCATCCTCATCCTCCTTGAGCTGAGTACAGCCTTTGACACCATCTCACATCCCATCCTCCTCAGCCGACTCTTCTCCCTTGGCATCAGTCATACCCCCCCAGATTGGTTTCACTCCTATCTCTTAGGCCGCACTCAGTTCATACAGCTCAAAACTTTCAAATCTGACCCCTCTCCTGTCACTTCAGGTATGCCCCAGGGTTCTGTCCTGGGGCCCCTTCTCTTTATCACCTACCTCCTTCCCTTTGGCCACATTTTCTGCAAATTCAACATTCATTTCCACTGCTTTGTAGATGACACTCAGCTCTACTTATCCTGCAAACTGGACTCCTGTCTCCCTCCTTCCTCCCTCATCTCCTGCATATCTGAAATGAAAACCTGGTTCACCTCAAACTTCCTAAAATTAAACAGTGATAAAACTGAACTCCTCCTCATCAGTACCAAATCCATACTGTCTAAAGCTGACACCATTTCCCTCACCATTGACAATGTCTTAGTTTCCCCCTCTCCTCAGGTTAAAAGCCTGGGTGTCATCCTCGATAGCACACTATCTTTCCAATCCCATATCAATAACATTACCCGCTCTGCATACTTCCATCTATGTAACATTAATAGACTCTGCCCCTCTCTCACCCCCCATACTGCCTCCATCCTTGTTCACAGCCATGTGACCTCCTGGATTGACTACTGCAACTCTCTTCTTTTCGGCCTCCCTCAAAAGTCCCTCCATAAACTCCAACTGGTCCAGAATTCTGCTGCCTGTATCATCACTAAAACCCTCTCATCACCACATCACCCCCATCATCCGGCAACTCCACTGGCTTCTGGTCAAGCAACATATAGAATTCAAACTCCTCCTGTATACTTTCAAGGCCATACACAACCTCACCCCTCCATATTTTTCTGACCTTCTTCACATTGTCACTCCAGCCTGTTCCTTTCATTCCTCCTCTTCCATCCACCTCATTGTCCCCTCTGCCTGCCTCAGCACCATGGGGAGCAGGGCTTTCAGCCGCTCTGCTCCCCACCTCTGGAACTCTCTGCCTCCTCACATCTGCCATTCAGACTCTCTCTTCATCTTTAAGTCAAAACTCACCTGTTTAAGATTGCTCACTCACTTTAACTTCAATTACAAAAGAAACAATAGTGTATGTTGATTTTATTTATTGTTGTTTTTATTCATTGTAGACTGTCCTTGAGTGTCTTGAAAGGCGCTTATAAATAAAATGTATTATTATTATTGCACAGCTGCCAGAAGGAACAGTGGAGTGGGTCCAGTGCCACTGCCCAGTGGCACTGGATTGTGTGATAGAGTTGGTGGAGGACCATCTGGCAGCAGTTCCAGTGGCAGGAGGACATCCTGCCTCTTCTCTCTCTGTCTCCCTCCCTCACTGCCCCCACTTCCCATCCCATCCCTGCACCATAGAAACGAGGGCTGACCCCTGCAGCCAGCTCACTGAGCCCATGGTGTCACTCATTATGTGTTTGTGTCTTCTTTCCCTGAGCAAATCACCAGTGCAGAGGTGAAGCCTGGGCTGGTATGC
Source organism: Neoarius graeffei (assembly GCF_027579695.1). Taxonomy (NCBI): domain Eukaryota; kingdom Metazoa; phylum Chordata; class Actinopteri; order Siluriformes; family Ariidae; genus Neoarius; species Neoarius graeffei. Next base: position 61,743,152 of record NC_083583.1, read on the forward strand.
TGGTGCTGCAGGGAGCCTGGGCATTTTAAGGACCAGTGCCATGTGATGAAGGTGCGGGCTGTGGTCTGGATCACCGATATGCCAGAGACTGCCCTCAATCAAGCAGGAATGTATTACATATCAGTGAGTATTCAAGGGGATAGATATTACACTTTGGTGGATTCAGGCTATAACCATACCTCAATCCACCAAAGCCTGGTTTAAAGAGAGGCATTGGGGTAAGCATGATTGGCAAAAGTATTGTGTGTTGGATGTCCACAAATATCCACTAGTTTCCGTTCACATCCAGTTTTGGGGAACAAAACATATTGTAGGTGCAGTGGTTACCTTGTGCCTCACCCACCCACTGATTCTGGGGACATATTGGTTGGGGTTTAGGTTTCTAATGGAGCATATAGTAGTGGGCGGGTCCTGCAGTAGTGCATCATGGGGGGATCCCAGTGTAGCATTTTCTGAGGAAGCTGTCTCAGAGCCATCCACATCAGCACTGCATCAGAGTGATATGGAGAGAGGGGCATGGCCTGCCCCTCCTCTCTGTCTCTGGGATTGCCTCGAGGATTTCTGCCTAGAACAAATGCAAGATGAGACTCTGCATCATGCTTTTGACTAAGTGAGAGTAGTTGATGATCACACTCTCCAGCCCATACTTTTATCATTAAAGGTAGGTTATATCAAGTGATGTAGGAGGAAATAACCCAGTTGTTAATCCCAAAGAGCCATAGGGAACTCATATTCCATGTGGCTTATTTTAACCCTATCGCCAGGCACCTAGGTCATACTATCCTGAATAATGGCCCAGTTCTATTGGCCAGGGATTCACAGGGATGTCCATAGGTGGTGTGCGGCATGCCGCAAATGTCAGCTGGTGACTCCTGCAGCCACTCCAAAAGCACCATTGCACTTTCTTCTCCTGTTTGAGACCCCCTTTTAAAGAATTGGCATGGTTCTTGTCAGGCCTTTAGATCAGTCTGCATGAGGGTATTGCTTTATTTTAGTCCTTTTGGACTATGCAACGCGATACACAGAAGCAGTCCCACTGTGTAATATTTCTGCACACAATGTGGCAGAGGCACTGTTTAAAATTATCTCCCAAGTCAGAATTCCCAAAGAAATCCTGACTGACCAAGGCACTATGTTCATGTCACACACACTTTGCAAACTCTATGAGTTATTGGGGGTTAAATCAATCTGTACTCATGTTTATCACTCACAGACAGATGGCTTGGTCAAACAGTTTAACCAAACTCTTAAAAAACTTGATTCATCAGTGAAGATACACATAATTGGGATAAATGGCTCAAGCCCCTGTTGTTTGCAGTAGAAGAGGTTCCACAAACCTCCACAGGGTTCTCCCCATTCTAATTATTATATGGGTGTAAGCCTTGCAGAATTTTGGATGTGTCATGGGAAAATTGGGAGCAGGAACCTTCAAACAGTAAGAAAGAAATTCAATGTGTTCTTGACCTGTGTGCAAAGCTCTACACGCTTAGTCACCTAACCCAGAAGAATTTGCAGCAGGCGCAAGAATGTCATGCTCAGCTGTACAGCAGGGGTGCACACCTTAGAGAATTCACACCAGGAGATAAAGTGCTCGTATTATTATCCACATCGAGCTCCAAATTACTTGCGAAGGGGCAAGGGCCTTTTGAGGTCACATGGTGAATCAGGCACATTGACTATGAAGTGAACCAAAGGGATGGGCGTAGGGCACTGCAGATCTACCACCTAAATCTGCTGAAACATTGGAACAAGGGGGTCTCTGTGGCATTGGTGTTGGTAGTTACAGAGAGTTCCCTGTGGAGACCACCTCTCACCGGCCCAACTCATCAAGGTGGCCAAGTTACAAGCAAAGTTTTCTGACGTGTTCTTGCCCCTCCCTGGCTGCATTCACCTCATAGAACACCACACTGAGACATCCCCAGGGGTGGTAGTATGGTACATCGCCACCTGTACCGCTTACCTGAACACAAGAAAACTGTGGTTATGGACGAGCTCAAGGCCATGCTCAAAATGGGAAATAATCAAGGAGTCACACAATGACTGGAGTAGCCCAGGTTGGTCTGGTTCTATGTGGACAATAGAAAAGATCAATGTAGTATCTAAATTTGATACGTACCCAATGCATCACATTGATGAGTTGCTCAACCAGTTAGACACTGCTCACTTTAATTTGACACTAGATTTGATAAAGGTATATTAGCAGATCCCCTTGACTTCTCAATCCCAAGAAAAAATGGCATTTTCTACACCGTTTGGCTTACACCAATTCATTATTCTTCCTTTTGGATTATTCAGCATGCCTGCAACATTCCAGCAAATAAAATCCTCTATCCTCATACTGCCTATGCTGCTGCCAACCTAGTATATATATCAATCAGTATATATAGCAATAATTGGCCACAGCACCTAGAACACCTCAGGGCTGTCCTGGAGTCACTGAGGTGTGTGCATCTCATGGCTAACCAAAAAAAGTGTGTGATTGGGTGGGTGGAAGTATGGTATTTGGGCTTCCACTTTGGTCATGGGCAGGTGTGCCCCCAAATTAACAAGACTGCAGCAATTGTGGCCTGCCCGAGGCCTGAGACTAAAAAGGGGGTGAGACAGTTCCAGAGCTGGCTGGCTACTATAGCAGGTTTATACCTAACTACTTAGATGTCACCAGCCCACTGACTGATCTCACTAAAAAAAAGAAGCACCAGATCCAGTCCAGTGGATAGAGCAGTGCCAAAAGGTGTTCACTAGGGTAAAGGCTGTACTGTGTGTGGGTCACTTTTACACTCCCCTAACTTCTCTCTCCCTTTCATTTTGCAGAGAGGCACATAGGACAGAGGGCTCAGGGCCATTCTGTCTCAGGAGGTGGAAGAATGTCTGGTGCTGTACATCAGCCGCAAGCTCTCGATGCAAGAAAGTAAGTACAGCACCCGCGAGAAGGAGTATCTGGCTATCAAATGGGTGGTCCTCACCCTCTTCTACGACCTGCTGGGGCACTCTTTCACACTCTCTTTGGATCACGCCCTGCTCCAGTGGCTCCACCGCATGAAAGATGCCAATGCAAGGATCACTCTTTGGTATATAGCCCTCCAGCCTTGAAAATTCGAGGTGGTCCACAGGCCGGGTGCACAGATGGTGGTGACAGATTTTCTTTCCCATCGGGGGCAGTTGGCTACAGGCCAGATGGCTCCCTGGCCTGAGTCAGGTGGTGGGGGTATGGTCAAGCATCAGTTTGTTAATGGAGGCCAGGGCAGGTAAGTGGCAAAGTAATCTCAGATGTTGTTAATTGGTGTGTGTGTGTGTGTGTGTGTGTGTGTGTGTGTGTGTGTGTGTGTGTGTGTGTGTGTGTGCGCGCGCAGGTTAAAAACACAACTTAAAGGTAGATTTTTTCAAGTGTAGGTCATAAAAATAACTTTCCCTGACACCCAATTATTTTTGCTTAGTAGAGTGAAAGCTACTGAATTCAAATCACAGACTTCTAATTTTATTAGGTTTGTTTTAATAGAACAATTAATGAATTTAGGGCCATGTGGCCCTAAATTGTCTGCCATTTTTTCATGCTTCAACATGACCCAATTCAAGATACTACATCATGCATGATGTGGTGGACTTTCCCCATTTGTGCAAGGCATTGTGGGATACAAAATTGAAACAGGAGAGAAAAATGGAGGATGTGAGTGTGTGAATGAAACATGGAAGACCGACTGAAGTAATGAAAAACAAGAAAAAAAAAGACATGTTGCAAAGGAAAGGAAATGCAGGACCAAACTAATAAATATCGGCAGTCAGCGAGCACCTCGGTGTGATTGGCTGTTCATTTAGTGACAGAATGATGTAACTGTCAGTGCAATGGTCAAGGTAAACCTGTAGATGGCACTAATACAACACTGTGGATGCCAGGTGCTATGAAACCCAAAAGAAGAAGGTGGTAAACCTGCGCATGCGCACACTGACTTCCTCTACCTGCTTGACTGCCCGAAGAGAGCGATTTTATGCACATTATTTGCAAGGGAATCCCCTCAAATGAAATAACTTCCCAGCTACAGAATGGGCTGAAATTTTGTGAGATATTACAGAAATACACATCACAATGACCAAATTTCAGAGGGAAATAAATTTCACCAATTTTATGAGATTGAAAGGCCGTCTAGGTTTAAAGCTGAAAATCTTGTATTCAAATAAAGGACTGTGTTTAGCATCATTTTCCTGCCTGGCTGAACTTCATTGTCCCTCCCACCCTCAGGGACATATATACACACACACACACACACCACACACACACACACACAATATTTATCTATTCCAACATACATTGGCTGTCATAATGACAATCAGAATTTAATTCGTGTCTCAAACAATTAGAATTTTCAATATTTTCCATCAGACCTGGCGACTTGTCCAGGGTGTACCCCTCCTTCGCCCGTAGTCAGCTGGGATAGGCTCCAGCTTGCCTGCGACCCTGTAGAACAGGACAAAGCAGCGAGAGATAATGAGATGAGATGAGATGAGATGAATATTTTCCATCAGTTATTTAAGAAAGTAAAAATTTAAGATATTCTAGACTCATTACATGTAAACAAATGTTTCAAGCATGTTTTTTTTGTTTAAATTTTGATAATTATGGCCTTCAGCACAAAAAATAATTTAAAAAACCCATCTCAATATACTGAAGTATTTCACTTAGAGTTTGAGTATATTATTGTAAAATCAGAGCAGGTGGGTGAAGCACAGAAGTACGGCAGGCCAGAACTGAGTTCTCACAAACTTTTGATTTTGTACATACATATAGCTTTTCAGCTTACTCTCTCACACACACACACACACACACACACACACACACACACACACACACACACACACACACACACACACAGAGGTCAGGAGAGAGCTCCCTTTCTCTGCTCTCTCTCTCCTTTTATGGGGCGCAGTCACTGGAGGAGACACACAAACACCAGTTAATTCACATCAGGTGCAGTGATACTACCACTTACCTTCCCTGACTCCGCCCTCCATTTACAGACCGATGTTTGACCACGCCCCTGCTGCCACAATTATATATAAATATATTCATTTGTATAATGAAGAGTAGATTATATATATTATACAGTGGTGCTTGAAAGTTTGTGAACCATTTAGAATTTGATATTTCTGCATAAATGTGACCTAAAACATCAGATTTTCACACAAGTCCTAAAAGTAGATAAAGAGAAACCAGTTAAACAAATGAGACAAAAATATTATACTTGGCCATTTATTTAATGAGGAAAATGATCCAATATTACATATCTGTGAGTGGCAAAAGTATGTGAACCTTTGCTTTCAGTATCTGGTGTGACCCCCTTGTGCAGCAATAACTGCAACTAAACGTTTCCGGTAACTGTTGATCAGTCCTGCACACCGGCTTGGAGGAATTTTAGCCCATTCCTCCGTACAGAACAGCTTCAACTCTGGGATGTTGGTGGGGTTCCTCACATCAACTGCTCACTTCAAGTCCTTCCACAACATTTCGATTGGATTAAGGTCAGCACTTTGACTTGGCCATTCCAGGACATTAACTTTATTCTTCTTTATCCATTCTTTGGTAGAATGAATTATGTGCTTAGGGTCATTGTCTTGCTGCATGAGCCACCTTCTCTTGAGATTCAGTTCATGGACAGATTTCCTGACATTTTCCTTTAGAATTCGCTGGTATAATTCAGAATTCATTGTTCCATCACGCCATCCTGGCCCAGATGCAGCAAAATGAGCCCAAACCATGATACTACCACCACGAAGATTCACAGATAGGATAGGGTTCTTATGCTGGAATGCAGTGTTTTCCTTTCTCCAAACATAATGCTTCTCATTTAAACCAAAAAGTTCTTTTTTTGGTCTCATCCATCCACAAAACATTTTTTCCAGTAACCTTCTGGGCTCTTTAGCAAACTGCAGATGAGCAGCAATGTTCTTTTTGGAGAGCAGTGGCTTTCTCCTTGCAACCCTGCCACGCACACCATTGTTGTTCAGTGTTCTCCTGAACAACTAATGTTAATGTTAATGAACATTAACATTAGCCAATGTGAGAGAGGCCTTCAGTTGCTCAGAAGTTACCCTAAGGTCCTTTGTGACCTCGACGACTATTACATATCTTGCTCTTGGAGTGATCTTTGTTGATCAACCAGTCCTGGGGAGGGTAACAATGGTCTTGAATTTCCTCCATTTGTACACAATCTCTCTGACTGTGGATTGGTAGAGTCCAAACTCTTTAGGGATGGTTTTGTAACCTTTTCCAGCCTGATGAGCATCAACAACGCTTTTTCTGAGGTCCTCAGAAATCTCCTTTGTTCGTGCCATGATACACTTCCACAAACATGTGTTGTGAAGATCAGACTTTGACAGATCCCTGTTCTTTAAATACAACCCAGATTCCAAAAAAGTTGGGACAAAGTACAAATTGTAAATAAAAACGGAATGCAATAATGTGAAAGTTTCAAATTTCCATATTTTATTCAGAATAGAACATAGATGACATATCAAATGTTTAAACTGAGAAAATGTATCATTTAAAGAAAAAAATTAGGTGAGTTTAAATTTCATGACAACAGCACATCTCAAAAAAGTTGGGACAAGGCCATGTTTATCACTGTGAGACATCCCCTTTTCCCTTTACAACAGTCTGTAAATGTCTGGTGACTGAGGAGACAAGTTGCTCAAGTTTAGGGATAGGAATGTTAACCCATTCTTGTCTAATGTAGGATTCTAGTTGCTCAACTGTCTTAAGTCTTTTTTGTCGTATCTTCCGTTTTATGATGCACCAAATGTTTTCTATGGGTGAAAGATCTGGACTGCAGGCTGGCCAGTTCAGTACCCAGACCCTTCTTCTACGCAGCCATGATGCTGTAATTGATGCAGTATGTGGTTTGGCATTGTCATGTTGGAAAATGCAAGGTCTTCCCTGAAAGAGATGTCATCTGGATGGGAGCATATGTTGCTCTAGAACCTGGATATACAGTACAACCCCGATTCCAAAAAAGTTGGGACAAAGTACAAATTGTAAATAAAATCGGAATGCAATAATTTACAAATCTCAAAAACTGATATTGTATTCACAATAGAACATAGACAACATATCAAATGTCAAAAGTGAGACATTTTGAAATTTCATGCCAAATATTGGCTCATTTGAAATTTCATGACAGCAACACATCTCAAAAAAGTTGGGACAGGGGCAATAAGAGGCTGGAAAAGTTAAAGGTACAAAAAAGGAACAGCTGGAGGACCAAATTGCAACTCATTAGGTCAATTGGCAATAGGTCATTAACATGACTGGGTATAAAAAGAGCATCTTGGAGTGGCAGCGGCTCTCAGAAGTAAAGATGGGAAGAGGATCACCAATCCCCCTAATTCTGTGCTGACAAATAGTGGAGCAATATCAGAAAGGAGTTTGACAGTGTAAAATTGCAAAGAGTTTGAACATATCATCATCTACAGTGCATAATATCATCAAAAGATTCAGAGAATCTGGAAGAATCTCTGTGCGTAAGGGTCAAGGCCGGAAAACTATACTGGGTGCCCGTGATCTTCGGGCCCTTAGACGGCACTGCATCACATACAGGCATGCTTCTGTATTGGAAATCACAAAATGGGCTCAGGAATATTTCCAGAGAACATTATCTGTGAACACAATTCACCGTGCCATCCGCCGTTGCCAGCTAAAACTCTATAGTTCAAAGAAGAAGCCGTATCTAAACATGATCCAGAAGCGCAGACGTCTTCTCTGGGCCAAGGCTCATTTAAAATGGACTGTGGCAAAGTGGAAAACTGTTCTGTGGTCAGACGAATCAAAATTTGAAGTTCTTTATGGAAATCAGGGACGCCGTGTCATTCGGACTAAAGAGGAGAAGGACGACCCAAGTTGTTATCAGCGCTCAGTTCAGAAGCCTGCATCTCTGATGGTATGGGGTTGCATTAGTGCGTGTGGCATGGGCAGCTTACACATCTGGAAAGACACTATCAATGCTGAAAGGTATATCCAGGTTCTAGAGCAACATATGCTCCCATCCAGACGACGTCTCTTTCAGGGAAGGCCTTGCGTTTTCCAACATGACAATGCCAAACCACATACTGCATCAATTACAGCATCATGGCTGCGTAGAAGAAGGGTCCGGGTACTGAACTGGCCAGCCTGCAGTCCAGATCTTTCACCCATAGAAAACATTTGGCGCATCATAAAACGGAAGATACGACAAAAAAGACCTAAGACAGTTGAGCAACTAGAATCCTACATTAGACAAGAATGGGTTAACATTCCTATCCCTAAACTTGAGCAACTTGTCTCCTCAGTCCCCAGACATTTACAGACTGTTGTAAAGAGAAAAGGGGATGTCTCACAATGGTAAACATGGCCTTGTCCCAACTTTTTTGAGATGTGTTGTTGTCATGAAATTTAAAATCACCTGATTTTTCTCTTTAAATGATACATTTTCTCAGTTTAAACATTTGATATGTCATCTATGTTCTATTCTGAATAAAATATGGAATTTTGAAACTTCCACATCATTGGATCCCATTTTTATTTACAATTTGTACTTTGTCCCAACTTTTTTGGAATCGGGGTTGTATGTCTGGGCACTTGGGTTTCCTTCCACGGTTCGAGGACATGAAGATTAGATAAAAATACCCAGCCACTGGGGTTGCACAAGCCAGTGCATCCTTATTGCCAGTCTCCAACCCAAGATAGATTGGTGAGGGTTGCATCATGATGGGCATCCAAAAAAAAATGATCATGGTGGCTCAAAGGCTCACTGATTTGCACAGGGTACAAAGGTTAGTCCATATGGTCCAACCCCACAGAAGAGCTATTGTCACACAAACTGCTGAAAAAGTTCATATAAAACAAAAATTAATATATTAACTTTCTCAGCAGTTTGTGCTACAGTAGCTTTTCTGTGGGATTGGACCATACGGGTTAGTGTTTGTTCCCCATGCAAATTGATTAGCCTTCAACACCTATGACCCTGTTGCCCATTCACCAGTTGTCCTTCCTTGGACGTCTTTTGTTAGGTACTAAGCACTGCATACTTGGAACACCCCACAAGATGTGCCATTTTTTAGATGCTCAGACCCAGTCATCGATCCATCACAATTTGGTCCTTGTCAAAGTCACTCAGATCCTTACGCTTGCCCATTTTTCTTGCTTCCAACATGTTAACTTCAAAAACTGGCTGTTCTCTTGCTGTGGGAGTCTATTGCATTTCAGCATCCTTAAGTGAAAGGGATGCTTCTGGGCCTTCTTGATCAGGTAAAAGGTTTTAAGGCTCCAGGTCAGCTCTTCAGATATGTGGATTCCCAAGAATTTGAAGCTGGAAACCCTCTCAAACTTCTCCCCACCAATGCACAGCTCAGTGTGGTGTATGTCTTTGTTTTTCCTGAAGTCCATTATTATTTTCTTTATTTCATTTGTGTTGAGGTTGAGGTAATTTTCCTTGCACCAGGCAGACAGTGTCTGAACCTCCTCCCTGTATGCTGCCTCATTGTTGTTGGTTTTCATACTCATTATAGTTGTATCATCCTGAAACTTGACCACTATGTCGGAGCTGTGGGCGGAGGTGCAGTCACTTGTGAATAGGGAATAGAGAATTACACTGAGGGCACAATCCTGGGGACACCAGTGTTGAGGGTGACCATGGAGGAGGTGTGATGACCCAGTCTGACATGCTGGGGTCTGCTGGTCAGGAAATCCATAATTCACATACAGAGAGAGGGTTGTATGCCAAGTGCCTGCAGTTTGTTGATCAGTTTGTATGGGTTGATGGAGTTGAAAGCTGAGCTGAAGTCAACAAACAGCATCCTTATGTAGGCATTGTGATTTTCCAGGTGAGTGAGGGCTGTGTGGAGTGCTCAGGCAATGGCATCATCAGTGGATCTGTTGGCCTTGTCGGTAAACTAGTGTTAGTCATGGGAGGAGGGGATGCAGGCCTTAATACATACCAGTGCATACAGTGCTCAGCATAAATGAGTACACCCCCTTTGAAAAGTAACATTTTAAACAATATCTCAATGAACACAAACAATTTCCAAAATGTTGAAAAGACAAAGTTTAATATAACATCTGTTTAACTTATAACGTGAAAGTAAGGTTAATAATATAAACTTAGATTGCACATTTTTCAGTTTTACTCAAATTAGGGTGGTGCAAAAATGAGTACACCCCACAACAAAAACTATTACATCTAGTACTTTGTATGGCCTCCATGATTTTTAATGACAGCACCAAGTTTTCTAGGCATGGAATGAACAAGTTGGCGACATTTTGTAACATCAATCTTTTTCATTCTTCAACAAGGACCTCTTTTAGTGACTGGATGCTGGATGGAGAGTGATGCTCAACTTGTCTCTTCAGAATTCCCTAAAGAAAATAATTTCTTTACACCACAAAGGTGAGGGAAAGAAGATCAGCAAAGCTTTACTTATCAGTCAGAATACTGCAGCAAAAGTGGTACAAAAATTTAAGAAAGATGGAACTGCAACCATCTCACAGATGTCCAGGTCGTCCATGGAAGTTAACACCTCGACAGGAGCATCTTCTGATGAGAAGGGTTGAAGAAAATCGGCATGCAAGTTCACTGCAGTTATCGAAAGAAGTAGAAAGCCAAACTGGGGTGACTATTTCCCATGACACAATACGGCATACGCTGCAGAGGAATGTCATGCATGGATGCCATCCACGAAAGAAGCCTCTCCTAAAGCCCAGGCACAAAAAAGCCTGCCTACAGTTTGCCAGGGCCCATGCTGACAAAGATGAATACTACTGGGACTCTATACTCTGGAGTGATGAGACCAAGATAAATGTTTTTGGAACTGATGGCTTCAAAACTGTATGGTGTCGCAAAGGTGAGGAATACAAAGAAAAATGCATGGTGCCTACAGTGAAACATGGTGGTGGCAGTGTCCTTATGTGGGGCTGCATGAGTGCTGCTGGTGTCGGGGAGCTGCATTTCATTAATGGCATCATGAATTCACAGATATATTGCTCTATACTGAAAGAGAAGATGCTACCATCACTCCGTGCCCTTGGTCGTCGTGCACTTTTCCAACATGACAATGATTCTAAACACACATCTAAGGCCACTGTTGGATTTCTGAAGAAGAACAGGGTGAAAGTGATTCAGTGGCCAAGTATGTCTCCTGATCTGAACCCAATCGAACACCTACTGTATAGGGAATTCTGAAGAGACAAGTTGAGCATCACTCTCCATCCAGCATCCAGTCACTAAAAGAGGTCATTGTTGAAGAATGGAAAAAGATTGATGTTGCAAAATGTCGCCAACTTGTTCATTCCATGCCTAGGAGACTTGGTGCTGTCATTAAAAGTCATGGAGGCCATACAAAGTGCTAGATGTAGTAGTTTTTGTTGTGGGGTGAACTCATTTTTGCACCACCCTAATTTGAGTAAAACTGAAAAATGTGTAATCTAAGTTTATATTATTAACTTTACTTTCATGTTATAAATTAAGCAGATGATATATTAAACTTTGTATTTTCAACATTTTGGAAATTGTTTGTGTTCATTGAGATATTGTTTAAAATGTTACTTTTCAAAGGGGAGCACTGTATCTCTCAAAGCATTTCATGTTTAACAGCATGACAGCAATCAGCCAATAATCATTCAGGCTTGAGATGACTGAGGTTTTGGGTACAGGGGTTATGGTGGTGGCTTTCAGACAGGTTGGGATTGTGGCTAGTTAGAGTGACAAGTTGAAAATGTCTGTGAAACCTACAGTGACCTGGGCAGCACAGGCCTTCAGTGCTTGACCAGGAACACTGTCAGGCCCAGCTTCCTTGTTGCTGTTGATGTTCTGGGGGGCCTGCTTGACTTCGAAGAGCTGGAAAGTGAGTGGTTGTTCACTCTCTTGTGCAGTGGTGGTTATTTCTGGTTCCTTGTTATTGCTGTTTTCAAAACAGGCAAAGAAAGTGTGGTGCTGATCCGGCAGAGAGAGAGATGAGTTGGGGGTCGTGGCCTTGTTTATAGTCCATGATGTTTCTAATGCCTTGCCACATGATGTGTGGATTGTTTTCCTTGAAACTTTCCTCAACGTGCCGTTTGTATTTTTGTTCAGCATCTTTAATGCCTTTGTGCAGGGCTGCCCTGGATCTGATGTAAGCCTCTTTGTCCCCTGAGCTGAGTGCTGCATCCCAAGCTCTGAACAGCACCTGCACATTATTGTTGAACCATGGTTTCTGATTGGGGAACAATTTGATCTGCTTTTTGGTGCTTACATTGTCAGTGCACAAGTTGATATAGGATAGTACAGTGTTAGTGTACTGCTCAATGTCAGTGTGTTTAAAAAGTTCCCACTCAGTGTCCTCAAAGCAGTCCTGCAGTGCTGATGAGGTTTCCTCAGTCCAGCTCTGCACTGTCTTGGTCTGGGGTTTGTAAGGCTGGGGTCAGGAAAAGGGAAACATGGACTGACTACCCTAGATGAGGGCAGAGGTGGATCCTGTAGGCTCCAGGTATGTTTGTGTATATCTGGTCCAGTGTTTTGTTTTTCCTTGTTGTAGTGTGAATGTTCTAATAAAATTTTGGTAAAACAGTCTTGAGATTGGAATGGTTAAAATCTCCTGCCACAATAAAAACACACTCTGGGTGCTTGGTTAGCTGCCTGCTAATAGCATGATACAGGGAGCCCAAGGCTAGCTTTGAATTAGCACTGGGATGGACATATATGACAACAATGAAAGCTGCTGGGATCTCCCTCAGCAGATAAAAGGGTCTGCATTTGATCATTAAAAACACCAAGTCCAGGCAACAATGTCTTTCAATAACAGTACTGTCTGTGCACCAGCTGTTGTTTACATAAACACACACTCCCCATCCTTTTAGCTTACCGGAGTTGGCTGTGTGGTTTTCCATTATCCATCCATTATCTGTAACCGCTTATTTTGTGCAAAGTTGTGGGCAAGCTGGTGCCTATCCCAGCTGACTATGGACGAGATAAGGGGTACAAGTTGCCAGATCATCACAGAGCTGATACATAGAGACAAACAACCATTCACACTCACATTCACACCTACAGAAGTGCTTGAAAGTTTGTGAACCCTTTAGAATTTTTTATATTTCTGCATAAATATGACCTAAAACATCATCAGATTTTCACACAAGTCCTAAAAGTAGATAAAGAGAAGCCAGTTAAACAAATGAGACAAAAATATTATACTTGGTCATTTATTAATTGAGGAAAATGATCCAATATTACAGATCTGTGAGGGGCAAAAGTATGTGAACCTTTGCTTTCAGTATCTGGTGTGACCCCCTTGTGCAGCAATAACTGCAACTAAACGTTTCTGGTAACTGTTGATCAGTCCTGCACACTGGCTTGGAGGAATTTTAGCCCATTCCTCTATACAGAACAGCTTCAACTCTGGGATGTTGGTGGGTTTCCTCACATGAACTGCTCAATTCAGGTCCTCCAACAACATTTTGATTGGATTAAGGTCAGGACTTTGACTTGGACATTCCAAAACATTAACTTTATTCTTCTTTAACCATTCTTTGGTAGAATGGCTTGTGTGCTTAGGGTCATTGTCTTGCTGCATGACCCACCTTCTCTTGACATTCACTTCACGGACAGATGACCTGACATTTTCCTTTAGAATTTGCTGGGAGAAGTAAGAATTCATTGTTCCATTAATGGCAGCAAGCTGTCCTGGCCCAGATGCAGCAAAACTGGCCCAAACCATGATACTACCACCACCATGTTTCACAGATGGAATAAGTTTCTTATGTTGTGTTTTCCTTTCTCAAAACATAACACTTCTCATTTAAACCAAAAAGTTCTATTTTGGTCTCATCTGTCCACAAAACATTTTTCCAATAGGCTTCTGGCTTGTCCACGTGATCTTGAGAAGACTGCAGACAAGCAGCAATGTTCTTTTTGGAGAGCAGTGACTTTCTCCTTCCAACCCTGCCATGCACACTATTGTTGTTCAGTGTCCTCCTGATGATAGACTCCTGAACATTAACATTAGCCAATGTGAGAGAGGCCTTCAGTTGCTTAGAAGTTACCCTGGGGTCCTTTGTGACCTCGCCGACTATTACATGCCTTGCTTTTGGTGTGATCTTTGCTGGTCGACCACTCCTGGGGAGGGTAACGATGGTCTTGAATTTCCTCCATTTGTACACAATCTGTCTGACTGGATTGGTGGAGTCCAAACTCTTTAGAGATGGTTTTGTAACCTTTTTCAGACTGATGAGCATCAACAATGCTTTTTCTGAGGTCCTCAGAAATATCCTTTATTCATTGCATGATACACTTCCACAAACATGCATTGTGAAGATCAGACTTTGATAGATCCCTGTTCTTTAAATAAAACAGGGTGCCCACTCAAACCTGATTGTCATCCTATTGATTGAAAATACCTGACTCTAATTTCACCTTCAAATTAACTGCTAATCCTAGAGGTTCACATACTTTTGCCACTCACAGATATGTAATATTGGATCATTTTGCTCAATAAATAAATGACCAAGTGTAATATTTTTTGTCTCATTTGTTTAACTTTGTTCTCTTTATCTACTTTTAGGGCTTGTGTGAAAATCTGATAATGTTTTAGGTCATATTTATGCAGAAATATAGAAAATTCTAAAGGGTTCACAAACTTTCAAGCACCATTGTCTTGTCAATTTAGAACCACCAATTAGCCTAACCTGCATGTCTTTGGGGGAAACCAAAGCACCCAGAGGAAACCTACACAGACATGAGGAGAACATGCAAACTCCACACAGAAAGGCCCCTTTGGCCACCGGGCTTGAACCCAGAACCTTCATGCTGTGAGGTGACAGTGCTAACCACTTCACCACCATGCCACCTGGTTGTGTCATGTGCTTGGTAAATGGTGTGGCCTGCTAACTCCACAGCTTGGTCAGGGTTGTTTTCGTGCAGCCAGGTCTTTGTTATCACCATAATGCAGCTATTCAGGCAATGACTGGTAAGCCACAGTCTGATGTCATTGATTTTGTTGACAAGAGAATAAGCATTAGTGAGAAAGAGACTGGGCAGGCTTATGTGGGGCCACTCTTAACCTAGCCCGGCCCCCTGCCCACTTGCCTCCTTTTTGCCACTGCTCACAGTGCCACCTGTGCCTCCTCTCAGTCCATTTGAAAGTTTCTGAGCACCCCACTAGATGAGTAATCTCTTCCAGAATGGAGTCGAACTCTTTCGGTATATGTTCGGTGCAGTAGTCCCTTAAACACAGAATCTCAAATCTGCTATATCTAATATAAGTTTCAGTTCTACTGCTAATCATTTTTATGCTGCTAATTGTTGAGGAGCTCTGGGTTGCTGCGAATGTGCGCGCTGCCATCTTACACACACTACAAAGTTTAAATTTTATTTTATTTCATCTACATATACACTCTCTCCCCAGCTCTTCTCTTCTCCTCAGCTTCCTTCTATTTTTTTCTGTTCTCATCTTTGAACCTGCCAGTCTACCACAGTCTTTCTCTGTGGAGTTTGTACAGTGGTGCTTGAAAGTTTGTGAACCCTTGAGAATTTTCTATATTTCTGTATAAATATGACCTAAAACGTCATCAGATTTTCACACAAGTCCTAAAAGTAGATAAAGAGAACCCAGTTAAACAAATAAGACAAAAATATTCTACTTGGTCATGTATTTACTGAGGAAAATGATCCAATATTACAGATCTGTGAGGGGCAAAAGTATGTGAACCTCTATGATTAGCAGTTAATTTGAAGGTGAAATTAGAGTCAGGTGTTTTCAATCAATGGGGATGACAATCAGGTGTGAGTGGGCACCCTGTTTTATTTAAAGAACATGGATCTATCAAAGTCTGATCTTCACAACACATGTCTGTGGAAGTGTATCATGGCACAAGCAAAGGAGATTTGTGAGGACCTCAGAAAAAGCGTTGTTGATGCTCATCAGTCTGAAAAAGGTTACACAACCATCTCTAAAGAGTTTGGACTCCACCAATCCACAGTCAGACAGATTGTGTATAAATGGAGGAAATTCAAGACCATTGTTACCCTCCCCAGGAGTAACAAAGATCAACAAAGATCACTCCAAGAGCAAGGCGTGTAATAGTCGGCGAGGTCATAAAGGACCCCAGGGTAACTTCTAAGCAACTGAAGGCCTCTCTCACATTGGCTAATGTTAATGTTCATGAGTCCACCATCAGGAGAACACTGAACAACAGTGGTGTGCATGGCAGGGTTGCAAGGAGAAAGCCAATGCTCTCCAAAAAGAATATTGCTGCTCATCTGCAGTTTGCTAAAGACCACGTGGACAAGCCAGAAGGCTATTGGAAAAATCTTTTGTGGAGGGATGAGACCAAAATAGAACTTTTTGGTTTACAGTTGGAGAAAGGAAAACACTGCATTCCAGCATAAGAACCTTATCCCATCTGTGAAACATGGTGGTGGTAGTATCATGGTTTGGGCCTGTTTTGCTGCATCTGGGCCAGGACGGCTTGCTGCCATTGATGGAACAATGAATTCTGAATTATACCAGTGAATTCTAAAGGAAAATGAACTGTCCATGCACTGAATCTCAAGAGAAGGTGGGTCATGCAGCAAGACAACGACCCTAAGCACACAAGTCGTTCTACCAAAGAATATTTATAGAAGAATAAAGTTAATGTTTTGGAATGTCCAAGTCAAAGTGCTGACCTTAATCCAATCAAAATGTTGTGGAAGGACCTAAAGCGAGCAGTTCATGTGAGGAAACCCACAAATATCCCAGAGTTGAAGCTGTTCTGTACAGAGGAATGGGCTAAAATTCCTCCAAGCCAGTGTGCAGGACTGATCAAAAGTTACCGGAAACGTTTAGTTGCAGTTATTGCTGCACAAGGGGGTCACGCCAGATACTGAAAGCAAAGGTTCACATACTTTCGCCCCTCACAGATCTGTAATATTGGATAATTTTCCTCAATAAATAAATGACCAAGTATAATATTTTTGTCTCATTTGTTTAACTGGCTTCTCTTTATCTACTTTTAGGGCTTGTGTGAAAATCTGATGATGTTTTAGGTCATACAGTATTTATGCAGAAATATCGAAAATTCTAAAGGGTTCACAAACTTTCAAGCACCACTGTATGTTCTCCCTGTGCCTGCAAGTGTTTCCTCACACAGCCAATACCAGCTGACATTAGGGAAGAGGTAGGGTACACCCTGGAGAGGTCATCAGTCTACAGCAGGGCTAACAGTGAGAGACAAACAGCCATTCATGCCTATGGGTCCTTTAGATTTTAACTAATCCCCATGTCTGCTCACACTGTCTCTAATTGTCAAGAAGCAACAGACAGATGTAAAAAGAGGTACAGAGTTTATTGAAGGCAGACTAGCTGACAAATCCAAATCCTGAGGCAAGGATAGTTTCAGAAAACAGGCAAGATCAGGTGAAGCACTAACAGAATTTCAGAGGCATAGACTCTGGGCAGTACTCAAAATACAAACTGGATCAATAACCAAATTATCAGCACAAACTGTGATGGCTTGTTAAATCAGGTATGGGAACACTGAGCATTATATTGCAAAGTTTGTGTTAAGTGAGAGTCCTTTGATACTGCATGGTAATGAGGCAGTGATATGGAACAGGTGTGTAGGATAATCAGTATTCCAGAGACTGATACTTTGTTTACACGTAGCCAGGTATTTATGAAAACGGGTATCTTCTCCTCCCCATACTAGAAAATAATTCCGTTTACACAGTGCTCAAAAACAGCCAGGGAAGGCTGTCAAAAACATGTCAAACAAATAGAAAGCCAACCAGAGATCTGAAAGCCAAGGAGGAGGGACCGTCAGATCACAATGCTAAAACTCCGTTTTCCCCATAACACAGAGAAAACTCTGTTTTCCACTATTTACATGCAGGCATGAAAACAGAGTTTTCACAAATCTCCACTTTGCCCGGAGTTTTCGAAAGCAGCTGTTTTCAGTGACTGAAACCTCCGTTTACATTGTAAATGATGAGTGCAACCCCATAAATAAATATCCGTTTTTATAGATACCCGGCTACATGTAAACAGGGTCTGAGAGCAGTGCACAGTGGCTATGTTTGAAGGCCACTGCAAACTCTTTGAAGTGGAGTCTTGAGTGCAAGCAGGTGCAGATGTGACACTAACTCACTTGTGATCCACAGTGGATAAGCACTATAGAGAATGAATGAATGAATTAATTAATTCATTTAAATACTTTAATTTAACTGAAACTTTTAATGTTTACTTTATGTTTAAGTTCTTTCAAACAGACATGGTCTTTCAACAAAGTTGCATCGTAAATTAATTCTTGAAGCAGACACATGGAATAGTCGTTAATTGTGCAAACCCAGCTGAATGTTGTGAAATGAACATATGGTGGGACAAAGAGTCTACAAATGTACAGGAAGAATTTATTCAAATATTTATGGAAATTAAGTGTGATATTCAGGATTGTATGCTAAATGATTGAACTGCGGGGAGAGAGAGAGTTCAATGAAATATGCTTATGTACGGTACATCCCTAGACATGTATGGAATGTCTGGACAGCTATCGGTTTTGATATAGATGATTTCCTGGACTGGGGAAGCTTGAAAAAAATAAGGGGTTTATAAAAAATTTTTCTAAAATGTACTTCTAATTGCTTTTATAATTCAGATTATGAATGACTATTACAAGCTGAAGAATTACTCCTGATTAATTAAAGAAATTGGGGAATCAGCAGTTACATGTAGCCTTTTTTCCCTTCTTTTTAAGAAATAATCTGTCTGGTGACATGAATTCTGAAAAAAAAGTGTGTGTTAAGAGTAAGGGAGAGTTCTAGTGATTGTAACTGTGTGAATAAATAAGCAGCCAGACTGCCTGCTTATTTCCCTGTTTATTCACTCCACAGCCTACTGTGACTTAAAGCCTCACTCCTTAAATTGCATTTTGCTCCTCAGTCACAGTGGCACTGCCTCTCCTCAGCTGTTTGCCTGCTTTTGTCTACATTTTCCATCCAACCTCTGCAGCACTACAAATAATGAACAAAAAAAGTAGAAAACTGGAAACTTGAGAATGAAAAACAGGATTTTTTTTTAAATGAGATTCTATATCAATCTAATTTACACATAGCAGAGGTAATAGGAAGAAAGGAAAGACACCTGCTCAGTTCTGAAACTGTCATCTCTCTGAATAGTTTGGATGATAGCATGAAAATGTTTGCTGCAATTATCAGTTGCCAGCAACCCCCTTCTGTGAATCTCCTTCACTGTCTCTGTTTCTGTCTTCCAATTACCCCTTTCACACCTTCTCCCATGCAGACTGCTGATAATGGTCTAATTTCCAACATTTATCAAAGTAGCACCATCTTAACATATTATTTTGGAAAATTATGGCATCTCTGGGGTCTGCGTTAGTCATGGCCTGTAATTCTTGATCATCTGCTGGATGAGGGAAGGATTAAGCATACAGATACCGCCTCATTAAATATTTAGTATTAACAGTGACAGTGTAGGCCTTTGAAAAGTAGACCGAAAAGCCTTTGGCTTTCGAGGCTAATGACATTATCTCAGCATTCTTGATTTGTTTAAAATCAGCTGAAAGTCAATATTGTTTCATGTGCTATCATAAATATGCACTTCACATGATTTGGTCCCTTCACACAGAGACAGTGATGAAATCTGCTCGTTAGAGATTGTGAAGGCTCCCCACCAACATCCTTCAGCCCATCAACTTCTATAAATGCACAATAGAGCACATTCTGACTGGGTACATGACTGTCTGTCTGGTTTGGCAGCTGCTCCCTCCATGACTGCAAGGCCCTCCAGAGGAATTTATCATTGGCACCAAACTCCGAGCCTTCCAGATCATTTTCTATATATGATATCTGAAGAAAGCTCCCAAAATCACCACAGACTGCAAATCACCCAGCACACAGACCATATACCAGACTGCCATCAATCAGACAGTACTGCAGCATACCTGTAGGTCCACCTTGTAGGTCATCAGGATCCTGAATAAACCGTAATCCAGTCATTACTCCTTCTCCCACCCTTTCACTTATGCCTCCACTACCACCCACAACCTTACTCCCACAGACCAGTCACCCCACTGACAGCTCACAGACACTCCATTGACAATTTCATGTGTCTTTATCACTTTTGGGCATGGTGCAATATTTCTAAGGGCACTATTAACATTTGACAGCTGAGAAGGACTCAGTCCAGTCTATGTGCAATATATTGTTAATATGTATTATATACTGTATACTTGACATCAAATTTATTGTAATTTTAAATACTACTTTGTTCTGCTGCGTTATCTGCTTATTATACTCTTCTATGCCTATTGGTGTCTTCCCAGACACTACATATTGCACATAACCACTATTTATTTTGGTACCTTTTGCACTCTTGTTCACATAAAGTGACTGCATGTATTCCGGTGTATAGAGTTAGGATCTACACTTGACTTACATACTTATTAGGCATTCATATTAGTTTGCCAAACTGATTTACCGTATATCAGTTTGTGGCATGGGTGTTGGGGCCAAATGGACTGCTTTGAGTACTTCAGAAACTGATGATCTCCTGGGGTTTTCACAAACAACAGTCTCTAGAAAGGCACAAAAAAAAAAAAAAAAAACACTGAGTGAGCGACAGTTCTGTGGGTAGAAATGTCTTGTTAACAAGAGAGGTCAGAGGAAAATGGCCAGATTGGTTCGTGCTACCAGGAAGGATATAACAACTCATTACAACCATGTTGAGCAGAAATGCATCTCAGGATGCAACAGCAGAAGACCACATTGCATTCCACTCCTGCCAGCCAAGAACAGGAATTTTTGAATCAAAAACAAATTCCTATGAAAGTAACAGGTGAGTGTATTTTCTTTTGCACAGCTGTAAAATTCCTGAGTCTCACAACAAGCATTTCAGTGTACAACTGCCCATGATAAGTTGTGCACATGACAAATAAACTTGAACAATGAACTTCAACAGCCCTCTGAAAGTTACAGATACTAATGGGGGAGGCTTGTTTTGACATCCATCTTTTCTGTTTTAATCCATTGTTTTGTTTTGTTTGTTTTGAATAGTGTCTCCTGGCCCTGAATTAAATTTTACTCCCAAGAGTACATTTAATGGACACAGATATCCTACATACAGCTAAAGCAGTGGGGTGCAGTTCATGACTAGGGTAAGATTGTCTGACTCAAATTTAGAGCAAGATTATATATATATATATATATATATATATATATATATATATATATATATATATATATATATAAAACCATGATTCCAAAAAAGTTGGGACAAAGTACAAATTATAAATAAAAACGGAATGCAATGATGTGGAAGTTTCAAAATTCCATATTTTATTCAGAATAGAACATGGATGACATATCAAATGTTTAAACTGAGAAAATGTATCATTTAAAGAGAAAAATTAGGTGATTTTAAATTTCATGACAACACATCTCAAAAAAGTTGGGACAAGGCCATGTTTACCACTGTGAGACATCACCTTTCTCTTTACAACAGTCTGTAAACATCTGGGGACTGAGGAGACAAGTTGCTCAAGTTTAGGGATAGGAATGTTAACCCATTCTTGTCTAATGTAGGATTCTAGTTGCTCAACTGTCTCAAGTCTTTTATGTCGTATCTTCCATTTTATGATGCGCCAAATGTTTTCTATGGGTGAAATATCTGGACTGCAGCCTGGCCAGTTCAGTACCCGGACCCTTCTTCTACGCAGGCATGATGCTGTAATTGATGCAGTATGTGGTTTGGCATTGTCATGTTGGAAAATGCAAGGTCTTCCCTGAAAGAGACGTCGTCTGGATGGGAGCATATGTTGCTCTAGAACCTGGATATACCTTTCAGCATTGATAGTGTCTTTCCAGATGTGTAAGCTGCCCATGCCACACGCACTAATGCAACCCCATACAATGAGAGATGCAGGCTTCTGAACTGAGTGCTGATAACAACTTGGGTTGTCCTTCTCCTCTTTAGTCCGAATGACACAGCGTCTCTGATTTCCATAAAGAACTTCAAATTTTGATTCGTCTGACCACAGAACAGTTTTCCACTTTGCCACAGTCCATTTTAAATGAGCCTTGGCCCAGAGAAGACGTCTGCGCTTCTGGATCATGTTTAGATACAGCTTCTTCTTTGAACTATAGAGTTTTAGCTGGCAACGGCGGATGGCACGGTGAATTGTGTTCACAGATAATGTTCTCTGGAAATATTCCTGAGCCCATTTTGTGATTTCCAATACAAAAGCATGCCTGTATGTGATGCAGTGCCATCTAAGGGCCCGAAGATCACGGGCACCCAGTATAGTTTTCCGGCCTTGACCCTTACGCACAGAGATTCTTCCAGATTCTCTGAATCTTTTGATGATATTATGCACTGTAGATGATGATATGTTCAAACTCTTTGCAATTTTACACTGTCAAACTCCTTTCTGATATTGCTCCACTATTTGTCGGCGCAGAATTAGGGGGATTGGTGATCCTCTTCCCATCTTTACTTCTGAGAGCCGCTGCCACTCCAAGATGCTCTTTTTATACCCAGTCATGTTAATGACCTATTGCCAATTGACCTAATGAGTTGCAATTTGGTCCTCCAGCTGTTCCTTTTTTGTACCTTTAACTTTTCCAGCCTCTTATTGCCCCTGTCCCAACTTTTTTGAGATGTGTTGCTGTCATGAAATTTCAAATGAGCCAATATTTGGCATGAAATTTCAAAATGTCTCACTTTCGACATTTGATATGTTGTCTATGTTCTATTGTGAACACAATATCAGTTTTTTGAGATTTGTACATTATTGCATTCTGTTTTTATTTACAATTTGTACTTTGTCCCAACTTTTTTGGAATCAGGGTTGTACACACACACTGTATACACACACACACACACACACACACACACACACACAGTGTCTTGCAAAAGTATTCATCCCCCTTGGTGATTGTCCTATTTTGTCGCCTTACAAGCTAGAATTAATATGGATTTTTGGGGGGTTAGCACAATTTGATTTACACAATGTGCTTAGAACTTTAATGGTAAATTTTTCAAAATTGTAACACAAACAATAATTAAGATGAAAAAACAGAAATCTGGAGTGTGCATAGATATCCCCTCAAAAGTCAATGCTTTGTAGAGCCACTTTTTGCTGCAATTACAGCTGCAAGTATCTTGGGGTATGCCTCTATTAGCTTAGCACATCTAGCCACTGGGAATTTTGCCCATTCCTCAAGGCAAAACTGCTCCTACTCCTTCACATTAGATGGGTTTCATTGGTGTACAGCAATCTTCAAGTTATGCCACAAATTCTCAATTGGATTGCAGTCTGGGTTTTGACCAGGCCATTCCAAGACATTTAAATGTTTCCCTTTAAACCACTCCAGTGTAATTTAGCAGTATGGTTAGGGTCATTGTCCTGCTGGAATGTGAACCTTCATCCCAGTCTCCATCCTCTGGCTGACTCAAACAGGTTTTCTTCCAGAATTGCCCTGTAGTGCCATCCATCTTCCCTTCAGTCCTGACCAGCATTCCTGTCCCTGCAGATGAAAAACACAGCATGATGCTGCTACCACCATGCTTCACTGTAGGAATGGTCTTCTCAGGATGATGGGAAGTGTTGGGTTTGCACCACACATGGCATTTCCCATGATGGCCAAAATGTTCAATTTTAGTCTCATCTGACCAGAGAATCTTCTTCCATGTGTTTGGGGAGTCTGCCACATGCTGTTGGGCAAACTACAAATGTTTTTTTTCTTTTCTTCTTCTTCTTTTTAAGCAATGGCTTTTTTTTTCCTGGCCACTCTTCCATAAAGCCCCACTCTGTGGAATGTGTAGCTTAAAGTGGTCCTATGGACAGATACTCCCATCTCTGTTGTGGATCTTTGCAGTTCCTTCAGTGTCATTGTTAGTGTCTTTCTTGCATCTCTGATTAATGCCCTCCTTGCCCAGTCTGTGAGTTTTGGTGGGCAGCCTTTTCTTGTCAGGTTTGCTGTGGTGCCATATTCTTTCCATTTTGCAATAATAGATTTAATGGTGCTCTGTGGGATATTCAAAGTTTGGGATATTTTTGTATCACCCAACCCTTATATATACACTTCTCCACAACTTTGTCTCTGACCTGTCTGAAGTGCTCCTTGGTTTTTATGTTGCTTGCTTAGTAGTGTTGCAGAATCAGGGTCCTTCCAGAGCAGGTTGAGTTATACAGGCATCATGTGACAGATCATGTGACACTTTGATTGCACACAGGTAGATTTTAATCAACTAATTATGTGACTTATGAAGTTAATTGTTTGGACCAGCTCTTATTTAGGGGTTTCATATGAAAGGGGTTGAATACCTATGCACATTCCAGATTTCTGTTTTTTCATCTTAATTATTGTGTCACAAAAAAAAGAATTGCAACTTTAAAGTGGTAGGCATGTTGTGTAAATCAGATGTTGCTAAACCCTTCACCCCCACCAAAAAACAAAAACAAAAAAATTCCATCTTGTACTTTTCTTGCTTTCTTGAGATACTCTAAGTTTTTCTGGTCAGCTAGTACCACAAAGGGGTGTGTAGCTCCCTCTAGCCAGTGCCTCCATTCCTCAAGGGCAAGCTTAATAGCTAGTAGCTCACAATTCCAGATGTCATAGTTCTTCTCAGCTGATGAGAGCTTCTTAGAAAAGAAAGCCACAGGGTGAAGCTTTGGTTTCTCACTGAAGCGCTGGGATAGCACCCCTCCCACTCCAGTCTCTGAGGCATCCACCTCAACTGTGAAAGGCTTGGTTGGGTCAGGATGCTGTAGGATGGGGGCTGAAGTGAATGCAGTCTTGAGTCAGCCAAAGGCTTGCTCAGCTGCAGGGTTCCAGAGAAGATGTTTGGGACCATTCTTTACCAGGGCAGTTAAAGGAGCTGTGATGGTGCTGAAACCTCTGATAAAGCATTGGAAGAAGTTAGCAAAACCTAGAAAATGTTGAAGCTCCTTCACAGATGTTGGTACCAGCCAAGAAATGACAGCAGACACCTTGGAGGAATCCATGCAGACTCCTTCTGCACTGATGACATAACCTAGAAACAAAAGCTGATGTAAATGGAATTCACACTTCCTCAGCTTTAAAGTAGAGGTGATTCTTGAATAGATGTTTCAGAACTGACCTGACGTGTTTCAGGTGACTTGCTTCATCAGGGGAGTAGATCAGAATGTCATCAATGCATGTGATTACAAACTTTCCCAGCATGTCCCGGAGCACATCGTTTATGAGACATTGGAAAATGCTTGGCACTGAAGAAAGGCCATATTGCATGACCCAGTACTCAAAATGGCCAGCGGTGGTACTAAAATCCATCTTCCATTTGTCACCCTCTCAGATACTAATGAGGTTGTATGCACTATGCAGGTCAAGCTTAGAGAAGATTTTAGCAGAACATAGTTGTTCTAAAGCAGAGAGAACCAATGGAAGTGGATATGGATACTTTACAAATATTTGTTTTAGTCCTCTGAAGTCTATACAAGGTCCAAGGCCTCCCCCCTTCTTCTCCACAAAGAAGAATCCTGCAGAGGCAGGTACAGTAACTTGGGTGGACTACTGTAACCCTGTTTGGGCACTTCCTGAATGTACTCCTCCATTGCAGCCTGTTCCTTCTGGGAAAGTGGGTAGATGCGGTTGCATGGGGGTAAAGTGCCTGGGAGGAGATCAATGGTGCAATCGTAAGGGCAATATGGTGGTAGGCCACAAGCCTTGCCCTTACTAAAAACCTCCTTCAGGTCAGAATAATATTCTGGTACATTGTCCAGTGAATCCGGTTGAGGACTTTCAAAAGAAGTAGACAAAATATATAGCTGGGGGTGCAACAAACAGTTCTGAAACCACATAGGAGACCATTGGAGGATTTCCTTGTTTTGCCAAGATATCAGAAGGTCGTGGAGCTGTAACCAAGGGTAACCCAGGATGATGCGGTTAACTGAAGAAATCACAAAAAGTGAAATGAGTTCAGAATGGAGGGCTCCTACTTGGATGTGAACAGGAGTGGTTCTAGTTGTGACAAGACCATCTCCTATAGGTTCTCCGTTGATGGTCCTGATGTTGAGTGGACTCTGCAGAGGGGTTGTGGACAGGTTGAACTCCTGGATGATCAAACTGTCAATGAAGTTCTCCTCCACCCCTGAATCAACAAATGCAGATTACATGTGGGTTGAGGCTGGCAGTTTCAACAACACAGGTACTTTCAATGATTTTGAGTTAAATTTTCTCACAGGACTCACCATGTCAGGAGCAGGCTCAGAGGTGTTGTTGCAAGTAGGGCAGACTGAAGACTGTGTTATATGATGGTTGGAACTCCCACAATAGAAGCATAGCCCTTTGTATCGCCTTCTCTCTCATTCTGAGTGTTTCAGCCTAGTTTGCGAAACCTCCATGGGTATGGATGCATCAGCTGACTTAGCTGGTCTGGTGTCCTCCTTGAGAGAAGGTCGGCTGGAAAGTAGACGATCCAGTCCAATAGTGAGGTCTATGAGGGAGTCCAAAGTGAAATGTTCATCTCTACAAGCCAGTTCACTCAATATTTCAGGACAAAGACCTTGGCAAAACACTACTTTCAGAGCTGGCTCATTCCATCTACTAGTGGCTGCAAGAATTCGGAAATCCAGCACATACTTGGCTACTCCTTTTGCCCCTTGGGTGATCGTGAGTAGACTTTGGCCGACTTATATCCCTTCAGCTTCGTGATCGAACACTCATTTGAATAGTTCTAGAAAATGTTCATATGAGGTGGTATGCTCCTCTCCACTCTTCCATACCATGCTAGCCCCGTAGCACCTTACTGGTGAGAAAAGAGAAAAACTTTGCAATCTTACATTCGTCAGAGAGGTTTGGCATGGTAGCAAAGTACATGAAGCACTGAAGCAGAAATCCCCTACAGTTAAGGGCATCACCAGCATATTCCTCGGGAGTTGGGAGAAGCTGCATGGGAGTTGTAGAGGCATCAGGCCACATTAGGAGGGCCTGTGACATCACAGCAGTTAACTGTGCCATCCTGGTGTTGAGGTCGGCGAGCATCTGCTGATGTTCTCCTAAGAGGCGTCCCTGAGCATTTAAAGCTGTTTGCCTCGCCTCCTCCACTACATCCATAACAAGGCAAAGTATTCTGTCAGAATGAAGGCACTCACGGATGTAAGTGCAGGGGAGAGCGGAGATACAAACAGGAAGCATAGTGTAACCTACTTCAGCTCACACTATTAAGAGTAACCGTTGGAGGTTACAGATGCCTATACCACTATATGTTTACCTTTGGACCAGCACATTAAAAGATTAGGCTCGCTACTGGAGAAAGGGGTATCAGAAATTGCATTGAGTAGAAGAGCAAAAACACACACAACTCACAGGTAAGTTTTATGTGTATTGTATTAATGCATAAACAAACAACAACAAAATAATAATAATAATAATAATAATAATAATAATAAAATTAGAATGTCCTTCAGTGCATGAAAGGTCACAATATCACTCCAGAAATGAAATATATAGATCAACTGGGTGGATAACAATATCACAGTTCTTATCTCCAATTCGGTTGGCTCACCACAACTGCTGGAAGCTACCTCTACAGTATGGAAGTGATCACAGCAGAAGAGTCCATGTGCTGCTCCTGGGGTTCACAGAAGAAGGAAAACCATAAAAAAGAAGAGACACACAAAAAAAACCCAGCCTGTGTAGGCCAAACCAAGGTTACAATAATGTTCTTGATAACAACTACATATATATGCATAACCATATGAATTACAATCACAACACTAATTAAAATATGGCTAAACATCAACTTTGTCTCATGTCTTTCTTCATCTCCACTCAGAACCATATGAGGTGAGAGCCATGTAACAATATAAACGAGCTATATATTTTCTGAGCATGAACATTTCTCCTTTAATACAACATATGAAATTAACAACTTGTTCATCCGTACTAACTTAACTGGCATATACACATTCAAAACATCATTTATGAGTTAATATCAATGGTCACTCATCAGAGATCAAAATCCTGTACACACATACAGTGGCACTACGATCACAGCTCATGCCAATCCAGCTTCCAACCGCTTCCAAAAACACAGGGGACATGGGAGTTCAGCAACGTGCAATTTTGTAAATGGAACTTTCCATCGTTCGTATGCTAACAGTTTAAACTGTTAACTGTTTTGGATTTCAAGTGTCCGTCGCAAAAAAACACAAAATCCTCGCTCAGCCAGCGGACAAAACAATTTTTATGCTGTTGACTCTTACAATGACAGCAAGAGAAAGGTAAAATGTCGAAGTTTCAAGTGCTCAGTGAGCAGAATCTGCCACAAATGTCGGCAAGCAGCCGCCTCCAGAGAGGAAAACTAACAGCGTAAAGTCACCGGCGGCTTCTGATTGGCTCAGCTTGCACATGTGAACTCCACGTCACCCATGTCCTTGCGCATGTGAACGCCACATGTCACCCATGTCTTTATCCCATGAAAGAAGAGCACATTCGTCACTTTTGAGATAAAATGAAGTGCAAACCTGTGTGTGTTTATTGCTTTTTGGATTTATAGCTATATTTAATATATTTTTGTCATAAATCCTATTTATCCATGTGTCATGAATTGTATGAATTTATTTATTTTGCAAACAATCTATGGTCAACTAAATTAATGGCTAGGACACAGTGACCAAGACTACAATAGTCAAATCAGTAAGCAAACTCGTAGTCAGAAAGCATGCAGGAATCAATCAATCAGCAAACAGTATAGTAGAGAGCAGACTAAAGAGTTAAATGGGTAAACGTTGCAAAGGTTCAGGAAACTAGAGGCAGGCAGGCAGGCAGGAAAGGCTTGATATGACTGGGTAAACACAGAACGATACATCACACTAAAGGGGTGTGAGGGAGAGGCTTAAGTAGCACTGCTGATTAACAGTTAACAGTCAGCTGAACTTAATAAGAGGGAGACAAGGGTTGCTGTGAACTTTGGGTGTTGTAGTCTTGGGAAGCCATGTTTGAAGTTCGGTTAGAGTTTTGACTCACAGCGCCATTACTGACAATTATCCTATAAAACACCAATCATCTTCTCCTTCACGCTGTTTTCCTTCACATGGAGGGGACAGCGACATGAATTATCTCCCTTTCTTTCGGTCCAGTGCATTTCTCTCTTGCAGTCTCTTCTCCTTCATATCATCACTCACACAGTCTCTCCACCTTCTCCGCTATCATCCTCTGCTCCTTGTTTCTTCAACTGGCTTCTCATAGATGGTCTTAATGAAGACCTCACTCCTGTATAGAGTGGTGCTTGAAAGTTTGTGAACCCTTTAGAATTTTCTATATTTCTGCATAAATATGACCTAAAGCATCATCAGATTTTCACACAAGTCCTAAAAGTAGATAAAGAGAAGCCAGTTAAACAAATGAGACAAAAATATTATACTTGGTAATTTATTTATTGAGGAAAATGATCCAATATTACACATCTGTGAGTGGCAAAAGTATGTGAACATTTGCTTTCAGTATGTGGTGTGACCCTCTTGTGCAGCAATAACTGTAACTAAATGTTTCCAGTAACTGTTGATCAGTCCTGCACACTGGCTTGGAGGAATTTTAGCCCATTCCTCCATACAGAACAGCTTCAACTCTGGGATGTTGGTGGGTTTCCTCACATGAACTACTCTCTTCAGGTCCTTCCACAACATTTTGATTGGATTAAAGTCAGGACTTTGACTTGGACATTCCAAAACATTAATTTTATTCTTCTTTAACCATTCTTTGGTAGAACGACTTGTGTGCTTTGGGTTGTTGTCTTGCTCCATGACCCACCTTCTCTTGAGATTCAGTTCATGGACAGATGTCCTGACATTTTCCTATAGAATTTGCTGGTATAATTCACAGTTCATTATTCCATCAATGATGGCAAGTCGTCCTGGCCCAGATGCAGCAAAACTAGCCCAGTTTCACAGATGGGATAAGGTTCTTATGCTAGAATGCAGTGTTTTCCTTTCTCCAAACATAACATTTCTCATTTAAACCAAAAAGTTTTATTTTAGTCTCATCCGTCCACAAAACATATTTCCAATAGCCTTCTGGCTTGTCCATGTGATCTTTAGCAAACTGCAGATGAGCAGCAATGTTCTTTTTGGAGAGCAGTGGTTTTCTCCTTGCATCCCTGCCATGCACACCATTGTTGTTCAGTGTTTTCCTGATGGTGGACTCATGAACATTAACATTAGTCAATGTGAGAGAAGCCTTCAGTTGCTTAGAAGTTACCCTGGGGTCCTTTGTGACCTCACCAGCTATTACATTCCTTGCTCTTGGAGTGATCCTTGTTGGTCAACCACTTATGGGGAGGGTAACAATGGTCTTGAATTTCCTCCATTTGTATACAATCTGTCTGACTGTGGATTGATGGAGTCTAAACTCTTTAGAGATGGTTTTGTAACCTTTTCCAGCCTGATGAGCATCAATAACACTTTTTCTGAGGTCCTCACAAATCTCCTTTGTTTGTGCCATGATACACTTCCACAAACATGTGTTGTGAAGATCAGACTTTGATAGATCCCTGTTCTTTAAATAAAACAGGGTGCCCACTCACACGTGATTGTCATCCCATTGATTGAAAATACCTGACTCTAATTTCACCTTCAAATTAACTGCTAATCCTAGAGGTTCACATACTTTTGCCACTCACAGATATGTAATATTGGATCATTTTCCTCAATAAATAAATTATCAAGTAAAATATTTTTGTTTCATTTGTTTAACTGGGTTCTCTTTATCTACTTTTAGGACTTGTGTGAAAATGTGATGATGTTTTAGGTCATTTTTATGCAGAAATATAGAAAATTCTCAAGGGTTCACAAACTTTCAAGCATCACTGTATGTGTCCAAACCAGCACAGTCTCATTTCCTTCACTTTCTCTTTGATGTTAGGAACTCCCATTTGTTTCCTTATATCTTCACTTTTCTTCAGATCTCTCAGGGTGATACCCATTATCCATCTTAGCATTCTCATTTCTGTTTTCTCAAGCAGCTTGAGTTCTTTCTCTCTGGTTGACCATGTTTCTTTTTTTTAATTTGTATACAATACAATTATACAAAACAATCACAATGCACAGTGGTCGAGTTGTAAAATCAAACCAGGGGGGATGGTGAAATTTTTAGTCGCGTGTCGACCCATCGGTTGGTCCGTCGGTGGGAAACTGGTTTGCTTTTAGGAGGGTTTGCACACAACATAGGTCTGTGGACCTTGTTCATTTACCAGACATACAGTATTTTGTGCTGATAAAGTGTGTAGTACACACTGTGTACCCTTTTTATTGTTGTAAAAAACATAATACACTGGTATTTAAAACATGCACAGTGTGGATGTCATGTGTCATATTTAGTCAGTCTCCTGGCTGACATACCTACCACATTCTCCATATAAGGGTGAAATGCAGATGACAAATTTGAAGTGTAACTTCATAGTCATGGTAGGCTCCTTTTAAATCATTTGGTAAATAATTTATTAAAACCTCAGCAGGCAATGTAAATGAACAACTGAATCTTTTCATATCAAGTCAATAGAATTTTTATTCAAAGCTGAACATTGGCAACATTGAGTTAAATACAGAGGTAGGTAGGTAACCAATAAGCTAAAACAAGCAACAGTAAATTGTAAATCTTCAGCTCTTCACCTGTTGGTTCTCCTGCTTGCTCCTGCTCCTGTATTGTCTCATACTCCGGGTCCCCTCCAGCTCCTGTCACACTGTGTTGCAGTTGCTGCTGACTGTCATCTGGAATAAAGAGCAGTGGATAAGATAATTTAATTAAATATAATGTTATTTCTGATTTATTTATTATCTGAACGAGGATTTGAGCTTTGAAAAATGACCGGATTCTTTCTGTAACGTTGATTCCCGCTGTTATCTAGGTCACGTGACATCGTAACATTGACGGTTACCAAGGAGCTGCCTTGGATACTTTGATACTTTGCTTCGATACATACCAGCACTTTGATACATACTGGATACAAGCTAGCAAAATGAGTTAAAAGCAGGCATCTTTGGAAAGTTTCTTTGGAAAGGGGAAAAGGCCCATTGAGGAGACAGAAGAAGAGCCTATAACGAAGAAAAAGAAAGCTGCATTTTAGCAGACACTTTGTCGAGTCCTACACCAATCCTGCTCTGCCTTACATGTTGTGACTGGCTCTCTAATGAGGCAATGAAGCCTTCAAAACTGCTAGTGTCATTTATTTTAGCCTTCCTGTCTTGAATAACACTTTTTGTTGCCTGAAGAATAACAAACAAATGTCCAGGCTGATTAAATTAATGGCCTTATACAAGAAATCAAAGCTAACATGAACCTGAGTAAGCTATCGATAGCTGGCTAGACTCCAAACTAACATTCATTATGATAGCTGTGTTGTTATCTGCCGCCCACAAATTAGGCTACATATCGGTAACTTAACAGCATGATGGTGGGCTCACAGAAAGTGTGACTAATACTCGTACCTGGCGGCACGGTGGTGTAGTGGTTAGCGCTGTCGCCTCACAGCAAGAAGGTCCTGGGTTCGAGCCCCGGGGCCGGCGAGGGCCTTTCTGTGTGGAGTTTGCATGTTCTCCCCGTGTCCGCGTGGGTTTCCTCCGGGTGCTCCGATTTCCCCCACAGTCCAAAGACATGCAGGTTAGGTTAACTGGTGACTCTAAATTGACCGTAGGTGTGAGTGTGGATGGTTGTCTGTGTCTGTGTGTCAGCCCTGTGATGACCTGGCAACTTGTCCAGGGTGTACCCTGCCTTTCGCCCGTAGTCAGCTGGGATAGGCTCCAGCTTGCCTGCGACCCTGTAGAAGGATAAAGCGGCTAGAGATAATGAGATGAGATGAGATATTCGTAACTCTTGACTTACCTCCTGAAATGTTTTTTCTTGTGATCTTAAATCCAAACTTGCTTAGGTCTTGCTGTCCACACTGCTTGGCCATGATGCTGCAATCCGCTGCTGTCACTGACGCCAAATGAAATAAAAAATAACGGAACCCCAACTGAATGTCACCTCCTCAAACGCTTCGCTTGTGTGTGCCCTCTCTCGCGGTAGCTTATTGTATGCTCAGTTTCAGCAAAACTACGTGGAATGGCATTTCTAATTCCAATGTTAAATAGAAGTAATGTCTACATTTATTGATAAAATTGCTCAAGGGCAGGGAGGGGGGATGCCTGTTTTAGAGGGGGGATGATTTTGACCATTTTTTATTCCGGGGGGATGGCATCCCCCCTCAACTCGAGTACATACAATACAACTACACAAAAAAACAGAATTCAAACACAACACCGAATTTAAAATTGAGTGAAAAAACAAAATTAACAGTGAGGAATAATGTGTATATGGAGATGTGTGTGTGTGTGTGTGTGTGTGTGTGTGTGTATATATGAGTCATACTGACTTACTGTTGGACCGGGGAGATGGAGGCTAGATCGCAGAGAAGGAGGATTCCAAAGGAAATGAGTATTATTATCTTTATGTAGGATAATAATAAGAGAAATAAGAATAGGAATAATTTGATTAACTGACTGATTATACAGATTGCCTGGGCACCCAAGTATGACCACGGTGTCGTCCCGCCCCTGCACAAGATATACCACAATGAGACGGCAGAGGGAAGGCCCTGCGTGCTAACCAGCCCACGGCCCATGCCCCCCCCCCA
The DNA here is from genome assembly GCF_027579695.1 of Neoarius graeffei. NCBI lineage: Eukaryota > Metazoa > Chordata > Actinopteri > Siluriformes > Ariidae > Neoarius > Neoarius graeffei. Next base: position 61,776,791 of record NC_083583.1, read on the forward strand.
CGACCCACCACACCTTGACTCCAGACCATCACGCAACACACCATATTTGTGTGGACCGTGCTCCATACAACATTACTAGTCTGATTACAGTCTTGTATATCTTGGTCTTCAGTTTTGCTGATATCTTTTTGTCACATAGGATAGGTGTTAACTCTCTCCATTTACTCCAAGCTGATTTTACCCTCATCTCAATCTATCTCTCACATCCTCCGCCTGACTTGACTGTGGACCCTAGATACTTGAATGAAGTTGTCTGTTTCAAGCTGATGTTATGCCAATCAACAAGAATGATTGCCTCATTGATCTTGGTGCACACCATCACTTCGGTTTTTTCTGCATTCACTCTCAGACCTCTGCTCTCCATACAATTTTGCCACCTCAGAATTTCTCTCTGGAGTTCTTCCTCTGTTTCAGCATAAATGACAAGGTCATCTGCATACAGTAGATCCCATGGCAACCCTTGCCTCGTCTCTTGGTTTATTACATCAAGGACAGTAATGAACAGAAGGGTGCCAAGTCTTGTACTCTGAACCTCACTTCAAAAGACTCTGACAATTCGTCTCTACTTCTGATGGCAGTACTTGCTTCTTCATACATCTTCACCATCTGGATATTTTCTTCAGTAACTCCTTTCTTCCTCAGACTCCAATATATCAACTGTCTCGGTACCCGATCAAAAGACTTTTCCAGATCAACAAAGGCCCAGTATTGCTTCTTGTTGCCTTCCACTATCTTCTCCTGCATTTGCCTCAGGATGATGATGGCATCCACTGTGCCTCTCCCAGGCATAATTCCAAATTGCATCTCATTGATTTGGATGACCTCTCTCAGCCTCTTGTCCATAATGCCTTCGATTATCTTCAGGGTGTGCTCCAACAGTTTTATGCCTCTATAGTTCTTGCATTTTAAGGCATCACTCTTTTGTTTGTAGATGGGTATCATAATGCTTGACTTCATTTCTAATGGTATTTTCTTCTTCTGCCAAATGTCACCTATAACTTTCCACAACCATTGTGGCCCTCCATCTCGTGCTTTGATGACGTGATCTGGGATGGCCCACCTGCTTTCTTTGGCTTCATACTTCTGATGGCTCCTTTCACTTCATCTAGAGTGATGTCCTTCTCTGTTCCTTCCACTGGTAATGGATCACTTGGGTTCTCAGCATTCAGAAGTTCTTCACAATATTCTTTCCACCACTTACTTATCTGCTCCTGTCCTACCATCATTTTACCATTCTTGTCTTTAATACATGTGACTTCATTGATGTTCTGGCTTTGCTTTTGCTTTACCTTGGCAATCTGATAGATTTTGCCCTGTCCTTCTTTGGTCTCCAGCTCTTCATACAGTTGTTTCTCTGCCTCTGCTTTTGCCATGGCTACTTTTCTCTTTGCCTGCTTGCAGGCTTTCTTGTAAAGGAGTTTCTTTCCCTGATCACTCAAGTCTGCTTGCCAGGTTTTGAATGCCTCTTTCTTGGTTTTCACTGCTGGTTGCACTTCATTATTCCACCACCATATTTTTCTTATGTTCTGGTGTTTCCCGTTGGTCACTCCACACGTTCTTTTCAGAGCCTTGTCTATGATGTTGCGGAACTCTTTCCAAGTGATGTTCTCCACATGTTTCATCTCTCTCTTCACCTCATTATTGAACTGTTCTTTCCAATCTTTGAGTTTCCATGTGCAAATCCTCTTCACTACTGGTGGTTTCCTGGTCTTTTGAGCTGGTTTCCTTTTGATATCTGCAACTAAGAGACAGTGCTGCTTTACAGATGGTACTCCAGGGATGACTTTACAGTCTGTGATTGATGTTCTTTCACTCATCTTTGTCATGATGTAGTCAATTTGGCTCTTGTGAAGGTGAATCTTATATGTTATTAGGAGTTCTTCCTTCTTCTTAAAGTTGGTATTAACAACTGTAAGAGCCAATCCCTGAGCAAACTGAAGGATTTCCTTCCCCTCCACATTTCTCCTTCCAAAACCATATCCTCCATGGACTCCAGCAAACAGGTCTTGCTCTTTGCCAACATGACCATTAAGGTCAGCACCAATGAAGCAATTTTCTTTTTGGACGATTGGTCTCACTAGGTCTTCCAGCTTCTCATAAAATTCTTCTTTGTCAGATTGTTTGCAGCCTTGCTGGGGTGCATATGATGATATGACATTAACTACTTCATTATCTACAATAATCTTTACAAGTATCAGTCTATCATAGACTCTTTGAATTTTGATGACTTGGTCTTTCATGTCTTTCTTTCATCATCCAGCATGATACCAATGCCATTTCTTCTAGTATTGCTTGCAACATAGAACAGTTTGAAACCTCCTCCAATTTCTCTTGCACTTTGACCTTTCCATTTTGTCTCTTGGACACACATGATGTTAATTCTCCTTCTTTCCATAATGTTGACAAGCTCTCTTCCCTTGGCTGTGATGGAAGAGACGTTCCATGTGGCAATTCTCAAATGTCTTTCTGTCCCTTGCCCACTTCTCACACCACAGGGGGCAGGGCTGTGGTGTGTGTTGCCTCCGGGGGACACCCTAGCCATACACTGAAACTCACGAGGACACATTCATGTAAATAAGGAGTGGTGCTAGGGTTTTACTGCCGGATGCCCTTCCTGACACAAACCATAGTTGTAGATGGTGGGCCTAGCCTTTGAATCTCAAGACCGGCTTGCAAGGTAGCAAGTGGGTTCAGTTTAAATGACGTGCCCAGGTCAGCTATATAAGCCATAGTTGGCACCCTTGGCAGGTACTACCACTCCGGGTCAGAGTGGGCCTGGGAGCAAATGGCAACTAAGGGGTAACTCCACATTCCCCACAGCCCCAGCTATCACTAACTGAGGCCTTGCCACCAGATGCATTTTAATGTCATACCCAGGACACCCTATAAAACACCAATGACTTTGCCAAATAATGAAACTGTTGTTTAAAGTTCACAGCAATAGACACCTAATTATATATACAGTTAGGTCCATATATATTTGGACACTGACACAAATTCTGTTTTTTTACCTGTTTACTGAAACATATTCAAGTTATAGTTATATAATGGACATGGACATAAAGTCCAGACTTTCAGCTTTCATTTGAGGGTATCCACATTAAAATTGGATAAAGGCTTTAGGAGTTTCAGCTCCTTAACATGTGCCACCCTGTTTTTAAAGGGACCAAAAGTAATTGGACAATTGACTCAAAGGCTATTTCATGGGCAGGTGTGGGCAATTCCTTCATTATGTCATTCTCAATTAAGCAGATAAAAGGCCTGGAGTTGATTTGAGGTGTGGTGCTTACATTTGGAAGATTCTGCTGTGAAGAAAACATGCAGTCAAAGGAGCTCTCCATGCAGGTGAAACAAGCCATCCTTAAGCTGTGAAAACAGAAAAAAAAAAACATCTGAGAAATTGCTACAATATTAGGAGTGGCAAAATCTACAGTTTGGTACATCCTGAGAAAGAAAGAAAGAAAGAAAGAAAGAAAGAAAGAAAGAAAGAAAGCATTAACTCATCAATGCAAAAATACCTGGACACCCACAGAAGACAACAGTGGTGGATGATCGCAGAATAATTTCCATGGTGGAGAGAAACCCCTTCACAACAGCCAACCAAGTGAACAACACTCTCCAGGAGGTAGGTCTATCAATATCCAAATCTACCATAAAGAGAAGACTGCATGAAAGTAAATACAGAGGGTTCACTGCATGGTGCAAGCCACTCATAAGCCTCAAGAATAAAAAGGCTAGATTGGATTTTGCTAAAAAAAAACATCTAAAAAAAGCCAGCACAGTTCTGGAAGAACATTCTTTGGACAGATGAAACCAAGATCAACCTCTACCAGAATGATGGAAAGAAAAAAGTATGGTGAAGGTGTGGTACAGCTCATGATCCAAAGCATACCACATCATCTGTAAAACACGTCGGAGGCAGTGTGATGGCTTGGCCATGCATGGCTGCCAGTGGCACTGGGTCACTAGTGTTTATTGATGATGTGACACAGGACAGAAGCAGCCGGATGAATTCTGAGGTATTCAGAGACATACTGTGTGCTCAAATCCAGCCAAATGCAGCCAAACTGATTGGTCGGCATTTCATAATGCAGATGGACAATGACCCAAAACATTAAGCCAAAGCAATCCAGGAGTTTATTAAAGCAAAGAAGTGGAATATTCTTGAACGGCCAAGTCAGTCACCTGATCTCAACCCAATTGAGCATGCATTTCACTTGTTAAAGACTAAACATCAGACAGAAAGCCCCACAAACAAACAGCAACTGAAAACCGATGCAGTAAAGGCCTGGCAGAGCATTAAAAAGGAGGAAACACAGCGTCTGGTGATGTCCATGAATTCAAGACTTCAGGCAGTCATTGCCAACAAAGGGTTTTCAACCAAGTATTAGAAATGAACATTTTATTTACAATTATTTAATTTGTCCAATTACTTTTGAGCCCCTGAAATGAAGGGATTGTGTTTAAAAAAAATGCTTTAGTTCCTCACATTTTTATGCAAACATTTTGTTCAACCCACTGAATTAAAACTGAAAGTCTGAACTTCAACTGCATCTGAATTGTTTTGTTCAAAATTCATTGTGGTAATGTACAGAACCAAAATTAGAAAAATGTTGTCTCTGTCCAAATATTTATGGACCTAACTGTGTGTGTATATATATATATATATATATATATATATATATATATATATATATATAGTGTGTGTGTGTGTGTGTATATGTGCGCGCATGTGTCAGCTGTACTTCACTTTGTGCATTTGTTGCATTCCAGAAAGATCTGAAAAGTTTGGTGGACATAGTATGTGAATCTAATATGAAGCTGCTGCTTTTTCTAATTACACTGCCAAAAAAAAACCGTCTCCATTTGGATTTTGAATAAGTGTTACTGCCAGAGGTATTGCCTTTTTGTTTGCAAGTTTGTTCCTCTGCAGCCACCATAGCTCTTTTCCTGCTTTGCCTCCTGTAAATTTAGTATAATTTTAGCTTGTGCTTTGTGTGTGTGGCTTTTTTTTCCCCTTGTATGTTATTTGACATATCCTAAGTATAGGCTTGGCCTGAGTCAATGTGCTTCTAATTGGCATTATTGGTTTGTTTTCCCCTTTGGCAGCAGTAAGGCAATAGGTGTGGTATTGGCTGCCCCAGTATTCTGCCCCTGTTGTATTGTGAGTTTTGCAGCTGTCCTACGGGGCAGGTCTTTGGATCCGAGCTCTTTTCTTTGCGCACTGCACATGGTATTTGTTGTGGTAATGTGTGCCTTACTGTTTGCTGTGATCACTTTCAGCAGTGTCTGTACGTGTATATACTGTAAGCATCAGAATCAAGAGCATGGGTGGTGTCAGTCTCACTTCTTTTCCAGGACAGATAACCTCTCTCCAACAGCTGATCTATTGAACCCCCTGTTATTGATTGAATATTGGTATTCTTGGGTGCAGCCATTACCTCTCCCTCTCGCCATATGGTTCCTTATGTTGTGGTCTGATGTGTTTTTATTTTACTGTGAAACTAATACACTGCAGATTGTATTTTAACTGAATTATTTAAAAATACTGTTTATTTTTGTATTGAAATAATACATCTCTGTCATTACTAACTTATCTGTGTATGAGCAATGACTGAGACTAATGAGAGGGTTGAAATATGCAATGAGGGAACAGGGCACAAGACAAATAGATAATTAGACACAGGTGAGGCAATTAAACAGGTAAGGAGAAACAAGGAACAAACGAGTCTCTCTGGCAAAATCTGGTGGCAAAAAATCCTAACAAGCCCCCCCAACATCTCCTGACATTCCCAGGATGATCAGGGTGATGGAAGTCCCTAAGGAGGTCTTTGTCAAAATTGTCCCGAGCTGGAACCCAAGATCTTTCTTCAGGACTGTAACCCTCCCAATCCACCAAATACTGGACACCACCCTGAACATGGTGGGAGTCCAGCAAGTGCTGAACTGTGAAAATGAGCTCTCCAGTAATAATATGGAGAGGGGCAAGCGGGGGAACTAACCACTGGTTGTAATTGGAGACAAGAAAATTGGGTGAACTCTCATGGACTGAGCAACTGGAGATGATAGGAGACTGTTAATCCTTCAAGCCACTTTGAAAGGGCCAATAAAGCATGGGGCAAGCTTGCAGGATTCCACCCACAATAAGAGATGTTTAGAGGATAACCAAAGCCTCTGCCTGACCCAGAAACAAGGAGCAGGTGTTCAATGGCAGTTAGACTGGGTATGGTACTGCCTGAAGATGTGAAGCAGGGCCTTTTCCCCTATATCCATTGGCACAGCCTCACAAAGTGTAAGGCTGAGGGCACACTGACTTCTTCAGCAGCCAGCAAGGGCCTTTCTGTGTGGAGTTTTCATGTTCTCCCCGTGTATGCATGGGTTTCCTCTGGGTGCTCTGGTTTCCCCCACAGTCCAAAGACATGCAGTTAGGTTAACGTGGGGTGGCCTTGGGCTGAAGTGCCCTTGAGCAAGGTACCTAACCCCTGACTGCTCCCTGGGTGCTCTAGTGTGGCTCTGGGTGTGTGTACGTGTGTTCACTGCCTCAGATAGGTTGAATGCAGAGGATGAATTTCACTGTGCTTGAAGTGTGCACATGACAAATAAAGGTTTCTTCTTCTTCTTAATGATGTCTAAAACACCATGGGGCTTGGGCCCATATAGTAATTTAAATGGGTAAAGCCAGTGGAGGCTTGTGGGACCTCAGGCACTGCAAACAACAGAGGGTCTAGCCACCTGTTACAGTTTTTCATGTCCCTGTGAACAAACTTACGAATCATGTTTTTAAGTGTTTGGTTAAATTGTTCAACCAGCCCATCTGTTTGAGAATGATAAAACACTAGTATGAATTGATTTAATCCCCAATAATTTGTACAATTCACATGATGTGCATGACATAAAAGTATTGCCTTGATCAGTCAGGATTTCTTTCAGAATCCCAACTCAGGAGATAACACGGAAGAGTTCCTCCACAACACTATGTGCTAATTTATGCTGCAGAGAGCCACTGCTTCCAGATATCGTGTTGCATAATCCACTATGACTAACACAAAGCAATACCCACATGCAGATCAATCGAATGACCCGATGAGATTCATGCCAATTCTTTTGAAGGGGATCTCAATTAATGGTAATGGATGCAATGGCACTTTTGTTGTGGCCACTGGATTTACCAGCTGACATTTACAACATGCCACACACCACCTGCGGACATCAACAATGAATCCCTGGCCAATAGAAATGGACCATGAGATGATTTAGTGTTTTATCCTGCCCCAAATGCCCAGCCATAGAATTATGATGAGTCACATGGAATAAAAGTTCCTTATGGCTCTTTGAGACCAACAACTGTGTCGTCTTTTTTTTTTTTTTTACTCTGAGTGTCCTGCATCACTCGATATAACCTATCCTTAAAGCATATAAGCAGAGCCATAGCCTCACTTTCATTTATAAATGCCTTGAGACCTCAAGAATGGCACAGGAATAGTTTTAAGCATTAACAATAAATCTAATCTAGTAATTTTTATGATTAAAGTGATTTATATAGGTAGCGGCCTGAGTGAATGACATTGATGTCCGTAACGTCACAACAGGAAGTCTATCGGTCTCATCGCCATTTCCGCTATACTAAAACACAGAGCTGACTGCAACTCTGATCCTCCATTTTGAGCTAATTTATCACTATGCCATGTAGATGTGTTTTTGGCTGGTGCAGCAACATGACAGAAGCTGGATTTACGTTGCATTTATGGCCCAAGAATGTTCAAACTGCAAAGATTTGGATGTGTTTTGCAAGAAGTTCACAGGCACATTGGGGGCCTACGAAGTGGGCTCTCCTCTGCTCATTTTACTGAGGACTCATACAAAACCTCTGATCTGTTGAGGATCGTTGGCTATAAGCCTGTATTGAAAGAGGGTGCAGTATCAACAATTAAAGAAAAAGAAAACTACAAGAAAGGAAAGTATTTATTTTATTTTAAAGAAAAGTGAGTTCAGTTGCACCAGTCCTCCTGGATTGAGCTGAGGGTTGTTGCTAAAACCCAGGACGGAACGGGACGGTACCTCTGTCCCGGGTTTTAGTAATTGCCTGAGCCCAGCAGTAATGGCGGATTACACAGTATAAAGAAGAGTGAATAAGTGGAGCAGCCATCTTATTTCTAAACCGGATATTGCTGCCTTCTTGCCCTTACATGGAAAAAAGTGAATGGACGGAGAACTAAACAAACATCTGAAAGTCAGATTGTTTTTGAAACAATCAGCCAGAAGTTTGGCCTTCAAGAAGCGAGAACACAGATGGGTAAGCTCCAACTCTCATTTGGATAAAAAACAACACATTGTTTACATGCATTTAGATGAATACATGTAACTTGTATTGTGTGTTTAAGTTACCAGTATAAGATTAATTCATTTGCTTCAGAATGTGATTGTCTTGGTTCATCTGATTATTTAATTAGCCTTTTATGTTTTATCAGTGAAAATGCATGCATGTACATATATGTTGCATAAGTTATAACATCTGTCCTGTTTTAATGAGAGTCAACCCACAATCACTGAAGTCAAATCAGTCTTAGTTGAGCAAGTCGGTAATGGTATTTCTTACTTTCACCATAATTTTTTATTTATATGACTTTGGTCTATAGCTGTAACAGGCCTCAGCCTTAAAACCAGTTCCTGCTGTGATGTCACACACTCAGGGCTGGCTGGCTCAGTGGGGCAGCTCAAATGCCAACTTTGAGGTTGAATTTAATTCTCAAATATATATATATATTTTATTCCCATTTATGCAGCATACAAGAGTCAAGGATGGAGATACTATCCACTCGGAAATTTATTTAAAAATAAAGGCTCTGCGTATCTCCTTTAATAATACAGAAATACAGGAAGGAGAACATAACGTTAGGTTGGAGGATTTGACCATCAATTACTTTCACTTCGTCAAAAGCATGTCTCAGAGACTTGTCAAGCACCTGCTCCAAAAAGAAATCCCTTAAGGGATTCCTCAGAAAAAGAGGAGAGCTTTCCTCCCTCTCCATGTCATCCTGATGTGGAGCTGACACAGATGGCCCTAGGACCACCTCCCCAGCTAACATTGCAGCAAGATTTCTCCATGATGTACTACTGCAGGACCCATCCATTACTATCTGTTTCATTATCATTTTAAACATCAGCCAATTGGTTCCCAGGATCAGTGGGTGGGTAAGGCTTGGACTAACTGCCACCTCCACTCTATGTTTTTCTCCCCAGAAGTGAATGGTGATGGGCATTGGCAGATATGTATGTACATCACCATGCACATACTTAATCTTCACCAATCATGCATTTCCCAGTGCTCCACACTGAATCAGGCTTTGATGCATGGAGCTCTGATTACAACCAGAATCCACCAAAGCCTGATGTGTACCCCCTTGAATACTCACAACTATCCTGTGTGCCCCGCTTAATCAGAGGAAGCCTGTGTTGTGTCAGAGATGTGAATCAGTAGCCCCACCTTCTTGCAGAAACACTGATTCTCCCCCTTCCCTCTGCACCTACAGACCTGCCTGGGCTTGCTCTCAGTTCTGGTGGGCATGGATGAGTTCATCTGTGAAGAGATAGATGAGGTTAATGGTGGCACAGACATAGGAGAAGGGAGAGCAGAAACATAAGGACAGATGTGAGTGTGGGGAGCGGGTTTCAAAGGAATTGATCCCCATTTCCATGGGGCTGGAGTAGGGGAGGGGTGAGGAGAGGGAGAAGGAAAAAGCAAAAGTGAGACAGGGAGCAGAGTTGAAACAGTGCCTGCTCCCAGAAACGCCGTCAGGTGGTCCTCGACCAGCCGGACTGCCTCCTCCAGTGACACTAGAACAGCGTGAAACCAGATCCACGCTGATGTCTCGCTCAGCAGCTGGGTGACAAACTGCTCCAGTGTCACTCGCTCAATGATGGACTCGATGTCACACTCACTGGCCAGCAGCCACTTTTGGCAGGCATCCTGGAGCTGTTATGTGAATACAAATGGCTAGCCCACTTCACTGGATGCCAGTGAGCGGAAGTGCTGGTGCTGTTCTTCTGGACCATGGTTGACCCACTGTAGGATGGCTTGCTTCAGGTTGGGGTACTACAGCATGCTGGTGGCCAGGAGCTGCTGAGCTGCAAGCTGGGCTTCCCCCAACAGGAGCAACAATAGGCAAGCCGCCCACTGTGAGGTTGGCCATGAGCTCGCCTCCGCGATATGCTCGCACAGCTCAAGGAAGGCATCAGGGTCATCCTGCGGCCCCATTTTGACCAGCTGGACAGGCACGCTGGCTAAAGTGATGACCGCTGGAGCACCCATAGACTGGATCCAGCTCCAGATCACCTGCCAGTCTTCTGCTTGGGCTTTGAACAGAGCCTGGAAGTGCTACCCCTGGTCTACTGAAAGCACGATGCTGCTTTCAGCTTTCATTATGCTGCTGGTGCTGGTGGTCATTGGTGAGCATTTGGAGGAGCTCTCTGACTGGTTTGGACTCCATGGCAGCATTTGTTCCTCAGTCCCGGCACTAGTGTAACAACTATTTAGCTTGTGGGAAAGAGAGGAACTGGAAGCAGGCTTCAGAACAGGTATGTTCTTTTTATTTTTACACTTTTCAGTGACTTTATTATATATATATATATATATATATATATACACACACACACACACCAGGGTGTCACAGCTCTCTCTCTTGCTCCTAGCTGTCTGAAAGACACACAGAGACACAGGTTAATAGACAGCCAGTAATTAGACACAGGTGCACCTCATCACGTTACCTACTGGTTCAACCTGCCTCCTCACCGTTCACAGCCAATGCTTGACCACAGCCCTTCTGTCACACTCAGTAAAATGTTCCAGCTAATTTCCTTACAAAACTGCAAATTGTACCTGAGATATGTAAGACTATTTTTTTTTTAGCAAAGCATTGTCACACCAAATATTGACTTTGTTTAGTTTATTACTCTTTACTGATCTGTATAGTATTTCTTATATAGAAATTTAAAAGTTTAATTTCATTATTTTGGAAGGCATCTTTGCTTTACAGCAATGATTTGTGCATTTGTAATATTTTCACTGGTCTTTTCAACAAACATCCAGCAAATGACATGTTTTAGCAGTTCAGGGTTCAGTGGCCTGCTAAGCACTACTATGGCTCATTATTGCTGCAGTCACATCTAAAAATCTGAGGAAAATAGATTATTTAAATCAATCTGAACTTGATATATAGGACATATCTACCTGAGAATACTTCCTAACTATCATTGTGTGTGTGTGCGTGTTAGGAGAGTTGTTAAGACAGTGGATGTTCAGTCACAAAATGAGGGAGAGAGTGAACAGAGTATTGTGCTAATCAGTATGTTGGTGTGTTCTGTGGAATGGAATTGAAGGAGGGAGGGGTGGTGGTTGGTGGCAAGAGAATACAAGAGAGGAGAGAGGACATTTGTACCAGGAAGAGGTATGGAGAGATAGAATGGATAAAAACACCAAGCATAATTCATGGTCTTCAGCAGGGAGTCCATGGGACCTGAATAATGAAAGCCAAATGAGCCATTTACTATGCCAGACAGGTCTTCAGCATAGAGCTTATTCAGATATTATTCAAAAAGTTTACTTTATGAATTAACATGGTACATAAAGACGAGTTACATGGCTAGTGAAAGAAAGGTCCTTAATAATATTAAAGGGGTGGACACCATAAAGCTGTACACCTGAATTTCTCCAGGGGGTGTTCTTGTGCTGAGGACAAATGTGATTATAAAAGTGAGGAGCCAATATTGCAAACAGTTGTTCTTTAGAGCTGGCACTTATGGGCTGGATAAATGGGACATAGTGTTCCTATCATTAGTGACACATGCTCTCAAGTTCTTTGTTATCACTCACTCTATTATCAAGTTTCTTCCTTTTTAGATTTCAATAGAGATAAGGACACTCTAGGTCACTTTTTTAGTCAGACATCAGCCTGAATTGTTTTATGTATGTTGAAGTTGTAGCAATGCAGGGTGCATTTCATATTTTGATTATCACTAAAGCCCCTGAGAATAAAGACAATAATCACAATGTTCTCCTTTGAGCATATTTTCCCCTGCATGACAGGAGCTGGATGTTGATTAGTGTGGACTGATCAACGTGTGCGCTGTTGGGGGATGAATCATGCCTTGCCTCAGTCCTATCACGGTTCCTCACACAGCTTTTATCAATCCACAGCAAGGGCCCAGAGGTGCCCTTGAAGAGTGCCTGAGTTCATATTTCTTCTAACAGTGTCCCTACTGTTTGCCTCCTGTTTGATGAGGTGTGTGTGTAATAACTTCCCAAGACCCTGAAAGCTTTGTCTCTTTAAAAAAAAAAAAGGACCAGGAAAATTGTGCCTCTGTGAAAAACCTGCTTGTTCTCCAAGAAATATTTATTTTTATTTACTGTAGAATTTATTGACATTTGCTTAAAATATCCTGTGTATCTGTGGTCATGACCTCTTTTATGAGTTGAGATGCACATATGAGATGCATTCTTCCAGTTGAAAGCAAATATCTAGATCAGCTTGTTAGAATCTCAGGGGCATGCGGTAACCATGCTCCATTTCGACTCATCTACATATTATGCATTTTTGTAAGAGCTGCTTCATGCTTTGCGATTTTTCCAGATGCCCAAAGGAGGATGCCCTTTTTCATCCTCCAGAAAAGCTGGTACAAGAGAGAAAATACTTCTAAGGTTTCTTCATACATTCAAAGCCAGTTTTTTATACCAAATGGCTTATCTGCTAATGCATATGGCACCATGGTCTTGTCATTCTGGCCCAGGCTTTTTTTTCCCCAGTGAATCATATAGGGAGGCACAGCAGGCCAAAACTTAAGCCTTGTCATCAGGAGGCCAGTGATACGGGGTGATGGGAGGACTAACAAATGCATGCATATATATTGTGTGTGTGTGTGTATTACTGAAAGCAAAAAAAATGTTTGTCAGCCCCAGACAGCAATTTCTGTGTGTGCATGCGTACATGTGTGTGTGTGTGTGTGTGTGTGTGTGTGTGCAAGATTATAAGAGAGAGCAATTCTGCATATCCCCAATCACACAAAACCGATAAGGCGTATGTGGTTCTATCTTCCTCTCTGTCAGCGTAACCATCATAAACAAAAAAACCAGCCATAAACACATGCATGCACGCACAAGAAATGCTATGCCTATTATATACTCATATGTTGACACTGCACAAAAGCGGATACAGTAGGAGGAACATGTTACTTGTGTCACAGCCTATAGGGAAGGACATCTGGCACTGAAAACATCTACATATTATACTACATATTATACTATAGTATGTAATTTATGTTTTCAGTGCCAGATGTCCTTCTAATTGATTTAGATTTGTAAGCAAAACCATAATATTCATCATGACTGCTGCATTGGCTCATTGAATTGATGAGCTCGTACCCTTTAACTGTACTTGAGGATGATGTTTTTTTTGCCAGCTGGTAAAATCACCCCTCTGTAAGCAGAGATTGATGTTGGTCTTTGTCCTTGGAAAAGATTTATGACCTCATCAGCTACCCTGAAATGAAAATTTGAAATGAAAAAAAAAAACAGAAATGAAAAAGGGACACAGAATATGGACAATAAAAATCCATTTTTACAGTATACTTTGGTTAGTATACTGTGATTAGTGCATACTACCAGGCGGTTGCATTCAGTATTTGTAGGAAAACATAAGCAGTGGAAAAACACAAGTGTTTTATTCATGTTTGTGTGTGTGAAAGAGAGAGATACAATTGTCGGAGATTACTAACACAGGAAAAGTGCCAGGTAATATATTATTGTGACTTTTCACCAAATACATCAAATTTTCACAAAGTAAATACAATGAATACATACGTAATAGAAGGGACTGTATTGGCAAAAAGCTGAACATCTTAACTGGACAGGACTAGTTTTAATTGCATGCACATCCAATGGCACATTATTCATGTAGATTCGGTATACATAGTTTATATTTATCATAATAACCACAGTCTTGTGATAACAATAAGGGAAATAGGGGTTCGGGTGTGATGCTTCCTCACTTTATTGACCTTTGCAGCATCTGACTTGTGCAAACTCAGAGACAAAAATAAAACAGGAGAAAAATATTAAAAATGCATTAAGATCATTTAGTTTCCAATGTTAACTTTGTGATAATCATCATATAATGGTCAGACTAATTATTTAATGTGCGTCAGCAGAATTAATGTGTTATAGATCATTAGGTTCTAGTGGTAAAGATGTTGAAAATAAACCTTAATTATTCAAACAATTTCCAAGCCTGAATATTATATTCAGTGCAATATAAATTAATAGAAGTGTTAACTGAATGATGGGTAACCATGTTTGGTGAAATACATGGCTTTTATTGAATGCACTTCCAAACACAGAGCAGTGTTAACATTCAGTTCTATAATATACAATATGCAAAAAGCTGATTCAGGCTTAATACTCATGTAACTTTGCATGCATGCACATAAAGACTTAAAAAAAGGAGCCCCAACCAACTATTGAGCTGATAAATGAACATATTTTTCACAAGTTGAACATTTCTGTTTTGTAAATCCTTTTTTGATCGATCTTAAGAAATATTGTAATAATAATTTGAGATACTGGATTTCTGATTTTCATGAGCCATAATCTCTCATCTCATTATCTCTAGCTGTTCTACAGGGTCGCAGGCAAGCTGGAGCCTATCCCACCTGACTACGGGCGAAAGGCGGGGCACACCCTGGACAAGTCGCCAGGTCATCACAGGGCTGAGCCATAATCATCAAAATTAAAACAAAACAAAAAAAGGTTGGAATCATTTCATTTTACATGTAATGAATATAGAATATATGAAAGTTTACCTTTTTAAATTAAATTGCCAAAAAAATGATTGAACTTTTTCAGGATATTCTAATTTTTTGAGAGGCACCTGTATGAGCCATTCAATAATTGTTTTTACAAAACTTTGCTGAATACTTGATTCTGATTGTGGGATCTATTTTGGTATAACCAACTACTGCTATGTATAACAGACCATTGCTATAAACCACATGATGAACAGAAGCAATACAATATTTTTAAATCAATAAAGTAATTTTTAAATCAATATTTTAGTGTAAATTTATTCATTTCTTTCATAAGTGGCCATGTGATAAAAATATAATGTACATTATTGTGAAATGGACTCCTTCAGGGTGATTCAAGACCGTCCACTTCACATCAGGGTCCTGAATTTGGGGCTTGGCAGATGTTGTCCACCACCTAGTGAGCCAATTAGACAGATCAGCGCGCCCCTGTGTCTTTCCTTAATTGGTCTGCTCAGAAGGTTCACCTTCATTTAATGCCATGGCCAAGTGACTGATTCACAAAATTGGGTGATATAACCCTGGGAATGAATCCTGGATTCAACTGCAAAATCACACCATAGCCTTTGATTGTTAGCAAAAAAAAAAGCCAATTTTCTGAGACACATTTCAGTGTGGTGACTTGCATAGGCTCACAACAGGAGCCTTAAGGGATCACAATATAAGGGTGAGATCCTGTCCCTGGTTCAGAGGTAGACACAATTGCCAATTAGTGCACAGTTTTGATTTATGCATAGTATTGTGAGACCCTAGAGGAAAGACTGAATAAGTGTAAGGGCTACAGGGCCTGTGTAGCCTACGGGTAGCTTTCTGTGTAACAGTTGATCTGTGAGCAAGTACTCTCTTTTTGTAACCATGCACACAGGAAAGACCAATTATATTAGGCTTCAAAGCACACAGCTATATAAAATATGATTTAATTTCAAATAAACTGCAATAACGTTGCCCAAAGTAAAAAAAAAAAAAAAGTGTCTTCTGTTTTTTTAAATTACAAAACTTACATTGTGATAGGGAGATGCTAAAGGTATACATTTGGAAGGCATACCAAAGCAATAACTCTGTTGGTGTCTCATATCAACAAACCTCTGACCCATTTTCAGACATTTCTGAATGAACTGCCATCTCAATGTGTCAGGCTATATAAATTGGCAGTGATCTAAATTCCCAGCCAAGAAAGACAATGGAAACAGAGATACGGCCCAAGTCCACACATGAGGAGTGAAACTACAAGGCAAAATAAAAATAGCAGCATTTAGGATTTTACACAAAACAAGATGGAATGTTGAGATGTAGTTGGCTACAAAACAAAGTCAGTCAAGGCAGCAGTTGATAAAAGAACATCCATCCATCCACAGCCACTTATCCTGTTCTACAGGGTCACATGCAAGCTGGAGCCTATCCCAGCTGACTATGGGCGAGAGGTGGGGTACACCCTGGACAAGTCGCCAGGTTATCGCAGGGCTGACATAGAGACAAACAACCATTCACACCTACGGTCAATTTAGAGCCACCAATTAACCAACCTGCATGTCTTTGGACTGTTGGGGGAAACCGGAGGAAACCCACGCAGACACGGGGAGAACATGCAAACTCCCCACAGAAAGGACCTCGCTAGCCGCTGGGCTTGAAGCCAGGACCTTCTTGCTGTGAGGCGACAGTACTAACCACTACACCACCATGCTGCTATAAAAGAACATTTCATCTGATATTTCTCACCTCCTATTAATTTTCATTAATTTGAGAGAGTGTGAAGCTAATAAAACTTTAGCCTGCATATCAGATTGGCCTATTAGACAAGAATAGTATTAGATTATCTCAGCCTTAATGTGGAAATAAACTGAACATTTCAGAAACCATGTAGAACAAAAGGAGTTTTTTTTTTCCCTCAGTACTAACAATCAAACTATTAACACCATTAATATTAACTCACAGCCATTGCTTTCTGCAGCACAGCAATGAGGTCAGATCAGTTGCGTTCATGCTACATTCATATTGCTTTCACAAGGCAAATGGTATTTTTCCTAACAGACTTCCTAGTTTTGTGTCTTCCTGCATTTCAGGAGCACCTTAATAGTCCACTAGGTGGTGGTATTTCATTTGCAAACAGAACACAATTTAATACAAACTAAAGGGCAGGCTACAGAAAACAGAATACTCACCACCTGGCATTTATGCAGCAATAACTAAATCATAAATAACATATCTCAGTTTTCTTTCAGTAAAAGGAGCATGACCGCTGACACTAGAAAGAGAAACTTTTTGGGAGCCCCATGAGTGGTGGTCTGTCACCATAGCCATCAGCCACTCATTGCAAAGGACTGTTTGTTTTTTAGAAGCACTAAATCTCCCTCTTGAAGGTTCCTATGTTCTTGTTCAATTTTCTTCTGAACTGTAATGTTGCTGGTGTAAGCAGAAATGGTGAATTGGGGTCAACTGAGACTGGAATTAGGGGTCTGGTGTTAAGGATTGCAAACAATTCTGCCAGTAAAATGGAAAGGACTTCATGTATGATATGAGTAGACTTGTACTGTAGTAGCATGGAGTCAAGAATCCTGTGCATAACTCCAATTATATGTTCCCAGGGCCCTCCCCAATGAGATGAATGAGGAGGGTAAAACTTACATTCACAGCCTTGATCATTTTTGGTACCTCTGGACAACAGGATCTTCCTTTGGTACAGTGCCCATTCATAGTTCTTGGTAGGCTGTAAGTAAGTTGGTGCCATGGTCTGAGAAAAGCTGCTTTGCTGGTCCATGAACAGAGAATAATCTCCGGAGTGCATTTATACAGCTGGACATATCCATGCGCTCCACCACTTTGATGTGTATAGCTCTTGTACTCATGCACATGAAGAGTATAGCCCAATGCTTGGCCTCAGTGGCACCTCCTCTGGTTTGTTGTGCCACTACCATCCACAGGCCAAACACATCTAAGCCTACATATGTGAAGGGTGGTGACCATACTGAAGCATTCCACTTGTAGAGCTGACATTTTTTGTTCCTCTACCTTTCCTCTCAATTTCCACCAGGTAAGACACTTCATTAGGGTTGAGCTTATAAGTATTTTGCCCTTGACAATCCAAAGGCTCTGAGGGCTCTAGGTGAAATGGTGACACTGGTTCTTTACCATTTTGTACTAGTGTCTCACCAGAAGTGTTGTGACATGATTACCCTTTGATAGGATTAGTGAAGTTTCTCATTAGAGCCCTGTGGCACATGTTTTAGAAGCCCATCTTCTGACACTGGGTTCAGTCTCAAAAGTGTACTGTTTCTGGAAATGATCCTGCTTTCAATGAGTGTGTCAAACTCCCCTTACCTAACTTGACAGCCTTCCAGTAGCAGTTCAACAACATATGCATGCTGTAGTCAGACAGCTGTCCAAAGCCATGTGCATGTCATGTGCATGTTGTGTTGGTCAGATGGCATGCAGTCCCTGGATAGCAGTTTGACAGCTTGCCAGGCAACTGAAAAATGCAAACATGAATGCCATGCACATGCTATACACCATGTGCATGGTATGTAGCATGCAAAGCTGCATGTCATGGACCAATACATAATGTAATAACATGCACATGCTGTATAGCATGTGCATCTTATCACACATAGCCTGCACATGCTTTTTGTGTGTGGCAATGCAATAATTACATCCATCCATCCATTATCTATAGACCCCTTTCACTGACGTCACCCGAAACCGGAAGTAAACAGACCCTGCACCATTTTGGAAGACCAACAAACTCGTGATAAGGGGATAATAACGGCAGCGGTATGTGAACCCACGAGAATAAAGTGGAGTGGCAAACGACTTAAACAAACAAATCTGAGCTGTTTTATTTATGATTTATTGGCCCAACAGTAGACTTGAAAGAAACCTGTGTGAGACTTGGGGAAAAAACTGTGGATATAATGGATAAGTCTGTGCATGATCTGTGGACACTTTGAGGTAAGCAAACGCAAGAAATTCAGATTTAAAACATGCTAAAGTGGCCCCAAGTTGATAACTGTATGAGGAGCAAGCCTCCCAGACTTCTACAATTTAATAATAATAATAATAATTTAGGATGGTTTGGGGCTTGCTCGCTGCTGCCAGGTTGGTTGTTGAGTAGCCTGACTGTTTTTTTTTCCTTGCGTGTGGTATCATTGTTGACGCGAGGTTGTTTTTTGAACATGCCAATGCGGACACGATTTCCCCTGATGAGTTATGACTTCAGACGCGATGCGTGTGTGGAGGTGTGGAGTCCGCGTGATATGTGCGTAAGATAGGCTTCTCATGTGTTTGGAGATCCGTGCTCTGAGACAAGCGCAAGCCCCCCCCCCAGGGAAAAAAAGGGACCCCCAGAAAATATCGGCATAGTTCGAACACTGAGTGTAGGCACTGGGTGTAAACAACAAATAGTTTACAATGTCTGGGTAGCAAACAGATGGCAGAATTGGTGTCAGGTCCTCCTTATGTTTCCATTCTCCCTTGCCCTGAGTCTTATCATATGGGTCAAACCCATCAATCACAGCCAGTTTCTCCACATACCGTGCCCTTTCTGCAACTGGTAATGTACTCACATAACCAGAATTATCATCCATCGTGTCACTTTACTCTCGCTCGTACTTTGTTTTATATTGTGAGTGCATGTACTTGGTCTTCCAATATGGCGCCTAACAAAATCTCGTGGCGCGGTGACGTCATGTGAAAGGGGTCTATAGCCACTTATCCTGTACAGGATCGCAGGCAAGTTGGAGCCTATCCCAGCCTATGGGCAAGAGGCGGGGTACACCCTGGACAATTTGCCAGGTTATCACAGGGCTAACACATAGAGACAAACAACCATTCACACTCATATTCACACCTATGGTCAATTTAGAGCCACCAATTAGCCTAACCTGCATGTCTTTGGACTGTGGGGGAAACCGGAGCACCCGGAGGAAACCCATGAAAACACAGGAAGAACATGCAAACTCCACACAGAAAGCCCCTCGTCAGCCGCTGGGCTTGAACCCAGGACCTTCTTGCTGTGAGGCGACAGTGTTAAGCACTACACCGCCATGCTGCCACAATAATTATATCACATCATATTGTGATACAATAATGACCTTTTATGATATGACCTTTTATGATATGTCCAGATCCAAATGCATGTACAAGGTTTTCCCTAGAAGAAAAAAAACTGGAAAGAGTAGTGGCCCCCTGAGTGCAGCAAGGTGCAAAGAGCACACTACCATAGGTGCAGTGTAAGCTTGAGGGGTCCGGGGGCATGCTCCTCTGGAAAATTTTTAAATATAAGGGTTCATTTCATGGCTTCTGGTGACATCTAGAGCTGATTTTTACCAGTTCGGTTTTTTTTTTTGGGGGGGGGGGGCTGTATTTTACTTATAATTTTACTGAATTCCCACCCTAAAACCAGAAAAACAAAAAGTCAATACAATACCCACTTGCATCTCACAAGCAGTGTACTGTTCCAAAGAAGACTACAGTTTATTTCACATCAAACAAAGTCAATGGTGATGCAACATGGCACAATTTGTGTAAAATACTGATCATTAAATTCTGGCAATAGTGCAGATGACTAAATACTCTCATTGTCAGACTCAAGCTGGTCAGCAACATGCAGTGAATTGGCTGTCATGGTCTCACAACTATAGTATGCCACTGTTGCCTAGTTGTTTTCTGCAGTTTTCTTTGTGAAAACTCCATAGTTAAGCTGCAACCTGTCTGTGTTTTGCCCACTTGTACCCTGTTTGAAGGCTCTGCCATTTTTGCATAAGTTACCTATGAATATTAATTGTGCATCACTCATCTAATCAACATGATACCACACACACTCAGCCAATCAGTGCAGAATACCCTTCTCTGACATCAGCTGTGAACTTGGGTCAAGTTCAGGGCCATGGGATTGCATAGACTGTATTGATTATCTGCTCAAAGGCTACAAAATACATGCATGTTTTGTACTGTACACTTACACTGTAAGCGTCATGGTGGTGATTTAATCGGTAGAGGCACGTCACTAAGTATATAGGTCAATAAATTAAGCGTAGCGGGGCCACTATGCTATGATGCTTTAGGAAAAACCCTGAGTACAGTATATATTCATACACACAGATGTAATTTTCAAAAGTTAATAAATGCAACTATTCAGTTGTAAGATGATTTTGATTGTAATATATCCTTATTCTGTCCAGAATGGAAGAAAGGCCCATTGTCATGAAGATTATTGGGTTTGTTGTACTTAGATTTTTTTTCTCCTGACAATTTACCCAAATGGAACACTTGTCCATGCTATATAAAGCGTGTTATTTTGACCTGAGTTAGAAATGAATGATCTGAACCAGCATGTTATTAAGTGGGCTCAAAAAAAAAAAAAAATATATATATATATATATATATATATATATATATATATATATATAAACACACACACATAGTTGTGGTCAGAAGTTTACATACAGTGACATGAATGTCATCTTGGATATGAATGTCATGGCAATATTTGGGGTTTCAATAATTTCTTTGAAATGTTCTCTTTTGTGGCAGAATGTATAGCATACATCTTTAATTAAAAAAAACAGTAGAATTTGGTGCACAAGCTTTAATTTTCTTTGGGTTTTCTGAAATCAACACAGGATCAAAATTAAACATACAGGGAAAAAAATTTACATACAGCACACCTAATATTTGTGCAAAAGGTCTCTTCGCAAGATTCACCTTGACCAAACATTTTTGTTTACCATGAACAAGCTTCTGGCAGAATTCTGGTTGGATATTTCATGACTCTTCATGGCAGAATTTGTAGAGTTCAATTAATTTTTTTTTTCTTGTCATGGACTCGACTTATAAGTACATCCATATATTTTCAATAGGGTTGAAGTCAGGACTTGTTTTAAGCTTAATGTTAGCCTGCTTTGTCCTCCACAACCAGCTCTGATGCGTGTTTGGGTTCATTGTCCTGTTGTAACTCCCAAGTCCCAAGTCGTGTTCAAGTTTTTGATGGTTTATGCTGAAGAATTCTTTGGTAGTCTTCCTTCTTCATTATTCCATCCGCTTTGTGCAATGAACCAGTTCCACTGGCAGCAAAACAGCCCCAGAACATGATGCTGCTACCACCACCAGCAGCTGGTACAGTGTTCCTGTGTACATCGTGGTCATTCTAGACAAACAACTCAATCTTTGTCTCATCTGACCCTACAGTTATCATCCAGAAGGCTTTTTTCTTTGTCCATGTGGTCAGCTTCAAACTTTATAGTTAAGCTTCAAGGTGTCAATTTTGGAGCAGGGGGTTATTTCTTGGATAGCAGCCTCTTAGTCCATGGTGATCTGAA
This sequence comes from Neoarius graeffei, assembly GCF_027579695.1. Taxonomy (NCBI): domain Eukaryota; kingdom Metazoa; phylum Chordata; class Actinopteri; order Siluriformes; family Ariidae; genus Neoarius; species Neoarius graeffei. The sequence goes on from NC_083583.1 coordinate 61,798,954, forward strand.
CTGTAGACAGTGATCCATCAGCTTCCAGTTCATGGCAGGGCTGTGCCATGTTGGTTCCCAGGATGTTCCTGACCATCCAAACCAATTTCCTTTCAGCTGAAGGTCAGAGTTTGGGTTTTCTTGAAGCAAAGTGGCTTGGCAAAGTGACTACACCTCACAATACCGTAACTTGGATACAATTGTTTGAACTGATCTTGGAATTTGCAGTTGTTCAGAAATGGCTCCAAGAGACATTCCGGAGTTGTGTATATCTGCGGTCCTCTTTCTCAGATCTGCACTGAGCTCCTTGGACTTTCCCATTTTAATGTGTGTTAGTCAATCCAATGAGTGCTGTAAACAAACACTTTTTAAGAAGGCACAGAGAAGCTACCAGCTGTAGTCAATCATGGTCACGAACAGGAAGTTAAAAGATCTCGGCTTTGGCAACATAAGATACATTTTGGAAGTTTCAGCATCTCTGAATTAATAATCTAAGTGAGCATATGTAAATTTTTGACCCTGTATGTATAATTTTGACCATGTGTTGATTTCAGACCCCCCCCCCCAAAAAAAAAATAAACTTGTGCACCAAATTCAAGTGTTTTTTTTTCTTTTTTTTTGTAAAATTAAAGATGTCCCATTAATGTCTGTGGGATACCTATGGTGTGTCAGACGGTGCATGGAAATTATGAAGCGCATGCTTCCAACGTTTTCTATCAAGTGTGTCTTCTGCCTGCAAACCCCAGGCTCGCAAATCACTAGCCACCTGATGGCACCGGATGGTGTTGATGACATGTGGACTGTGTTTGACATGGCCAAACCATCTCAAACGCCTTAATCTGAGTACAGTATCAAGGTCAGTAAGACCTAAACTCCGGCGAAGGGCTTCTGTGCTGATGTTGGCTGATGGGTTAACGTGGCACATCCATCTGAGCATTGATCTTTTGTTATGCTCAAGGCGTTTCATGTCTTCTTTCTTAATTGGCCAGCATACACTTGCATACAGCATCGCACTTCTCACATACGAACTGTACACCTGACCACGGGTGCCACACGAAAGCACCCTGGACGAAAGGAGGGGTAGCAACTCTTTAAATTTCTTCCATGCCGACCTTGTTCTAGTTATTGATGCAATCTCGGATCCACCACCAGCACAAAGATGATCTCCCAGGTAACAAAATGAGTCAACTGTCTCCAGCTCATGTGGACCAAGAGCCACCTGGTCAAATTGCTTGCGGACAATAGGGCGAGCCAAGCCAAGACAATGGTCACATCTGAAGGAGGGATCTGCAGAGAGCCTGCCACGGGTTCTTGTACATTTCTTATGGACCGAATGTCGGCATCCATTGCAGAAAATGGAGTGGCAGCCAACACCTTTTCTGCAAACACCACAAGGATGTTTACCAGAGTCCCCTGGAGAATTAAGGTTTGGGCCAGATTGTACAGATGTATACTGTACAATCATTCTGCCACAGAAAAAGAAGAGTTCAAAGAAATTACTGAAAGTGCAACTATTGTCTATATATGGCATGGTGGTGTAGTGATTAGCACTGTCACCTCAGAGCAAGAACGTTTTGGGTTCAAGCCCAGTGGCTGACAAGGGCCTTTCTGTGTGGAGTATGTGTGTGTGTGTGTGTGTGTGTATATATACACAGTGGTGCTTGAAAGTTTGTGAATCCTTTAGAATTTTCTATATTTCTGCAAAAATATGACCTAAAACATCAGCAGATTTACACACAAGTCCTAAAAGTAGATAAAGAGAAACCAGTTAAACAAATGAGACAAAAATAGTATACTTGGTCATTTATTTGTTGAGGAAAATGATCCAATATTACATATCTGTGAGTGGCAAAAGTAGGTGAACCTTTGCTTTCAGTATCTGGTGTGACCCCCTTGTGCAGCAATAACTGCAACTAAACGTTTCCGGTAACTGTTGACCAGTCCTGCACACTGGTTTGGAGGAATTTTAGCCCAATCCTCTGGACAGAACAGCTTCAACTCTGGGATGTTGGTGGGTTTCCTCACATGAACTGCTCGCTTCAGGTCCTTCCACAACATTTCAATTGGATTAAGGTCAGGACTTTGACTTGGCCATTCCAAAACATTAACTTTATTCTTCTTTAACCGTTCTTTGGTAGAACGACTTGTGTGCTTAGGGTCGTTGTCTTGCTGCATGACCCACCTTCTCCTGAGATTCAGTTCATGGACAGATGTCCTGACATTTTCCTTTAGAATTTGCTGGTAAAATTCAGAATTCATTATTCCATCAATGACGACAAGCCATCCTGGCCCAGATGCAGCAAAACAGGCCCAAACCATGATACTACCACCACCATGTTTCACAGATGGGATAAGGTTCTTATGCTGGAATGCAGTGTTTTCCTCTCTCCAAACATCACGCTTCTCATTTAAACCCAAAAGTTCTATTTTGGTCTCATCCATCCACAAAACATTTTTCCAATAGCCTTCTGGCTTGTCCACATGATCTTTAGCAAACTGCAGAGGAGCAGCAATGTTCTTTTTGGAGAGCAGTGGCTTTCTCCTTGCAACCCTGCCATGCACACCATTGTTGTTCAGTGTTCTCCTGATGGTGGACTCATGAACATTAATATTAGCCAATGTGAGAGAAGCTGTAGGAGCCATTTATTTTCACTTATAGGTAGGTAGGTTTAGGGCGGCACGGTGGTGTAGTGGTTAGCGCTGTCGCCTCACAGCAAGAAGGTCCTGGGTTCGAGCCCTGGGGCCGGCAAGGGCCTTTCTGTGTGGAGTTTGCATGTTCTCCCCGTGTCCGCGTGGGTTTCCTCCGGGTGCTCCGGTTTCCCCCACAGTCCAAAGACATGCAGGTTAGGTTAACTGGTGACTCTAAATTGACCGTAGGTGTGAGTGTGAATGGTTGTCTGTGTCTATGTGTCAGCCCTGTGATGACCTGGCGACTTGTCCAGGGTGTACCCCGCCTTTCGCCCGTAGTCAGCTGGGATAGGCTCCAGCTTGCCTGCGACCCTGTAGAAGGATAAAGCGGCTAGAGATAATGAGATGAGATGAGGTAGGTTTAGTGTAGTTTTAGATTTAGTCACTAGGGGGAGCACTTCATTTTTGGCGTTGGTCATGCAGGCACAGGTATATTACAGGTGCCTGTAATTAGAGTTAAAGAAGGCTTGGACTGGGGAAGACACGGTTCTTACCGTAGCCGTGTGGACCAGCCAAAATATCTCATCTCATCTCATTATCTCTAGCCGCTTTATCCTTCTACAGGGTCGCAGGCAAGCTGGAGCCTATCCCAGCTGACTACGGGCGAAAGGCGGGGTACACCCTGGACAAGTCGCCAGGTCATCACAGGGCTGACACATAGACACAGACAACCATTCACACTCACATTCACACCTATGGTCAATTTAGAGTCACCAGTTAACCTAACCTGCATGTCATTTGGACTGTGGGGGAAACCGGAGCACCCGGAGGAAACCCACGCGGACACGGGGAGAACATGCAAACTCCACACAGAAAGGCCCTCGCCGGCCCCGGGGCTCGAACCCAGGACCTTCTTGCTGTGAGGCGACAGCGCTAACCACTACACCACTGTGCCGCCCCCAGCCAAAATATCTTTTTTTTTTTTAACACAGCACGGCGGTGAACTAGCTTTTATATTAAATAATATTTTGCAATAAACGGGGAACAACCCCAAAAGGATACAACCGGTTGGACATTCCATTGTTTGCTGTGCGTTGAGAACACCTGCAGTCCAGGCTGAGGCTTACAGGGTAGCCTCCACAATGTAAGAACCATTCCCATTTTTCAATGGACTTATGAACATTTAGCTGTGGACATTATAAGAACTTGTCTCACTTGCAATGGATTGTGAACATCTGCGCTGGATACCATAAGAGCATTGGAATATTTGAACCTTTTTCTGTGGATATCATATGAATCGTCTCATTTTTATTGGACGTAAGAAACATTTCACTTTCATGTGAGCTTTTTCCGAGGACAAAATAAAACAAAGGATTAAGGAAATGCAAATTGGAAACAGGATAAACAAAGGGTTTTCTAACAGAGCTCGCTGGTGGCTCATCAAGAGGATTCCCATCTAATTGGAAAAGTTTGGAGGATCTGCGCCTACAAGCCCACGCGAAGTAGAAGTGAGTAGCCGTGATTGGGAAACGGATTACTTACCTGTTGCGGTGCCTTTCGGCATTGATGAACTGCTGTGATTGAGTAAAAATCCTGTATGCTGAAAACCCAAAAGTGGTTGCTGAAATCCGGTGGGTGAAACTCATCTTTTTCTTGGGAATATAAGCAATGTGGACTTTCAATGAAAAAAGAAAACGTAGCGGTCTTTCTAGTTCACATTTCGTTTGCCGTGCTGTTGTTTTAAGTGCTGTGCTGTTTACAGACCTATCTTTGTGCCACCTCCACATAGAGGTCTAAAAGTTTAACACAAAGACTGTTGGTTGCCGATGCATTATTTAAATTTTTTTTTTTTGTATTCAGTGGTGTTTGTGCTCGATGTGCACTTTGCGCAACATGGATGAAGGAAAGTCTAGCGAGGCTTCAGCCGCTGCTCTCACATCAGAACACTCCAATGCGCTGAGTAATACAACTAAAGAGGATTCTGAAAAACGTGTGAAGAAATTAACAACTAAGGGGTTTTCTATGGTGTGTGATAATTTGCAAAAGAATCATAAATCCAAGCTCATGCAAGCTGGTAAGACAAAAAGAAGGATAAATGAGCTGCTGTCTGCAAAAGTCACTTCTCATACCATCAATGATGTCAAGAAGAATTTAAATGAATTTTCTGTTCTGTGCAAAGAGGCTATAGAAACGCAAAATACTCTGCTGGAGATGCCAATGCCAGACTCTGAATACCAAGCACAACAAACTTGGCTTACAGAAAAAAACTAAGGAAATTAGTAAATTTGAAAATGAAGTTTGTCAATGGCTGGCTGGTGCTGTGTCCGAGGTTGATTCTCAATTTTCTAATGCTAATGTATTACCTGATGTGAGGCCTGATGATAGCATTTCCAATGTATCAAGTAAAAGATCCAGACACAGAAGTCAATTGTCTACCTATTCACAGTCTTCCAGCATCATTTATATATGTTTAAAGGCTAAGGCCAAAAGAGCTGCTCTTTTACAGTCTGCTGCTGTTCTAAAGAAAATGCATGACGTAGATGCAGAGGAGGAAGCTCTTCAAATGGAGAGAGCAAGACTGAAAAGAAAGAAGGAACATCTGGAAATTGAGGCAAAATTAGCAGCCGCTACAGCTAAGTTGTCTGTCCTTGAAAATGATGGTGGTGGTGATGATGATGATGATGATGATGATGATGGTGGTGGTGGTGGGGATGGAGAGGATGCAATGAATGCCTACCTTCATGCTCAGTTACAGTTGTCAAATCGTTCTGTTTCTCATCCTAAATCTCTTGTGGTCCAACAGGACAGTGCAGCACCCCTAGTGGTGAGGCCTAAGAATAAGCATATTTTTCAAGTCCAGTCTTCTCTTGGGCCCAGTAACCCTCTACCTTCAGTACTGCAGATACCATCACAAAGACCTGGAGCATCGAGGGATAGCCGTGGACCCAGGAACACCATTCCAGCCCCGCTTCAACACCACCTGCCATCTGTTCATGGAAATGCACCCATTCAGACACATGCAACCCATGCTGTGTTCTCTGGTAACAATCAGCCCTCTGTGTATGATCTTATGCAACAGCAGAATGACATCACTGCTCAGTTGGTTAAAAATCAAGCTCTAGCCTCCCTTCCACCGAGAGTGATCACAGAGTTTGATGGACACCCACTCAAATATGCTGCATTTATTAGATCATTTGAACAAGCTATTGAAAAGAAAACTGCTGATAAAGAAGAGTGTCTGTATTATCTTGACCAATACACCAGAGGGCAGCCAAGAGAGTTGGTTAGGAGTTGCTTTAACATGGCTCCTGGTCAAGGCTATACCAGGGCAAATAAATTGTTAAAGGAGTACTTTGGCAATGAAATGAGAATTTCTGCAGCTTACATGGACAGGGCTATGCAATGGCCAGTGATGAAGCCTGATGATGTTAATGCCCTGCAGTCTTTCTCTGTCTTTCTAAGAGAATGTTGCAATGTAATGGAAGATCTACAGCACCTGGAGGAGATGAATGTTCCATCCAATCTTCGTCTGATGATGATGAAGTTGCCATACAAGCTGAGAGAAAAGCGGTGGGCAGTTGCGTGTGAACTCCAGGAGAGGTGTGGCACAAGGGCGATGTTTGCTGACTTCGTGGTCTTCATCGAGCATCAGGTGAAAATTCTGTCTGACCCTCTCTTTGGGGACTTGCAGGGTACACCATCAAACCCCTCCTTTAAGTCCAAGGCCAGACCATCAGGAAGAGGGCATGCTACAGTTGCTGCTGTTGATGCTGTCTGACCTCTAAATCCATCTGCACCCCAACATCAGCGTAAGGGTCCATCTGGACAGAGGTATGACCATGGTACATGCTTTGTGTGTAAAGACCAACATTCAGTGGTGAATTGTTCAGCTCTTGAATGACACACAGAGAAAAACTTGATGCTCTTAAAGAAAATCGACTCTGCTTCCGCTGCCTCATGTCAGGTCACATGAGTAAGGTGTGTGATAGGCCTCTAACTTGTGCTGTATGCAAGAAGAGTCATCCAACTGTGTTACATGTTGAGTCTAAAACACCAGATGTTTCAGTCAATGCTCTTGTGTCATTGCAGACGTGTGGCCATACTGGGGCTGGGAAAGATGAGTATGTCCTCTCCATTGTGCCTGTACAGGTGAAGGCTAAGTCTGGGAGTCACATTATTAACATTTATGCTTTCCTTGACCCTGGGAGTTCAGCCTCTTTCTGTACTGAAAACCTCATGAGAGAGCTGAATCTTGCAGGTACCAAAACTAACATTCTCCTTCGTACACTCGGCCAAGAAAAAACAGTTACGACATTCTCACTTAATGGCCTCCAGGTATCTAGCCTGACAGGAGAAAGGTTTCTGGATTTACCTGAAGTGTTCACGCAGAAAACAATGCCTGTGAGCAAAAGTAACATTCTTACTCTGCAGGATCTGAAGGATTGGCCATATCTCAAAGACATTAACATTCCCAGTCTGGAGGCAGAGGTGGAATTGCTCATAGGTACCAATGCACCAAAACTTATGGAGCCATGGGAAGTAATCAATAGCCATGGTGAAGGGCCATATGCAGTTAGGACCCTACTGGGGTGGGCCATGAATGGTCCGCTGAGAGGTAGTGAAGTGAAGGGCATGTATGGCTGTTCTACTGTTACTACCAATAGGATCTCAGTCGCCAAACTACAAGATCTGTTAATTACCTAATACAACCAGGATTTCATTGAAGTAACATCAGATGATTCATGTTTGTCCCAGGAAGACCATAGGTTTATGCAAATTGTAGCGTCATCAATCCATCAAGATAAGGGTCACTACTGCTTTGACTTGCCCTTTAAATCTGCAAATGTTACACTTCCAGACAATCGTTGTGTTGCAGAGCAGCGTCTCTTTGGTCTTCAAAGAAAGCTGAAAAGAAACAAAGAATACCATCAAGAATACACAGATTTCATGTCTGAAGTCATGGCAAATGGTTATGCTGAGCCTGTCCCCCGTCAACAGCTGAATAGGTCCGATGGGAAGGTTTGGTATATTCCCCATCACGGGATATACCACCCTAAAAAGAAAACACTTAGGGTTGTCTTTGATTGTGCCTCTGTCTTTCAAGGAACCTCTCTGAATTCCCAGCTCCTGCAAGGTCCCCTCCTCACCAGCACCTTGCTTGGTGTACTCACCAGGTTCAGACAGGAGTGTGTAGCATTGATGGCAGACATCCAAGCAATGTTTCATCAGATGAGAGTGTCTCCAGAGCACACTGATTTTTTACATTTTTTTGTGGTATCCTGATGGTGACCTAACACTTGCCCCTATGCAGTACAGGATGAAAGTGCACCTTTTTGGAGCAGTATCGTCACCTAGTTGTGCAAATTACGCATTGAGAAGAATTGTGCAAGATTACAAAGACCACTTTGATCCATCCATTCTAAACACAATACTCCATAACTTTTACAACCCCGATTCCAAAAAAGTTGGGACAAAGTACAAATTGTAAATAAAAACGGAATGCAATAATTTACAAATCTCAAAAACTGATATTGTATTCACAATAGAACATAGACAACATATCAAATGTCGAAAGTGAGACATTTTGAAATTTCATGCCAAATATTGGCTCATTTGAAATTTCATGACAGCAACACATCTCAAAAAAGTTGGGACAGGGGCAATAAGAGGCTGGAAAAGTTAAAGGTACAAAAAAGGAACAGCTGGAGGACCAAATTGCAACTCATTAGGTCAATTGGCAATAGGTCATTAACATGACTGGGTATAAAAAGAGCATCTTGGAGTGGCAGCGGCTCTCAGAAGTAAAGATGGGAAGAGAATCACCAATCCCCCTAATTCTGTGCCGACAAATAGTGGAGCAATATCAGAAAGGAGTATGACAGTGTAAAATTGCAAAGAGTTTGAACATATCATCATCTACAGTGCATAATATCATCAAAAGATTCAGAGAATCTGGAAGAATATCTGTGCGTAAGGATCAAGGCCAGAAAACCATACTGGGTGCCCGTGATCTTCAGGCCCTTAGACGCCACTGCATCACATACAGGCATGCTTCTGTATTGGAAATCACAAAACGGGCTCAGGAATATTTCCAGAGAACATTATCTGTGAACACAATTCACCATGCCATCCGCCATTGCCAGCTAAAACTCTATAGTTCAAAGAAGAAGCCGTATCTAAACATGATCCAGAAGCGCAGACATCTTCTCTGGGCCAAGGCTCATTTAAAATAAACTGTGGCAAAGTGGAAAACTGTTCTGTGGTCAGACGAATCAAAATTTGAAGTTCTTTATGGAAATCAGGGACGCCATGTCATTCGGACTAAAGAGGAGAAGGACGACCCAAGTTATCATCAGCACTCAGTTCAGAAGCCTGCATCTCTGATGGTATGGGGTTGCATTAGTGCGTGTGGCATGGGCAGCTTACATATCTGGAAAGACACCATCAATGCTGAAAGGTATATCCAGGTTCTAGAGCAACATATGCTCCCATCCAGACGACGTCTCTTTCAGGGAAGACCTTGCATTTTCCAACGTGACAATGCCAAACCACATACTGCATCAATTACAGCATCATGGCTGTGTAGAAGAAGGGTCCGGGTACTGAACTGGCCAGCCTGCAGTCCAGATCTTTCACCCATAGAAAACATTTGGCGCATCATAAAACGGAAGATACGACAAAAAAGACCTGAGACAGTTGAGCAACTAGAATCCTACATTAGACAAGAATGGGTTAACATTCCTATCCCTAAACTTGAGCAACTTGTCTCCTCAGTCCCCAGACATTTACAGACTGTTGTAAAGAGAAAAGGGGATGTCTCACAGTGGTAAACATGGCCTTGTCCCAACTTTTTTGAGATGTGTTGTTGTCATGAAATTTAAAATCACCAAATTTTTCTCTTTACATTTCTCTTTAGAGATTACACCTAATCTCTCTCTTTACTGAGATACATTTTCTCAGTTTAAACATTTGATATGTCATCTATGTTCTATTCTGAATAAAATATGGAATTTTGAAATTTCCACATCATTGCATTCCGTTTTTATTTACAATTTGTACTTTGTCCCAACTTTTTTGGAATCGGGGTTGTATATGGATGACTGCTTAACGTCTGTGTCCTCAGAGCTGAAGGCCATAAAGATGGTGAACGAGTTGACCGCAGCATGTGCCAAAGGAGGGTTCCACCTGTTGAAGTGGACAAGCAATAGCAGTGAAGTCTTGGCCAGCATTCCAGAGGCTCAGAGATCAAAGACCACCAGGGAGTTCGATCTAGATCAAAATGCAAATGCTGTTGAAACTGCTCTTGGTCTGCATTGGTGTATTGACGCTGATGTCCTAACCTTTAAGTTGGCCTTAGAAGAGCGCCCACACACACGACGTGGCATATTGTCTGTTGTGTCTTCTGTGTTTGACCCCTTAGGATTTCTCGTACCATTCATGCTGCCAGTGAAAAGAATGCTGCAGGAGATGTGCAGACAGAACATCAGCTGGGATGCTCAAATACCTCATCTCTTCTCTCAGCAGTGGTCCAACTGGCTTGCAAACCTCCATCATATTGCTGAGCTCAAAGTGGACCGATGCATGAAGCCCAAGAGCTTTGGGGAACTTACTTGCATGCAGCTACACCACTTCTCAGACGCCAGTGAGTATGGCTGTGGGACTGCTTCCTACCTCAGAATGGAGAATAAGGAGAATCAAGTGAGTCTTGCTTTTATCTTGGGAAAAGCCAGGGTTGCCCCTTTAAAGCAAACAACCATTCCCCGTCTTGAATTGACTGTTGCTGTCCTAGCTGTCCGTGTAGACAAGATGCTGAGAAAGGAAATGCAGCTCGACTTGCAGCCATCAGTGTTCTGGACAGACAGCACCACTGTTTTAAAGTACATTGCCAATGAGACCAGAAGATTCTATACATTTGTAGCCAATAGGGTGGCTGTAATTAGAGAAGGGCAATTCCATGTAAATGTCAACCTCACCATGCAAAAATAAAGCAACATGTAATACATCAAAACCACTCCCAGAGATATCACCTAGGCCTGTATTTTACAGATGTGAATAAGTTGAACCAATTTGTAACCAACCTAATATGTCACTGTCAGTCTTTCTTTCTTATAATGTAAAATCCAAGCTAAAATCAACTTTGATCATGTACAATTCTATATTATTGCCACAAGCCACAGAAATGTATGCTAAAATCCACAAAACAGCAAAACAATAGCCATCCTAAATATTATTTAAGAACTTTGATAGTTTTAGCTGATATTTAGAGAGTTTTTCAAAGGGTTATGGTGGTTAAATTGCTGATTTTCTAAACATATGCCATGTCTATTTCAGACGCGTCACATCCATAACGGAATTTCATCACATCCATAACGCTGACTTTTCCTTCCGAAACTCTGCATGAAATACAAAATATTTTAAACAAAGATTTTTTTAATATTCACCTTGGACCCCTCTATCAAATGGATATCTCCATTTCGACATTAGGTTTACAACTTCAGAGAGTTTGATAAAAATGTACAGTCACCCAAGAAAAGTGATACTTTTTCTGTCACATCCATAATGCATCTTTTATTGGCATTTTCTGGCATGCCCTAGATGTACTATGGGAATTGTTCTTGTTCTATCACTTCTCCAGTATGGTACAGGCTTAAAATATGCAACACCTGTTTAAATACTGGGAGACAATAAAACATTCACTGGGTCATTTGTTGCCATTTTGAGTTCAAGTGTCACGTCCATAACGCTGGAATTGCTCAGAACTGACTTGTGTTGCACAGTGGAGATACGTTGGCACTAAGCTGAATCCGGCAGATGAAGCGTCCAGAGGGCTGAGTGCTGAAGAGTTTCTGGCCTGTGAGAGGTGGCTGAAAGGACCCCCGTTTCTCTTGAAGGGAGAGGAAGAGTGGCCTGCTACCATTCTGGAGCAGCCTCTGATCTCTGTTGACGACCCTGAAGTGAAAAGGGAACCGCTGGTGAGTGCTTTTGTTTCGCAGACACCATTGAATGCAACACAATTGTTTTTAAACTACTTTTCTGATTTTAAAAGATTAAAGAGATCTGTTGCATGGATTCTCAAATTTAGAGACATGCTTTTAACATTGTCACAAAAGAGAAAGCTTTTTAAACCTGAGCTGCAGAAGGAAAAAAGTAAAGGTTTCTGGCCAGCCGTTGACACCGGCCGACCTGCAGAGGGCAGAAGATGCCATTATTCGCTTCTATCAGCAAGAGAAGTTTGCAGAGGAAATTGCTGCACTACAGGAAGGAAGGCCTGTTATGTGCAGCAGTGATCTCCATAAGCTCAACCCAGTGTTGCAGGATGGATTGTTGAGAGTTGGAGGTAGGCTCAGTAGGGCGGCCATGCCCGAAGTGGAGAAGCATCCTGTTATTCTGACAAAAGACCAAAATGTATCCAAACTCATCCTGAAGCACATCCATCAGTGTTTGGGCCATCCAGGCCGTAATCATATGTTGTCCTTTCTCAGGAAGAAATACTGGATAACCCATGCAAATTCTGCTTGCAGGAAAGTCATCTTAGAATGCACAGAGTGCCGGCGCTTCCAGGGAAGGATGGGGCAGCAAAAGATGGCGGACCTCCCAGAGGAAAGAGTTGTTCCATACCTGCCCGCCTTCACCAACATGGGCGTTGATTATTTCGGACCAGTGGAAGTGAAGAAAGGCCGAGGAAGAGTGAAGCGTTATGGTGTTTTGTTTACGTGTCTGGCAAGTAGGGCAGTTCACCTTGAGGTAGCCTATGCTCTTGACATGGATGCATGCATTAACGCCATCCGACGTTTCATGTGTCGAAGAGGTCAAATATCTTATTTAATATCTGATAATGGCACCAACTTTATTGGAGCTGAGAGGGAGTTAAGGGAAGCCGTGTCAAACTTAGACCATAGCAAGATCCAGCATGCTCTTTTACAAAATGGTCTAACATGGTCTTTTAACCCTCCAGCAGGCGCTCACCATGGTGGGGTTTGGGAGCGGTTGATCCGGCTTGTGAAGCGTGTCCTGTTTTCCACTCTCAGACTCCAAACCCTGGATGATGAAGGCTTCCACACAGTTTTATGTGAAATTGAAGCAATTCTGAACAGTCGACCAATCACAAAGGCCTCTGAGGATGTCAATGACCTGGTAGCTCTCACACCAAACCACATTCTTCTCCTGAAGACAAAGCCAGTCCTTCCACCAGGGCTGTTTCAAAAGGATGACCTGTATCTGAAGAGAAGATGGCGACAGGTGCATTTCCTCTCTGACCTTTTCTGGAAACATTGGGTGAGGGAATATTTGCCACTGCTCCAGGAGAGACAGAAGTGGATGAGGCCTAAAAGAAGTTTTGCCGTTGGTGACATCGTGGTCGTGATGGACCCATTAGCCCCAAGAGGGTCCTGGCAGATGGGATGAATTACACAGACCTATCCAGACAAGAGGGGCCATGTGCGTTCAGTCCAGTTAAGAACAAGAACAGGTCAATTGAAAAGGCCAGTCACCAAAATATGCCTCTTGATGGAAGCTGAAGACCCATGTCAGATGACCCGAAGTGCCACGGATGATGACCAGATGACTAGATGACCTGATGACCTGGCCACTCTAAGAAGACATTTAGTCTTAAGAACTCACTTAGATTAGCTCTGCGCAAATGGCTCCTTAGATTTAATTGGGTAATTGTGGTTTATTATTCACTCACAATTAGGGGCCGGGGTGTAGGAGCCATTTATTTTCACCTATAGGTAGGTTTAGTGTAGTTTTAGATTTAGTCACTAGGGGGAGCACTTCATTTTTAGCATAGGTCATACAGGCACAGGTATATTACAGCTGCCTGTAATTAGAGTTAAGGAAGGCTCGGACTGGGGAAGACACGGTTCTTACCATAGCCGTGTGGACCAGCCAAAATGCCAAAATATATATACATTTTTTAACACAGCACAAACAGCACGGTGGTGAACTAGCTTTTATATTAAATTATATTTTGCAATAAATGGGGAACTACCCCAAAAGGATACAACCGGCTGGACATTCCATTGTTTGCTGCGCATTGAGAACACCTGCAATCCAGGCTGAGGCTTACAGGGTAGCCTCCACAGAAGCCTTCAGTTGCTTAGAAGTTACCCTGGGGTCCTTTGTGACCTCACCGACTATTACATGCCTTGCTCTTGGAATGATCTTTGTTGGTCGACCACTCCTGGGGAGGGTAACAATGGTGTTGAATTTCCTCCATTTGTACACAATCTGTCTGACTGTGGATTGATGGAGTCCAAACTCTAGAGATGGTTTTGTAACCTTTTCCAGCCTGATCATCAGCAATGCTTTTTCTGAGGTCCTCAGAAATCTCCTTTGTTTGTGCCATGATACACTTCCACAAACATGTGTTGTGAAGGTCAGACTTTGATAGATCCCTGTTCTTTAAATAAAACAGGGTGCCCACTCACACATGATTGTCATCCCACTGATTGAAAACATCTGACTCTAATTTCACCTTCAAATTAACTGCTAATCCTAAAGGCTCACATACTTTTGCCACTCACAGATATGTAATATTGGATCATTTTCCTCAATAAATAAATGACCAAGTATAATATTTTTGTCTCATTTGTTTAACTGGGTTCTTTTTATCTACTTTAAGACTTGTGTGAAAATCTGATGTTTTAGGTCATATTTATGCAGATATATAGAAAATTCTAAAGGGTTCACAAACTTTCAAGCACCACTGTGTGTGTGTGTGTGTGTGTGTGTGTGTGTATAATATATATATATATATATATATATATATATATATATATATATATATATATATATACACACACACACACACACACACACACAGGGTTAGTCAAAATTATGTTAACACTAATGGATTATTTTTCTCCTGCAGATAGACATACGCCGTGGGTGACAGATTAAATGGTACTGTTGCTCACTTTTTTTTTTGTGTTGAACATGACGGCAAACAGGTTGAGACCGTCCTGTAAATCATCTTGCACATATGATGGATGTTTTGGGAATAAATGGTTTCTACCATGTACAACCCCAATTCCAAAAAAGTTGGGACAAAGTACAAATTGTAAATAAAAATGGAATGCAATAATTTACAAATCTCAAAAACTGATATTGTATTCACAATAGAACATAGACAACATATCAAATGTCGAAAGTGAGACATTTTGAAATTTCATGCCAAATATTGGCTCATTTGAAATTTCATGACAGCAACACATCTCAAAAAAGTTGGGACAGGGGCAATAAGAGGCTGGAAAAGTTAAAGGTACAAAAAAGGAACAGCTGGAGGACCAAATTGCAACTCATTAGGTCAATTGGCAATAGGTCATTAACATGACTGGGTATAAAAAAGTGGAGTGGCAGTGGCTCTCAGAAGTAAAGATGGGAAGAGGATCACCAATCCCCCTAATTCTGCGCTGACAAATAGTGGAGCAATATCAGAAAGGAGTTCAACAGTGGAAAATTGCAAAGAGTTTGAACATATCATCGACAGTGCATAATATCATCAAAAGATTCAGAGAATCTGGAAGAATCTCTATGCATAAGGGTCAAGGCAGGAAAACCATACTGGGTGCCCGTGATCTTCGGGCCCTTAGACGGCACTGCATCACATACAGGCATGCTTCTGTATTGGAAATCACAAAACGGGCTCAGGAATATTTCCATAGAACATTATCTGTGAACACAACTCACCGTGCCATCCGCCGTTGCCAGCTAAAACCCTATAGTTCAAAGAAGAAGCCGTATCTAAACATGATCTAGAAGTGCAGACGTCTTCTCTGGGCCAAGGCTCATTTAAAATAAACTGTGGTAAAGTGGAAAACTGTTCTGTGGTCAGACGAATCAAAATTTGAAGTTCTTTATGGAAATCAGGGACGCCGTGTCATTTGGACTAAAGAGGAGAAGGATGACCCAAGTTGTTATCAGCGCTCAGTTCAGAAGCCTGCATTTCTGATGGTATGGGGTTGCATTAGTGCGTGTGGCATGGGCAGCTTACACATCTGGAAAGACACCATCAATGCTGAAAGGTATATCCAGGTTCTAGAGCAACATATGCTCCCATCCAGACGACGTCTCTTTCAGGGAAGACCTTGCATTTTCCAACATTACAATGTCAAACCATATACTGCATCAATTACAGCATCATGGCTGCATAGAAGAAGGGTCCGGGTACTGAACTGGCCAGCCTGCAGTCCAGATCTTTCACCCATAGAAAACATTTGGCGCATCATAAAACGGAAGATACGACAAAAAAGACCTGAGACAGTTGAGCAACTAGAATCCTACATTAGACAAGAATGGGTTAACATTCCTATCCCTAAACTTGAGCAACTTGTCTCCTCAGTCCCCAGACGTTTACAGACTGTTGTAAAGAGAAAAGGGGGTGTCTCAAAGTGGTAAACATAGCCTTGTCCCAACTTTTTTGAGATGTGTTGTCATGAAATTTAAAATCACCTAATTTTTCTCTTTAAATGATACATTTTCTCAGTTTAAACATTTGATATGTCATCTATGTTCTATTCTGAATAGAATGTGGAATTTTGAAACTTCCACATCATTGCATTCCATTTTTATTTACAATTTGTACTTTGTCCCAACTTTTTTGGAATCGGGGTTGTAAGTGTTAACATAATTTTGACTAACCATGTCTATATATCAAATCAAATCAAGTTTATTTGTACAGCGCTTTTAACAATAAACATTGTCGCAAAGCAGCTTTACAGAATTTGAACGACTTAAAACATGAGCTAATTTTATCCCTAATCTATCCCCAATGAGCAAGCCTGTGGCGACGGTGGCAAGAAAAAACTCCCTCAGACGACATGAGGAAGAAACCTCGAGAGGAACTAGACTCAAAAGGGAACCCATCCTCATTTGGGCAACAACAGACAGCCTGACTATAATATTAACAGTTTTAACAGGTATAACCCTCAACTGTCCTCATGGGGCTGTCCTTCACAGGAGTGGGGCGATAAAACTCCGACCAGACACAGGGCACCAGGATGGATCAAGCAGGTCCGAGGGGCAGAAGAGGCCAGCATCTCAATCCCAGGATCAACATGTAACTCAGAGGGACAGATGGGGGGGGGGGGAGAGAAAGAAAACACGTTGTTAGGTATGCCCTAAAAATGACAAGTATTAAATCTGTGGGGCGGCACGGTGGTGTAGTGGTTAGCGCTGTCGCCTCACAGCAAGAAGGTCCTGGGTTCGAACCCCGGGTCCGGCGAGGGCCTTTCTGTGTGGAGTTTGCATGTTCTCCCCGTGTCCGCGTGGGTTTCCTCCGGGTGCTCCGGTTTCCCCCACAGTCCAAAGACATGCAGGTTAGGTTAACTGGTGACTCTAAATTGACCGTAGGTGTGAATGTGAGTGTGAATGGTTGTCTGTGTCTATGTGTCAGCCCTGTGATGACCTGGCGACTTGTCCAGGGTGTACCCCGCCTTTCGCCCGTAGTCAGCTGGGATAGGCTCCAGCTTGCCTGCGACCCTGTAGAAGGATAAAGCGGCTAGAGATAATGAGATGAGATGAGATGAGATTAAATCTGTGTGGTAGGCTCACAGAGACGAGAGTCTTTACATCAGGCATAACACACAATGGCATGTTAATATGGTAAAAAATATATCATGACCTGCTCTGGCTGAATGCTTGATTGGGTGATGGGAGCACACTCCTCAGCAATGATGAGATGCAGATGGGACCCTTAGGCCTGGCCAAGACAATTCAGTTACATTTCACCGGGTCTGGGACATGCGACAGAATGTCTGACGGCCGATTCCCTGCAGGCTATGATAGCCAGTCCAGGTCCCCACCGTCTCCACCAAAAGATTTCCTGTTGACTCCATGTAACTCAGAGGGACAGATTTGGGGTGGTGGGGAGGGAAAGAAAACACAGGTGGTTAGGTATGCCCAATGTCACCTGAATAAGTAGGAACAGTATACATATTGCACCGAGTACAAGCAGGGACTCCGGCAACTAAATATGACAGCATAACTAAAAGGAGAGAGCCAGAAGGTAACACAGGCATGAGGGAGCCCTGGGACATAAAGCAGCCAGCCACTACACCGTCAACAAACTCGAGTGAGCAAGCGAGTGGGGACTGACAGCATCCATACATCCCAGTTTACCAAAACACTCTATGTCTGAGGACCCTCCAGATCTACTCCTTTACCTCATAAGCACCGTTAACAAAAGGCTTGACTAAACAGATATGTTTTCAGCCTAGACTTAAATGCTGAGATATATAACATACTCTAGACAACCAATATCATTCAGTAAATTCCAAACTTGTTTTCAATCAAAAATGAGCTGCTAAATGTAGTATCCAACATGAGAGGAAAATGCATTCAGTTTATAACTGAAACAAAATACAAGTTCAACATTCAGCAGGATAAATTCTAAGTTGCTGTCTACAAGCTATCCCATCAAGCTAGCCTGTCCAGTACCACGTGCATGATACTGTAAGTCAATAGCATGCACATGGTATTCATGGTCTGCGTTCTATTGTAGAACAGCTGTCATAAGCCTGCATGCCATCTCAGACAGACTGTGCATGCTATGCAGATATCTGCATGCTGTTGGACAACTGTCTACATGCTAAAATAGCAATGCGTTTTGATGAGGGTCTTCAGCACAGGCTTCTCTCTGCACCCTTCTGATGATTACTTCTTTGGTTGTTGGCATATCTTCTGGTGTGTGAACCTGAATACACTGAAGCCAACCCTTACACACTTCAGAGCTGGACACAGGATCTGATATGATGTACAGTGGTGCTTGAAAGTTTGTGAACCCTTGAGAATTTTCTGTATTTCTGCTTAAATATGATCGAAACATCATCAGATTTTCATGCAAGACCTAAAAGTAGATAAAGAGAACCCAGTTAAACAAATGAGACAAAAATATTATACTTGGTCATTTATTTATTGAGGAAAATAATCTAATATTACATATATGTAAGTGGCAAAAGTATGTGAACCTCTAGGATTAGCAGTTAATTTGAAGGTGAAATTAGAGTCAGGTGTTTTCAATCAATGGGATGACAATCAGGTGTGAGTGGGCACCCTCATCTCATTATCTCTAGCCGCTTTATCCTTCTACAGGGTCGCAGGCAAGCTGGAGCCTATCCTAGCTGACTATGGGTGAAAGGTGGGGTACACCCTGGACAAGTCACCAGGTCATCACAGGGCTGACACATAGACACAGACAACCATTCACACTCACACCTACGGTCAATTTAGAGTCACCAGTTAACCTAACCTGCATGTCTTTGGACTGTGGGGGAAACCGGAGCACCCGGAGGAAACCCACGCGGACACGGGGAGAACATGCAAATTCCACACAGAAAGGCCCTCGCCGGCCACGGGGCTCGAACCCGGACCTTCTTGCTGTGAGGCGACAGCGCTAACCACACCACCGGAGTGGGCACCCTGTTTTATTTAAAGAACAGGGATCTATCAAAGTCTGATCTTCACAACACATGTTTGTGGAAGTGTATCATGGCACGAACAAAGATTTCTGAGGACCTCATTGTTGATGCTCATCAGGCTGGAAAATGTTACAAAACCATCTCTAAAGAGTTTGGACTCCACCAATCCACAGTCAGACAGATTGTGTACAAATGGAGGACATTTTAAGACCATTATTCCCCTCCCCAGGAGTGGTCGACCAACAAAGATCACTCCAAGAACAAGGTGTGTAATAGTCAGCGAGGTCACAAAGGAACCCAGGGTAACTTCTAAGCAACTGAAGGCCTCTCTCACATTGGCTAATGTTTATGAGTCCACCATCAGGAGAACACTGAACAACAGTGGTGTGCATGGCAGGGTTGTAAGAAGAAAGCTATTGCTCTCCAAAAAGAATATTGCTGCTTGTCTGCAGTTTGCTAAAGATCACATGGACAAGCCAGAAGGCTATTGAAAAAGTGTTTTGTGGACAGATGAGACCAAAATAGAACTTTTGGGTTTAAATGAGAAGCATTATGTTTGGAGAAAGGAAAACACTGCATTCCAGCATAAGGACCTTATCCCATCTGTGAAACATGGTGGTGGTAGTATCATGGTTTGGGCCTGTTTTGCTGCATCTGGGCCAGGACAGCTTGCCATCATTGAAACTGGGAGTACAATAATAAGTGGACTACTTCTAAAATGATATTACTGACCGCTTTCCAGTCTTTACAACTATCCAGAATTTCTTTCAGGAAAAATCTCACAGAAATATAGAAATATACAATTATTCCAGATGTAAAACACCTGAAGCTATAGATGTAGTAAGGGAAGATTTAAAAAGGCAAGGCTGGAATGAGGTCTATTCAAACAAACACCCAAATGTAGCTTATGATGTCTTTATAGCAGATTTTATCTCTGTATTTGACAAACACTGTCCTATACATTCATATAAGTTAGTTGAGAATAAATATGATGAAAAGCCATGGATCACTAGGGGGTTACACAATGCCTGTAAAAAGAAAAACCTTCTGTACAAGCAGTTTCTAAAAACCAGAACCAATGAGTCTGAATGCAAGTATAAAAAATATAAGAATAAACTTACCAATATATTAAGAATTAGTAAGAATGACTACTACCATGGAAAATTGGAACAATATAGAAATGATACTAAAGGCACTTGGAAAATTCTAAATAATATCCTTAAAAATAGTACTGATAAACTAGGATATCCTAATTATTTTCTTAAGAATAATCAACCGATCTCAAGTGAAACAAAAGAGAAGGCAAATGAATTTAATCACTACTTTGTCAATGTTGGATACAACCTAGCCAAGGATATTGATGACCTTATAGAAGAGGATGGAATTGATCAAAACATTATTGATATAAATCCAGCCACCATCTTCCTAAGGAAAATAGAAGAGAAGGAACTAGTAGATGTTGTATGTAAATTTAAAAATAAAAGACCAACTGATTATACTGATATCGATATGACATTAGTAAAATATATTATTGAATATATTGCAAAACCACTAACATATATTTGTAATCAATCACTTCAGACCGGCATATTTCCCAATAACATGAAAATAGCAAAGGTTATACCTATATATAAAAATGGTGACACACACATTTTCAAATTATAGACCAATCTCTCGTCTTCCTCAGTTTTCCAAAATACTTCATTCATCTCATCTCATTATCTCTAGCCGCTTTATCCTTCTACAGGGTCGCAGGCAAGCTGGAGCCTATCCCAGCTGACTACAGGCGAAAGGCGGGGTACACCCTGGACAAGTCGCCAGGTCATCACAGGGCTGACACATAGACACAGACAACCATTCACACTCACATTCACACCTACGGTCAATTTAGAGTCACCAGTTAACCTAACCTGCATGTCTTTGGACTGTGGGGGAAACCGGAGCACCCGGAGGAAACCCACGCGGACACGGGGAGAACATGCAAACTCCACACAGAAAGGCCCTCGCCGGCCCCAGGGCTCGAACCCAGGACCTTCTTGCTGTGAGGCGACAGCGCTAACCACTACACCACCGTGCCGCCTTCCAAAATACTTGAAAAAATTATTTGTAAACAGACTGGATAAATTTATTGAAAAACATAATCTCTTGACCGACCATCAATATGGCTTTAGAACAAATCGATCTACTACCATGGCAGTTATGAATCTAACAGAACAAATATCAACAGCAGTAGATAAAAAGGAATTTACAATTGGAGTGTTCATTGATTAAAAAAAAGCATTTGATACAACTGATCATAAACTACTTATGGACAAACTTGAAAGATATGGTATCAGAGGAATGGCCTACAAATGGATTAATAATTATCTAGAAAACAGAAAGCAGTATGTACAATTAAATAATGTGATATCAGACTTTATGCATATAACTTGTGGAGTGCCTCAAGCTTCAGTCTTGGGACCCAAGTTAAGTTATGTTATATTATATTATATTATATTATATTATATTATATTATATTATATTATATTATATTATATTATATATAAATGATATTATGAATATATCAAGGGTTTTAAATTTTGTTTTGTTTGCTGATAACACAAACTTATTTTTTTCCAGGAAATACTTGGAGAAACTGCTGAAAACAGTACAACAAGAATTTCTAACTTTGAAAAGATGGTTTGATATTAATAAGTTATCATTCAATCTAAATAAAACAAAATTTATAATTGTTGGCAATTGTAAAATTAACTGTCCAGTACGTATTTTAATAGATAATATAGAAATAGAACGTGTATATGATAAATTTCTAGGTGTACTTATTGATCACCATCTCTGCTAGAAGGCACATGTTAAACATCTCATCTCATCTCATTATCTCTAGCCGCTTTATCCTTCTACAGGGTCGCAGGCAAGCTGGAGCCTATCCCAGCTGACTACGGGCGAAAGGCGGGGTACACCCTGGACAAGTCGCCAGGTCATCACAGGGCTGACACATAGACACAGACAACCATTCACACTCACATTCACACCTACGGTCAATTTAGAGTCACCAGTTAACCTAACCTGCATGTCTTTGGACTGTGGGGGAAACCGGAGCACCCGGAGGAAACCCACGCGGACACGGGGAGAACATGCAAACTCCACACAGAAAGGCCCTCGCCGGCCCCGGGGCTCGAACCCAGGACCTTCTTGCTGTGAGGCGACAGCGCTAACCACTACACCACCGTGCCGCCCCCATGTTAAACATGTAAAAACAAAAATGTCCAAGTCTATTGCAATACTTCATAAAACTAAACACATTCTAAGCCAAAAATCATTGCACTTACTTTTAATTCTCTGCTTGTTCCATACATAACTTATGTGGAGGTCTGGGGTAATGCATGTAAAACAACCACAAACCCAATCTTCATATTGCAGAAAAGAGCTATTTGGATCATACACAAAGTAATGTTATAGTGAACCAACCAATCAACTGTTTATAAAATTGAATGCCCTTAAATTTCATGATTTTGTGGATTAAAAAATTGCTCAATTTATGTTTAAAATCAAAAACAAAACTATGCCAGACAGTATTCGGAGGTTCTTTCAAATCAGAGAGAGTCATTATGAATTGAGAGGAACTCATATGTTTGTTAAAACAAAGTTCAGAACAAATGTGAAACAGAGGTGTATACAGTATCTATAACAGGAGTTAATTTATGGAATGGTCTTGAAAATGAAATTAAACTGTGTAACACACTTAAAGGTTTTAAAAAAGCATACAAACATAAGCATGTCAGTAAATACAAAACCAAGATATGAAATATGTTTGGAAAAAAATGGTTTGGGGCGGCACGGTGGTGTAGTGGTTAGCGCTGTCGTCTCACAGCAAGAAGGTCCGGGTTCGAGCCCCGTGGCCGGCGAGGGCCTTTCTGTGCAGAGTTTGCATGTTCTCCCCGTGTCCGCGTGGGTTTCCTCCGGGTGCTCCGGTTTCCCCCACAGTCCAAAGACATGCAGGTTAGGTTAACTGGTGACTCTAAATTGACCGTAGGTGTGAGTGTGAATGGTTGTCTGTGTCTATGTGTCAGCCCTGTGATGACCTGGAGACTTGTCCAGGGTGTACCCCACCTTTCGCCCGTAGTCAGCTGGGATAGGCTCCAGCTTGCCTGCGTCCCTGTAGAAGGATAAAGCGGCTAGAGATAATGAGATGAGATGAGAAAAATGGTTTGATTTAAACTTGATCCAGCTACTTGATATGTAACGCTACAGAATACGAAAACGTCAAAATTAATATGCATGTTTTGGTGTTCATTTGAAACTGAAAGCTGTAAAATTGTATCGAACAAAATGTAACAGATACTATTGTTACTATTATAATTTTATTTTATTGTTTTTTTCTCTTTTGTTTCTGTTAGGTTTATATAAGTATTATTCTTGACCAAGAAGGCAGTAATTTATTTGTGACAAAATTAAGGATTAACCTTATGTCTCGGCTGGACATTGTTTGGGAACATTTTGTTTATTTTGATATGAAATGTGTATTGTTGATCAGAGATGTGTCTAGATGGCGACAGGGTCTGCGATGATATCACACACACTCACAATGGCCTTTGATATCACACACAACCACAGCTGCACAAAGAGTTAAGACTTTATATTTTTAAGATCCTTTATTATTTTGGACTATTGCATATACTATGGCAGTGATTTAGATTTAATTGTTAGATCTAAGATGCATTCAATGATTTAAGTTAGTTTTATAATTACAGAATATAATTTAGGATTGTTAAAGACATATTCTTATTTGTTATTTTGCTTATGATTGTCTTACTACATATTGATGAAATCAAGATGTAATTTGCTGACTTAGCACAAGACATACATTCATGTGTTAAGAATTTATGAGCTTTTCATCCTTTAGCTTTTAGATCTTTTAAACTATTTATGTTGGCATTAATTTCTGACTTCGTAGACTAGACATATAACATATCTTTGTTTAAAAATTCCATCACCATCTTAAGTACATATTGCCCTATGTTATATCTGACCTGAAGGGGTGTACGTAGGCAATGACCTTTAAAATCTGTTTGTACCTTGCTATCATGTCATATCATCAGAAATATGTCATTATGTTATGATTTACACACACACTGATGGAGATTATTTGACCTGCCCCAAGATCAAGCTGCTCGCTTGCACGCAAGTCAAACACACACACATACATCTGAACATTCCATCAGAACAGTGATGTAATTAAGATGTGACACACACATACAGACACAGATATCAAAATGATGTCACTCACTCACACCCCCCCATAGACACACACATATACACATTCATGCACAGATAACACTCACATATAATAACCCTCTGTATTCTTGTCCAATTGGGGGAACTTGCGAATAAAGATGTGAACTACATTGGGGTTCCTGTCTTTTTTTGCGACTAACCCCCCCAGAGCTCTGGGTGGTACGATGGCAGGGGTCCCAAGAAGTAAGTTGACCGATTCCGACTGGGTGAACCCCAACAGTTTCTTTCCTTGATTCCTTTGGCATAAAAAAAAAGAGTCTTTAAATTATGAAATGTGATAAGGGTAGACACAATAAGCTTTTGCTTCAGTCTAATCCTTTTCAGTCTTTCTTGCTGATATGTATGTAACCAATGTGTATGTTATTGAAAGTTGAAATGACTGAAATAAATAATTAAATCTAAAATCTACCCTAAGCCACAGCCACAATAACCATGTTGGAGGCATCTGAGAAAAAGCACAACTGAATGTTTTTTGCCTTGGTGTCCTCTGAATTCAGAGACAGCTCTCACCATAAAGTTCTTCCATGAATGGTGCCACCAGGCCAAGGGGTTCAACACTATTCACCACTGACAGAACTCCATGACATGTGAATGGATTCTGCTCATCCAATACTTGGAAAGTGAATGTGTTTGTTTCCCAGCATAGTACCAGACTTCTTTGAGTTGGCCAGTTTTCACTTGATAAGCTGACATCTTTCATGCCTTTGGCTAGCTCATCAGATGGGAAGGCTTTCAGCACTGTTGTGGTTGTTTTATTTAATTTCAAGTGGTTATTTTATGTAACTTCAAGTTTGACTGTGCTAGTGAGGCTTGTGTGCATGCCATAAGGTGTTGATTCTTAACTCTTCACTTGCAGAGATGTCCAAACCATTGATGGCATTAATAAAGGATATTTGTTGTGTTCTATATGTTTCAGGCTTATCATCAAACTGTGTATGTCCTGTAGTCACAAGCTCACAGCAGGCTAAGAACTTTGCAAAGTCAATCATATTGAGAGCTGGGGTTTGATTTACATAGTGCTGGTGGGAGAACTGTGACTGAGGAGATTGCCAAGTAGTGTGAGGGGGTTTGGCAGGTGAAGATGGTTCTATTGTAATACGAGAATTGTAGTATTAGGCTGGTTGGGAGTTGGCTGTGGTGCATGTTGCTGGGACAGCCTGTCAGTTTCACTTGTGTTGGCCTGTGTTCATTCTTTCTTATGGATAGTCATCAGGGCCACATGAATGATTCATCTGAGTGATACTATGGTTGGTGGATGATAACTGAACTACGTCTGTCAGCTCAAGACTAGTTCACAAAGCACCTGTTTTATCTGTCTGCTCTTTCACATACTCTTCTGTTCGTTTCATTATAAATTTTGATAATCTCATTTCTGTTTCTGGTTGAGAGTATGTTTTGGCTGCTGTTTCTCACTGGAGCTTTTTTCTTTACTTTCTTTTTCTTTTTGATGTTGTTTTAATGTTTTGCTGATTTTCTCTCTTTGTTCACTGGTTGCCAATTGTGGCGTAGCTCCAGACCAAGTCTTGTGCATCAGATTC
Organism: Neoarius graeffei; assembly: GCF_027579695.1. Taxonomy (NCBI): domain Eukaryota; kingdom Metazoa; phylum Chordata; class Actinopteri; order Siluriformes; family Ariidae; genus Neoarius; species Neoarius graeffei. The sequence goes on from NC_083583.1 coordinate 61,824,812, forward strand.
CCCAGGCCCTGGTCCACCATGAGTGATGCATGTTCTCCTGTTCACTATGGTCTGCTGTGTGCTTGTTGCTATCATCACATCAGGGTTGCCCAACGCTCTGTGTGGTGATGTTTCTGTGCTCACTTTGTGGATCCATGGTGTGGTGTTCTGAGCACTGTTGCCCACTGACATTGCAGCAACTGTGTAAGTAAGTCAGTAAAGTTTATTTATAAAGGACTTTTCAGAGACAAGTGTCACAAAGGGAATAAATAAGATGTACAGGGAATAAATAAGAGGAAGCATGTAGGATAGGAGTCACAATATACAAGAGACAAGTGTAAGACCTTTTTTTTTTAAAAAGCAATGATTTGGCCTTTACTATGTTAATAATTTTATGTAAATTAATTACACTCTGTTTATGGAAAATTACTGCATTTAGTATGACAATGCATTGGTTTCTTTTATTTTGACATGATGCATGTTTCCCGCTGAAATGTCAAAAAAAAAACTTGATGATGTAACCCATAGACATCCTATTATTACGTAGACGGAGCATCCAACGTAAATTCTAAAAGTGCTGATGAGACGCGGGGCCGCCATCTTGGAGTGGTGATACGCTGCACTCAGTGTAATGCGCTGGCTCGCATTTTTTTGTCATACATGTAGCTATGATAAAGGATAGCGGCGGGGTTATTATTCATAGTTGGCTTCACGTTAACAGAATATCCTGATATTAAGTGAACAGACGTCGGAGATTGTTGAAGTTGAGGAAACGGTGATTAATATCCTACAAAAAATGTGTGAATACTAAATACATTAGATATAAACAGCTTAACGTTTTTCTATCAGCTACAACCACCAATCTGTTGCAATGGATAAGGTAAATTCAGGTAAAGTGGGACACTTTTTTAAATAAAATGCGGTTTTAACAATCTAAATCCATTATAATGATTCAAATGTGTGTATGTTTTCTTTAAATAGATTGTTAAGAACATATCAAAGGGGAAATTAATCTAGTCAGTGAATTTATAAGAGCCTTTTACATCATTCAACACAATCTGACACCCCCTTCAGCAAAGCTGATGTATTCAGGTTAAGTGGGGCACTTTGTTTGGTATGTAGGACAATGTGTGATGACCATATATTGACCACAAACATTTTTTTTTGTTTTAAAGCATATCAAAACATTTATTTATAACAAATTAATGTCAAACATAGGAGATGCAGGCAAGGAATAGCTATGGTCCTAGAAGAAAGAGGGATGAACATGGTATGAGTAATTTTTCACTTCACAAATATCACCTTGACACCACTAGTTTATGGCTCACATCCACATTCTTTCTAGTAGTCATCACATATAAAAACAAGTTATTTTTGAGTGTGCCAAATGAGTTGCGGCAAAACAAGTGAGATTTTAATATGTCCAGAAACATTAAGATATGACATTTAAATTAGAAATACTCACATCATTAGGCTGAGGTTGTGGGTGTGAGGTTGCCATTTCTGGGGAATCTTCATAGGCCACATACAGGCTTTCTTCAGCTCTTCTGGCGGTAGATGTAGCCCTGCCCTTCACCAACTGAATTGAAGAAACATCATGAATAATACAATATATAAAAGGATAGGTTTGTTTGACAATATAATGTTTACATGTATGAATGCTAAGAGCCTTATGGTGATACATCTACTTTTTGGAGGTGAACCAGGAAGCTGAAAAGGGATGGAATAGCTCCATGACGTAGTCGGACAATCTGACCCGTCCGATCAAAATCAGCCTGCTTAAAATGTTGACTGCAGACTATTGAATGGTCACTTGCAGTAAATCCTTCTCTCCTCAAAGCCACTTCCCACTTCTTCCTCAAGTCTTTGTCCTTGGGAAACCTTCAAAAGTGTCAAGAGATTGATGACGATGTAAGTGCTAGTTCATTGTGCTGTGGTTTAGTAAAAACAAAGTTGTGGTGTTACGTGGTAGTAAACTCAGTCTCCCATGATGCTGTGCATATCAGGCACGCGCATTGTATTCCATGATTTAACAAAGTGACCGTTCTAAATCAGTTGGTTGACATTACCTTACCGCAGCGACTTTGTATCTTTTTAACTGTAAAACAATAACCGTTTATTGCAACACGCCTCATCTGTTATAAATAGTTGTGTATGAGGAACAATTTGTTCGCTCACTTCTCTCGAAAAGATCATGGAATGAGATATAAATAATATATAAATAAATCTTGTATAATCTAGTAAGTATAAAAAAAGTATAATCTTGTAGCATTTCCTCTACTGTTATTTACAGGTTACTTTAACCGACAAACTTTTTTTTTTTGAAACCGAGAAAAATTTGACAGGTTAACGTAGGTTAACAGCCCTACCCCAACACAATCTAGACTGTACATTTATACCTGTTGGCGTTCACAATCATCATAATTTCTTCATCATTTATTTCGACTTTATCATATTTAATTTCATTCATGTCTATTATTGTCATACTCTTATGTATTAGACTAGTGCTACCTGATGACGATTTAAGTCTCTTAGCTCCTTCTCAGCTCTGGTAATATACTATTTAAAAAAAACAACAAATAGTACAGTAATGTTAAATCTTACTTGTGAAAAGTAATCCCCCTGCTTCTGTTTGAAATGGTTCGCTCGTTTGAGCAGGAGTACGCTGAGCACCAGCCTGGCATCTTGTCTCTTGTCTTCTTCTTCAGTCGTGTAGTATGGTGCAGTAATAGATGTTACCTTGATATATATGAGTATCTCGCGCTTATCTCACCACTCCAAGATGGCGACCGTATTTCTCACGTCAGAACAGCCAACGCTCCGTCTACGTAATAATAGGATGTCTATGATGTAACCAATCCTGTGTGAGTTAGAAGTAGTGATGTGTATTGGGCCAATTAGAATTTAGGGATGATTAATCTCAAATTTGCTGCTACCTACGACATGGGCGCCGCCGGGGGGGAAAGATTAAAACAATTCTAGGGGCCCAGCACTGCCATGGGGCCCTTTAAGGGGCTGATAATATGCTTTTAACGATTTTAATAAGACTTTTGAAATAACAACAATGCAATATTCCATCTGGTAAAATTAGCTAATTGAACAAGGTTGTCTATTTCTTGAGTTCTTCAACATATTGTCATTTAACCCTCCCCCTTTTGCGAAATGGCATGGTCCAGTTCTGGTAGAAGCATGATGCGTTAAATCTGTGTGCTGATCAGTGCAATGCTACTTGCTGCTGTGTCGCGGTGCAGCAGCCAGCCAGCCAGCAGTGGAGCGTGTACAGTCTATGATCGCTAAATATGAAGAGTGGCTGTCAAAAACGTAAAGAAAGGCAGCTGAAAGCTGAGAGGGACCGGAGAGGCAGGCAACTGGTCACTCAGTTTTTCCCAAAGAAAGGTAGCTATCGCTCACGTGTGTTCAAAATGTTAGTGAATGGTAAATGAACAGTATGAACATGGTTGGATTAGCTTATCAAGAGAACACTTTTACAGTTTGTACAGTGACATTTTTTCCATTTTAATAACTGAACTGACTTGTGTGATAAACAAGATGAAATATTATGTTATACTGGTGCTAATAACTAGTGCTAATAACCAGTTTCATAACTAATGGGGTGCCCTAAATATGCACAGATTCAGCCTCAGGGGGACCTCTGCCCTACCAAACCACTGAACCCCCCTTTGGAGAAAGAGGTAAGCACTAACTTTGCTTTGAACATATTCCCTTTTTGCAGAACAGTACACACAGCTTTCTACCTAACACAACAATCCATGGGATTTCCATAGGTATTTTGATGCTGGGTAGAAAACTTTTTCTATGATTTATTAGCAGTCACATCACACATTTCACTACCAATTGTCCTAGCACAAGAAGCCATGTGGCAAAATCTTGAATTTCCATTTGTGATTGTAAATGCACCAGAATTTCTGACCAGTTTTCATCTAGTCCCTGGTAGGTTAATACATAAAATGTAATAAAGTCACAAACTCAAGGTCCATGGGCTATCAAAAGTCAAATAATGACAATAGTGCAATTGTGACGAGGGTGGGCAAAGTTGGGGGGCCCAAAATTCTAATCTTTCATGGGGCCCAAAATTTCTGGCGGCGCCCCTGACCTACGACACAGAGGTGAAGGAGAGAATAAGTTTGGGTTACGAAATTTACAGATGTAGAGCTGGAGCAGTTACGTTCATAAAAAGAGGCTTGTTTAGCATTTTTGGAGACTGAGTACAGCTAATAGGCTACTGGCCCAAATGTTAATAAGTGTCTGTAGTGATAGGTTCCAAAGTGTTTGCTTTCATCTGTTAATTTTAAAGGTGGGATACCAAGCTAATCATTTTCGCAGTTCTTTTCCTGTATTCGCAGATATATTGAGTGCTGTAGCATATGTTGTAGCGGCAAGAAAAGTGTCGAGTTTGAACTTTCTTCATTGCAACAAGACATCAGACTAAGTGAACACAAACTCTGATAAAGCTAGCAAAGCCACATTTGGAAAAACAGCTTGCTCATCAAAGGCTTATTTGTCATTTGGACTGCCTGCTGCTATAGGGAGCTAGCCTTCATTGCCATCATCTTGCTCACCACGCATCCTGGACTGCCAAGTTCATAAGTAGCTTGTTTGAAGTGCCACTGCCGATTCATCCACCAAGCACAGTAATAGTATGAGTGTACTTTTTGTTGCAGTCGGATTTCACCTGCCATTGGAACTTGCCTTGTGGATTATTTTTTTCTCATGTGCACCAACGATTAATGCTTGCTATCATAATTTTATCGAGACGTATTGAACTCATTCTAACTGAGTATTATTGACTGTGTTTGCATTGAAAACCATGTCAAATTGTCACTTCATCACAACCTTTTGTGAAGGGTATTTTTTTTTCTGTTGTTCTTTTCCATTAGTGGGATTAATAGTGCCACTCAGCATAGTGGTTGAATAGGGGTACTCTTAGGATTTGTGATACATTTTAGTTCATTATACAGTTGTGTACGAAGGTGACAGAAGTGACTTGAGGCTTCTTATTTTTATTTCATATTTCGTCAACTATATATTCTTTACATACATTTACACACACACACACACACACACACACACACACACACACACACACACTATTTCATTTGAACATAAGGTAAAATAAATGTCACCTATTTGTTAAAGATTTATCTGAAGTATGGCATTGCCTTATTGGAGTGTAACTGATATTTCCTGGTAAAGTATTTCTTCAGTGCAGACATCATGCTAGTTATTTACTAAATTCATACAGTACTTACATGGATTAAAGCAAAAAAAAAAATCTGACTGAAAAAAAAAGCTCCATGTCGTTGGCCCCTACCACGTCAGCGATGCGTCAAATTTTAAACGCCGTGTTGTCCATTATCCCCTAGGCCCCTACTTATAGTACATTTACATAATTTTAACAATGACTAAAGCTAAGGCAAGACTTGACCATTGTCATTACTGGCTATTCATGATGAAACATCAAGTTTTCAGTGCAAAGTGCAAATTTATTTCAACAGTACTTTAGTAATGCACAGCAGTGGTTAAGAGAAAAGTGCAAGTGCAGTCGAACTTGAACCATGCTTTCAAAAGGGTGGAACAGAAAGAAAAATAAGAAAATCTGTTGAAATAAAGCCAGGAAACAAGAAAACTAAAGTGAAAGTTCACTTTTTCTGCTTCTTCGCAGTGAAGCCAAAGGCATCTAGTTTGGCAACACCTGATGCCTGTTTTTGTTTCTTTTTCCTTGCCACACAGCAGGAGCTTGCCATTATCGCCCATTTCATTTCACCAAGCCCATCTCCACTTATTCTTTACTGTTTTGTCGATGTCTGACACATCTGTGCCTTCATTTAAAAGAAGCGCGTCCAAGCTGGCAAAACTGAAAGTAATTTGACGCGCTCTAGTGATGGAAATCGAAGGGCCTATGTCCGGTGAAATATGGCCTTATACGCAGTACTCGAGTTGAGGGGGGATGTGGGGGGAGGCATCCCCCTTCTGAAATAAAAATCTCAAATCATCCCCCTTATAAAATGGCCATCCCCCTCATCACATCCCTTGGGCCATTTTACCAATTAATGTGGAAATTAGCCTACTATTATTTTAACAAATATTACTACCATTTCAACATTAGAGGCTTTGCGCAGTGATAGCCTACATGTAGCCGGATAAAAAAGACGCATATTTATTTTTTCGGTTGCACCTCTCATTCACACCTATTGAGGTTTTTCACCCACATGACCAAGTCATGTGAGGCTGCCATTTTGGACGTCACGGCTTGAATCAGTTTGAATGCAAGGAAGGCGACAAACAAAAAACATAAAAGAAAAAGGAGCGAGATGCAGAAAACACCTTCACTATCCAGCGACGTAGGGCATTTCCAGTCCAGAGCATTTTCAGCCCACATGATCTGTATACCTATGTCGTTAAAAACCCATAGCCATACACAGGTATTGATCTGAAAGCGTATGAGTGTTTGGATGCCTACAAATATTTTGTGTCAGGCTGGGTAACATGCCTACATCAGTGGGTCGTCCCTGGAGCTGGTGGTCGCCATCTTATTACAGCTAAGGTTTGTTCACATTTTCATTTACTTTCGGTCCTCAGGATAAACAAAATGTTATTAAATGTCATTGAAATAACTTCTTAGTCTGTTGAGACATGGCCCGTTATAAATTTGCTGTTACCAGGCAATGACCAAGAACTGTATTATTAGGGTCGGTGTCTGTGTTGTAGCAGTGTACTAGCAGCTAGCTGTTAGCACTAGCTAATGTCAACAACATCGTAGCTAGTATGTTACTGTAGCAATGTTTACGTTCAGTCATTTGGATGACTGTTAAAACCTTTCAGTCTCAAGTTTTTCCTTTACTGTATTTACTAGTTTACTGAGCTAGCGCGCTCAGGCAGGCTGGGAGCTAGCGCGCTCCAGCGCCGGAGCGCACTAGCTCCCAGCCTGCCCGAGCGTGCTAGCTCCCAGCCTGCCTGAGCGCGCTAGCTCCCAGCCTGCCCGAGCGCGCTAGCTCCCAGCCTGCCCGAGCGCGCTAGCTCCCAGCCTGCCCGAGCGCGCTAGCTCCCAGCCTGCCCGAGCGCGCTAGCTCCCAGCCTGCCCGAGCGCGCTAGCTCCCAGCCTGCCCGAGCGCGCTAGCTCCCAGCCTGCCCGAGCGCGCTAGCTCCCAGCCTGCCCGAGCGCGCTAGCTCCCAGCTTGCCCGAGCGCGCTAGCTCAGTAAACTAGTAAATACAGTAAAGGAAAAACTTGAGACTGAAAGGTTTTAACAGTCATCCAAATGACTGAACATAAACATTGCTACAGTAACATACTAGCTACTATGATGTTGCCATTAGCTAGCTTGACCTTCAAAATGGCAGACACCGGGGCGTCACGTGACCCTGTGATGTCAGGTGAAAAACCTCAATACGGAGGTTTCAGTCACTGAAAACAGCTACTTTCGCAAACTCAGGGCAGAGTGGCGATTTCTGAAAACTCCATCTTCAGACACGCATGTAAATCAGGAAAACGAAGTAACAGTGGGCGAGAGGGCACGCGCGAATATAATGAGTCATAGGTGTGAATCTTTCACTGAATGCCAATTGTCCTGGTTCTTCATGAATCGCATGCGCACGCACAAATTCATTTGGTTAACTTTCAAATAACTGTTCTTGTGCACTTGTGACACCAGAGCCACTTTCCTGAATTTTTAACTTTGGAGTATTCGCTTCTTTATCTATTTAATCAATGAATGTATTTGTCACATACATTAAATTACTAATGTAAACCATTAGTAGCCGCAATAGCTGTTTTCTCCACTGTTTTCCGACCTTTTGTGCTTAGTGAATGAGACACTTCATTACACTCCACTGACCGACTTCCAGTTCCGGACTTTTTTGAAAATGTAAAATATAGGCCTACGAGATGGTTTTTTTTTGGCACTTAATTCGCGTTGGTCCTTCACTATTAATTTTTGAGACTGACGAGGCACTAAATACTGTGGAATTATTTTCTCCTTACTATGAAGTTTGGCATCTTAAACAAGTGTCGGGAAATCTTGCAGCCCGACTCTGCAGCCTCCAATGTTTAAGCGAACTGCTGAAACCATAATGTTTATAGATTAAATCATAGGCTAATCAAACCAAAGAAAAACACAGCCTTTCCAGAACATTGTGTGCCGAAGCCTGTTTAACCTACAAAAGGCTTAATAGCATAGATCTTGCTGTGGCTTCAACAGGGCTGTTTAGATTTTTCACCTGATCGCCTTTCAATAGGCTATTATTATTATTATTATTATTATTACTACAATAGGCCTAGTAGATTAGTAGTAGGCAAGTAGTTGCCTAGTAATAGGACAGCCAGATTGTTTCATCAGTGGAGCCACCGTTAAAAGGAAACTGATGCGGAGCGCTGCGGCTCGCCTCGGGGTGAATCCAGGCCCGGCGCCAGGAACAGTTTACTAAGGGGGCAATTAGAAATCGCAAGGGGGCAAATATTTTTCATATAGTGTGTAGTAGTGATGGCGGTCTGACAACGTGTTTCAAACAATTAACTGCGCCAACCACAAAACCACGGACCCGAAGGTTGCTTTAGTACGGGAAAATCATGTGACATATTACCAGGGCAGTTTTATCAACACCCGTGCCCACCTGTTAACCCTCCCCTCCAATTTTCTCACAGACACGCGTTACAACCGGAAAGATGCCAAACATAAAACAACACACACAAACCTACAGGCAAGTCCTTTAAATTTAAAATACATACAAATAGCTCCACGGCATGAAAACAAAACGTCAATGCAAGTCTAAGGTACTTGGCTCGGCGGCCAAAATTATAATTTAAAAAAATCAACAGACCCCGCGGCTGCACCAGTAATAGCCTTCCTGACTCGCACCAAGTCAACGCTAACCACTTAATCCGCGATCCCAGTTTAGGCATGTAGGGGACAAAACACTCTGAAGTGATGAATTTTCACCCCCGCTGCATGGGGGGTGACGTCAACGACACATATTCTTATGCTATTTGCGCACAAAGCGGACCATATATGAACACATACACCAACATAAACGGAGATAAACTTAGCCTACAAAGAAAGAAAATGGATTCACAATATTGTGATTGAATTTGTTTAATTCGGTGGGGGAAAGACTACTCCTGTAAACTTGACTGCATATTACAGGATATTTCAGAGACAGTGTCATAACAACCAATCAGATTTGTTCTACCATGCCAGTTTTAGTAATGATTTATGTGAAATGTATTTTTGTGCAATGCGCAACCACTTAATATTTCGTATTTGAAAATGCAAATTATTAATACGTCTATAATACATTATATTTTCATAAGAAAACAATTAAGTGATCTGAGTCTCCGTTGAGGGGGCGGGGCTGTAGCCATGAGGGGGCGACACCCCCTTTCGCCCCCCCACGGCGCCGGGTCCAGGTGAATCGTGTTGCGAGGCGCAGGGCTGGCCCGCCCTGGCAGCGCTGGTTCATTGGGGAGAGGGCAGAGGTCGCTGGCTGCCAAGTTTGGAGAGGCTGGGACCTCCCCTGGCCGAGTTACGAGCGTGCAAAGTCGGGCTGGAGCTGCCGATAGAAATGAAACTCAAGCTGAGCACCGCGGCTCGCTGCCTACACCGAGGCTCCCCAGGACTAGACAGTAGCGTAGGCTGTATTTATTTATTTATGCCTATCGAGTGCAACAACTTATTCCTTTACATATACTCAAACATAGCACAAGAAAGGGTTCAACAACAGGCAATCACAGCAGCTTGGTGAAGTTCTAAATCACATCGGTGTCAGACCTATGGGTCTACCCCCCCCCCCCCCCCCCTTTTTTTCCCCTCGGATCTGCATCACTCTCATTATTGACCTTTAGCGCTCCCAGTTGACGGAAATCCGTCGTAGCGACGGAAAACTTTAATCCACGTTATTCCTTTACATATACTCAAACATAGCATAAGAAAGGGTTCAACAACAGGCAATCACAGCAGCTTGGTGAAGTTCTAAATCACATCGGTGTCAGACCTATGGGCCTACCCCCCCCCCCCCCTTTTTCCCCCTCAGATCTGCATCACTCTCATTATTGACCTTTAGCGCTTCCAGTTGACGGAAATCCGTCGTAGCGACGGAAAACTTTAATCCATGTTATTCCTTTACATATACTCAAACATAGCACAAGAAAGGGTTCAACAACAGGCAATCACAGCAGCTTGGTGAAGTTCTAAATCACATCGGTGTCAGACCTATGGGCCTACCCCCCCCCCCCTTTTTTTCCCCTCGGATCTGCATCACTCTCATTATTGACCTTTAGCGCTCCCAGTTGACGGAAATCCGTCGTAGCGACGGAAAACTTTAATCCATGTTATTCCTTTACATATACTCAAACATAGCATAAGAAAGGGTTCAATAACAGGCAATCACAGCAGCTTGGTGAAGTTCTAAATCACATCGGTATCAGACCTATGGGCCTACCCCCCCTTTTTTTCCCCCCTCGGATCTGCATCACTCTCATTATTGACCTTTAGCGCTCCCAGTTGACGGAAATCCGTCGTAGCGATGGAAAACTTTAATCCATGTTATTCCTTTACATACACTCAAACATAGCACAAGAAAGGGTTCAACAACAGGCAATCACAGCAGCTTGGTGAAGTTCTAAATCACATCGGTGTCAGACCTATGGGCCTACCCCCCCTTTTTTTTCCCCTCGGATCTGCATCACTCTCATTATTGACCTTTAGCGCTCCCAGTTGACGGAAATCCGTCGTAGCGACGGAAAACTTTAATCCATGTTATTCCTTTACATATACTCAAACATAGCACAAGAAAGGGTTCAACAACAGGCAATCACAGCAGCTTGGTGAAGTTCTAAATCACATCGGTGTCAGACCTATGGGCCTACCCCCCCCCCTTTTTTTTCCCCCTCGGATCTGCATCACTCTCATTATTGACCTTTTGTGCTCCCAGTTGACGGAAATCCGTCGTAGCGACGAAAAACTTTAATCCATGTACTTACCTATTCTAATTTTGATACTAAATCTGCTAACTTTAATGGTAGACAGGGAATCCAGGTAATTCACCAGCTGGAAGCTCAGGATCCTGTTTGTTTTAAATGAATGTGACCTCAGTGTAAATTAAAACACTAGGGAAAAAGGGGTTACACAAGAAAACAGAAACATAAAATACAACAGTAGATACAGACAATGTATAAAAGTCATGAAGCACAATACACAGAAGTACAACAGTACATAAAAGACAAAAATTACGCAGATTCCAAGCTTAACAAGTGTGTTTTTGGTCATATCTTAAAGGGGAACTGAAGTCATTTTTATACTTGCTTTATTTCTTAATTAACATGTTATGTTTTCGGTTTTATTACGGTAACCTTATATCATGACTCATTTTGGCATGTTATATTACACTTATCGGCCTTTTCGGTTTTTAGCCATGTTGAATGTAGTTCAACCATCACCAGCTGGAAACTCAGGATCCTGTTTGTTTTAAACAAACAGGCGTTGTTTATCCACACAATCTTCACGAGACTTGTGCAAGACTTCAAACGTGAAGTGTCAGCGCTGCCATTTTGAAAACTGTTTACACAGTGGCCAGATCGCCATATCATTCCAATTTAGATTCATTTCGAGATTTGCCAGCTTCATCAGTGATGGAGATTATTCCATACAACTTCGAACCAATGTGGAGTAGAGAAGAGTTGATAAGATGACAGGATAAAGACTAGTCTGTCATGCTGGTATTTATGTCATTACTGTCGCACAATTAAAACATGCCAGATCAGGCAGCTGGTGGGTTTTCAAAATAATAAATACATGCATGTATTTTTGTGATAAATACATATTATACTAAGCACATTTCCCACATAATCCTCACTAAGGTTTCAGACAGCTCTACAAAATGTCGTCCCCACTATGTAGCGCCCTATATAGTGAGTAGGGAGGATTTCAGACACAGGGAAAACTTCCGGCTTGATTATGTCAGCATTCAAAGGAGGGCGCATGCGTCTTTTGACAACATTGGCAGATGTTGGTCACTCTGATTTCCGCTGTATGTTTTACTTCCATCCTGCAAAGTCTCGCACAGGTCTGAGCGAATCTTGTTTACGCCCATTGCTTTGACATATGGACTGATATATTACATAGCGTATTTCAGACACTCATAACTTGCTATAGCAGTGACAAAACAGCTGTCAGAAATGCATTCCTACATTTTATAAAATGAGATAAATAGAATTTTGATAAAAAAAAGTGCCTTCAGTTCCCCTTTAAAAGAGTCAATAGTGTTGGCAAGACTGATGGACAAAGGTAGAGCATTCCATAACCTTGGAGCAATGGCCTCAATTGCCCAGTCACTATGGGTTGTTAGACAGGTACAGGAATAAGAAGTAGGTTTAAGTTGTTTGAAATTAGGGAGTGAGCTGCTGAGTAGAGATGGAGGATATCAGTCAGATAAGCAGGGGCTTGACTATGGAGTGCTTTGTATGGGAGAGTGAAAATTTTAAATTGGATCCTGAAAGTAACTGGAAGCCAGTTAAGAGACATGAGTAGAGGGGTGATGTGGGACTGTTGGTTTGACTTGGTGAGCAGTCTTGCAACATAATTTTGAATACCCTGTGGATGATCAAGAGCAGACTTATTCAGTGATGAAAACAGTGAATAACCAGTGATGAAACCTGAGGGAGGGAATCGGAGTAGAACCGCTGCTCCTCCACATCGAAAGGAGTCAGTTGAGGTGGTTCGGGCACCTTGTTAGGATGCCCCCTGGACGCCTCCCAGGGGAGGCTCTCTGGGCATGCCCCACCAGGAGGAGACCCCGGGGCAGACCCAGGACACGCTGGAGAGATTACATCTCTCAGCTGGCCTGGGAATGACTCTGTATTCCCCTGGAAGATCTGGTGGAGGTGGCCAGGGAGAGGAAAGTCTGGGCAGCTCTGCTTAGGCTGCTATCCTCACAACCTGGACCTGGATAAGTGGCAGAAAATGGATGGATGGATGGAAAACAGTGAACAACAGTAGTCTATATGGGAGGAGGGTGGCAAGATGGTGCAGTAGTTAGCCCTGTCACCTCACAGCAAGAAGGTTCTGTGTTCGAGCCCAGTGGCTGATGGGGGCCTTTCTGTGTGGAGTTTGCATTTTCTCCCCATGTCTGCATGGGTTTCCTCTGGGTGCTCTGTTTTTCCCCACAGTACAAAGATACAGTATGAAGTTAGTTTAACTGACTACCCTAAATTGTTCATAGGTGTGAATGTGTGAGTGTGCAGAAAGAAACTGGCCACCCTACTGCTGCAATTGTGGCCAAGTCAATCAAACATGGTTTGCCTCAAGCCCGATTGGGTACGGCAGTGATGATGATATGGGAGTAGATTAAAGTATGCATGAGCATCTCTAGCTCAGTATATGAAACTGAGCAAATTGACTGAAGCTCTACTAGTCACAGTGCCACAATGTTTAAAAGCAACAAACAAACAACAAAAACTTTTATCATTTACATGTTATCTTGCTATGACATATCCAGAAGTTTCACTTCTCCAGCTATCACATGTAATTGAGTATGTTGCTGTGACAAAACCTTTGTCATCAGGATAATGACAATATAATTTGGCTAGCTGGTGGATTTCATCTATTTATGCTTTAAGATATTCAGTTCTTTTTAAAATTCACAAAATGGTTTCTGAAACAGTGTTTGTTATATGTATTTGTCTGTCTTAAATAAATAATTAAATTAAAATGTATCGCCTAAACTCTTTTCTAGTTAATAATCAATGCAATAATAGCAGTAGTAAACTTTTTGGTCTTACAGCAATCATCAACAGACAGAAGACCTTGTCCAGAAACTGAAACACTGCAGTGGAAAGCAGTCCAAAGTCTTGTCAGGATGTTGTCCTGTTAGCAGGGGCCAGACGCCACTGGCATCTTGAGTGTGTTTGCATAGCACTGCCTCTTAGTCCTTGCTGAGTGACACCATAAGGAGAGGGTCACAGTAACATGGTATGCCCTGTGCGATTTTGGGAAGTGACAAACAGGCAGCTGGGGCAGAAGGGTCATAGGGAATGCACACAGACAGACACACACACACAGATCATGACCTGAATTACAACTTGCATAATGTGGGATACATACTTTGGAATTTTCTCATCATGAGCTCAAATTTAAGAGGAAAAAAAAAAAACAAGACCTACAGCACACAGACTGTCAACAAGATATCAATATTCTAGCAGAATACTTACAGTTCATGGGAATAATGAATGGCTGACTTAATGTGGCACAGAAGGCAAGGCAAGTTTATTTATATAGCACATTTCATACACAGTGGCAGTTCAATGTGCTTTACAGAAGTAAAAGCAAAACAGTAAACAATAGAAAATAAAATTACATAAAATAAATGGGGAAGAAAAATAATAAGAATTAAACAATAGTAGAAATAAAATAATAAAATGAAGTAAAAGTTCAGTAAAAAAAAACAGCAGAATAAAATAGAATAAAAGTTAAGTAAAGTTTAAAACATGCAGGGACTGTAAAAGTTAAGAAAGTTTAAAACATGTAAAGATAACAATATTAATCAGTTAGCAGAAAGCATCTGAAAACAGCTTGGTCTTTAGTCTAGATTTGAAGCTGCCAACAGCAGGAGCATTTTTAATGTCCTCTGGGAGTTGGTTCCATAGCTGTACTGCATAGTAGCTAAAAGCTGCTTCACCACACTTTGTTTTAACAACAGGTTTTACCAGTAAATTTTGCTGCTGCAATCTGGTAGATCTGATTGGGTTAGGCCGCTGCAACATAAGCACAAGAAGTACACTTGATGGGACACTTTTGACATATTCATGGACCAGTCTTCTTGACATGAAACAAAACTGATTTTTGAAAATGCGGGAGACAAAATGGCAGGACACTTGAGTTCTTTCACTCCAACCTTGGCAAACCATATCTTCATGGACCTCACTTTGTGAAGAGGGGCATTGCCATGCTGGAACAACTTAGGCCTCTTATGGCCCTTTTCCACTACCCTTTTTCAGCTCACTTCAGCTTGCTTCAGCTCACTTCAGCCCGACACGGCTCGCGTTTCAACTATCTCAAAACAGCACGACTCCGCTCGCTTCAGCCCTGCTTAGCACCCAAAACTCGCACGGTTTTGGAGTGGGGCTGAAGCGAGCCAAACCGAGCTGAGTGAGGCTGGGGGCGTGAGCAGACACTCCCCTGTGCACTGATTAGTGAGGAGGAGTGTCCTCACATGCCCACACACGCCCCGCGAGCACGCTGGGATCTGTAAACACCGTAAACCCGGAAGAAGAAGAATTACGAATTACGAGAATTTCTGGAGCGTTATGCGCCTTGCCTCATCTATACGCTCTTGCCAGTATCTGTTGGCGTTGTCGGTGACAACAAGCCACAGCACCAAGACCAGCAACACTAACGACTCCATGTCCTCCATGTTTATTGTTTACTATCCGGGTCGTGAGACTACCGCTTAAAAGATCACTGATGTCACTGTTTGCACTGCTTAACGACATCACGTGACGTCCACCCACTTTCGCTAACTCCACCCAATGTGTCCACCCACTTCCAGCCAGCACGGTTCAGCATGGTGGTAGTCGAAATGCAACTCCAATAGCCCCGCTCAGCTCGACTCAGCCCAACTCAGCACGGCACGGCTCAGCCCGACTCAGCCGCGTTTGTAGTGGAAAAGCGGCATTAGTTTTAGTGAAGGGAATTTGTAATGCTACAGCATGCAAAGACATTCTATACAATTGTGTGCTTCCAACTTTGTGTCAACCATTTAAGGAAGACCCACACATGGGTGTGATGGTCAGGTATCCACATACTTTTGGTCATATGGTGCAATTAAGTTATATACTTATATAATATTTGAATTATATTTTTATTTCAGTTTCAATTTAGATTTGAATTTCAAGGTCAATCTGAACCTTAAACACATACTTTTTCTTTAAAACTGGAATAGAATGATTGCAGCTATGCCATCATCCTTTCTGATGTCTGCATCCAGTGGAATGCTTCAGTAGCAATCTTCCAAACATGTTTCAAATCCTGTTCAGGAAAAATCCCCAAGCCTGACACCTCCTCCTTTGTTCCTAATGAGAAACAAGATGTCAGCAGCAGAACACTGGCAAAGAAATGTATCAGATAGCAACACACAGTCTTCTCAGCTGTCAGTCTGGAAAGGTATATATCAAGCCTGACATGAACTTGGTGGATTTATATTTTAAGGTTCACATTTGTTCTATCCAACAAATGCTAGTCCTTGTCCCAAAATTGTCCCAAACCTTTTAAAATGATCAAAATGTTGTGTTCATCATCAGCTTCCGAGACTGAGAATATGTTTCACTGTGTGGAAAATGTGTTTTGACTAATACTGTTACTGACAACTATGTTCTATGAGAAGGCTGTTTACTTCTGAATGGACTGGGTGGGGCTTCCATTTGTTTTAGTCCCGACATTAGAAAATGTCTCTCTTGGGCTTTTGGGTATTACAGTTTAAAAAACAAAGCCTTTTCAGGATTTTAGCAAATACGATGTGTGTCATCAGCATGGTTGAAGGATAGAACTGTTCCAAATACCCAACAATGACATTTTAATTTCTTCTCCTGTATTCTTGCCTGTCTTTGTTATGGTAATCAACACTGCTTCCACAGCTAGATGTGTTGGCCCATCTACTTTTATTATCTCATCTCATTATCTCTAGCCGCTTTATCCTGGTCTACAGGGTCGCAGGCAAGCTGGAGCCTATCCCAGCTGACTACGGGCGAAAGGCGGGGTACACCCTGGACAAGTCGCCAGGTCATCACAGGGCTGACACATAGACACAGACAACCATTCACACCTACGGTCAATTTAGAGTCACCAGTTAACCTAACCTGCATGTCTTTGGACTGTGGGGGAAACCGGAGCACCCGGAGGAAACCCACGCGGACACGGGGAGAACATGCAAACTCCACACAGAAAGGCCCTCGCCGGCCACGGGGCTCGAACCCAGGACCTTCTTGCTGTGAGGCGACAGCGCTAACCACTACACCACCGTGCCACCCTACTTTTATTATTATTATTATTATTATTATTATTGGTAGCAGAGTATTAAGTCTAATAAGGGCTATAATAAGCTATGCTCTTAATCTGTAATGGGTAAGCAAAGTCACTAAACTGATAACTCATTTTTAGGTGGGGTTTACATTAGACCGTATCAGCGGATCATCAGATTAACGTTTTTAAAAACGATTAGCGTGCACACAGCAATGCCAATACACGGATACGCTAATCACATGACTAATTCGGCACGCAAGTTGAAATGTGTCAGTGCGGCTCATCGCTTCCTCCTCAGCGGCTGTGCTCCAAATCACTCCGCCCTGAACAGCGAGTGCCCTCTGGAGGGTGTGCACTCCGGCCCTGCGCAGCTCACAGAGCGCGCGAGTGTAGTGCACGAGCAGTGATTCGGGACTGAGCCGCTGTGCGCAAGTCACTTACCACTTGCAAGTGGAAGGATGGCAAGCCTAAAGACCATCATAACTACACAATGGGCAGTATTTGCATCAGTATTTGCAGTATTTTCATACTTTTATACTCTTTAATGAAAGGTGATACAAGGCGGAAGTCCGCGCCGTTTTTCAGCAGTCGCTTCACATGACCAACGCCAGCGAATCAGGAAGGTGGATGTCACAGTGACATTGTCCAATGACGACGCCAGCTAGAGCTCAGCACAGCGTATCCGCATATTCTCAATGTTTACACAGCACCGGATCAGACACGATCTGGATTGAATACGTGGACCCTGGCGGATTCCCGTTTCCCCGCGTTTCCAGACGTTTTAATGTAAATGGACAGTGCATCCACGAAGAAAACGAGACAGATACGGTCTAATGTAAACTTGGCCTTAGACAACCCCCAACTGCCCACACTCCTTCTCCCTACACACACAGAGGGCATGCTTACGTGTGTATTAGTGCACGCTTGAAATAGAACCTGGCAATCAATTACCTCTGTAATTTGTATGCAAATTAAACAGGTTATTACTTTTGTTAATATTAAAATATTTCCATGTAGGATGTGATTAATCTTGTAAACCCCCACCCGCCTCGATCAGTGATCACATTCTCGATATGGCATAAGGAGCTGGTATGCAGATAGACACAATCACACAGGTGGCTTGCCCCATTCTATTTCCCACAATTACTCGGTTCTGTTTGATTAGGAGAGCACTATTTCCTGGTAGGGAGACCAAAGTATTAATTTAAGATTCTCTCAAAAATGGCTGCCTTTCTCTTAGTAATATCACTTTACAATATTCTCACAGATGTTGCCAGTAGGCATTTTTGGCCACTACACTGCAGTCTCACAGTTTCAGACATCTGTTTGTTGACACTGCATTTTGGAAGAAAAGCATGACATTATCATTTAGATTGTTTTAGTTGTTGCAGTTTATTCTGGTTTCATCAAAGCTAATCAAGCATGATCTTTTTTGAGCAATTAAATTAAGTAGCAGGTTTTATCCCTGTGGTATACATAGGAACTAATTCTTCTATGTTATGTTTATTTATCAGACAAATGTAATATTCTCATAAATGTGCTTGCGCGCGCGCACACACACACACACACACACACACACACACACATTAAAATGGGGATTTAACACATCCTTTTCCACCAAAATAATCAGTTAACACTGCCTACTTATATCCATAGATGTTCAGATATTATCACTTACACTTTTATTTATATTACTGTATTATTGTGAGTGAGCTTCAATTTAGATTAGTTTAGTGTATTGTGGAAATGTGTTGTCTTCTTTGTTTTTCTCTTTACTTGTGATTCCACTGGTGGTAGCCTAAAAGTATCTATCAAAGCAAGTCATACATGAATTGCATCTGTAATGAATATTTTGACATTGTTTAGACCAGAGGTTCTCAAACTTTTGCAAGACAGTCCCTCCAAACTTTTCTACTATTACTGCTATACCATCCATCCATTATCTATAGCCGCTTATCCTGTTCGACAGGGTTGCAGGCAAGCTGGAGTCTATCCCAGCTGACTATGGGGGAGAGGCAGGGTACACCCTGGACAAGTCGCCAGGTCATCGCAGGGCTGACACATAGACACAGACAACCATTCACACTCACACCTACAGTCAATTTGGAGCCACCAATTAGCCTAACCTGCATGCTTTTGGACTGTGGGGGAAACCAGAGCACCTGGAGGAAACTCACGCAGACACAGGGAGAGCATGCAAACTCCACACAGAAAGGCCCTCGTTGGCCACTGGGCTCGAACCCAGTATCTTCTTGCTGTGAGGCAACAGTGCTAACCACTACACCACCGTGCCGCCCCTGATACTTATTATTATTCCGACAATACCTGAATTTCTGCTAAGTCTCAGCTCAATGTAAAAGATGAACTTGCCTTTTTCTTCAAAGCTGCTGACTTCTCAACTCAATTTTGGATAAACACAACCTCAGGCCATCCTCAATGTGAGTGTGATTGCTGTATTTAGTTTTGAGCACAGTGAGTTTGGAAAAGCCTGCCTCATACAAGTATGTCAAAGTGAAAGAAAGAAGTTTGAAGGCTGCATCTGAGAGTTGGGGGTGTTCCTACATCAGTGCTACCCAGAAGGTCACAGGAGAACAAGCGGCAAAAGCTGCCATCACTCAATAAACTGTACTGCTTTTCTGAAGACCGATCATTTGCTGTACAAACAAATGGACAAATGGGTTCCAAATCCATGCGAATGAACTGTAGTCCTCCTTAAATTAGGAAGTGAACTGCTCCTTCAATACAGTTAAGTGATGCACAGTTAAAAGCAGGTGAGGAGAGAAATCAGTCCTGCTTACGTCAGCACTGAAATCTGCAACATTTGGGAACATTTTGTAATTTCCCTGTGTTGATGTCACTCCCAGTGTTTTCCCACTGACTAACTGTGCATTGTCAAAATGGCGAACTGCTTCAAAAGTAAATTTATTTTGATTAAATTGTGTATTTTATTTATTTATTTTATTAATTTATTTATTTTATTGGTGGATGTGTCCATATAATATTAAGAACATTACATGGTGGTGTGAATATATGAAGTTTATCTTCTCGTGCTGAAAATATTTTCACTTGTTTATTTTGCTCACTCGTGAAAATGTTTACCACTCGAAGATAAACTTCATATATTTGCACAATCCTGTAATATCCTCTATATACATGGAGGTAGTTCTCAAGTCAGGAGCAGAGGTGCTCAGATGAGGGGGGTGGCATAATTCTAATAAGTTCATGACATACAAAGTAACATAGAAAGGGGAGCCAAATCTGAACAGCTTGTGAAAGCACATATTTTCTGAAATAGGCGGCCCAAAAGAAACTAATTGCATTGTTTATTTTATAGTTTGTGGGTTGGTAGGCACTCCAGATACCCAAATATACAGTGTCTTGCAAAAGTATTCATACCCCTTAGTGTTTGTCCTGTTTTGTTGCATTACAAGCTGGGATTAAAATGGATTTTGGGGGGTTAGCACCATTTGATTTACCCAACATGCATACCACTTTAAAGGTGCAAATTTTATTTATTTATTTATTCTTTTTTTTGGGGGGGCCACAAACAATAATTAAGATTAAAAAAAAACCCAGAAATCTGTAGTGTGCATAGGTATTCACCCCCAAAGTCAATACTTTGTTGAGCCACCATTTGCTGCAATTACAGCTGCAAGTCTCTTGGGGTATGTCTCTATTAGCCTAGCACATCTAGCCACTGGGATTTTTGCCCATTTCTCAAGGTAAAAGTGCTCCAACTCCTTCAAGTTAGATTGGTTGCATTGGTGCACAGCAATCTTCAAGTTATGCCACAGATTCTCAGTTGGATTGAGGTCTGTGCTTTGACCAGACCATTCCAAGACATTTAAATGTTTCCCTTTTAACCACTCCAGTGTAGCTTTAGCAGTATGTTTAGGATCATTGTCTTGCTGGAATGTCAACCTTTGTTCCAGTTTCAAACCTCTGGCCGACTCAAATAGGTTTTCCTCCAGAATTGCCCTTTATTTCATGCCATCCACCTTTATTTCAGTCCTGACCAGCTTTCCTCTCAATGCAGTTGAAAAACATCCCCACAGCATGATGCTGCCACCACCATGCTTCACTGTAGGAATGGTGTTCTCAGAGTGATGGGACGTGGTGGGTTTGCACCATACATGGCGTTTCCCATGATGGCGAAAAGATTAGTTTTCATCTCATCTGAACAGAGAATCTTCATTTATTTATTCAGGAAAATGATCCAATATTACACATCTGTGAGTGGCAAAAGTATGTGAACCTCTAGGATTAGCAGTTAATTTGAAGGTGAAATTAGAGTCAGGTGTTTTCAATCAATGGGATGACAATCAGGTGTGAGTGGGCGCCCTGTTTTATTTAAAGAACAGGGATCTATCAAAGTCTGATCTTCACAACACATGTTTGTGGAAGTGTATCATGGCACGAACAAAGGAGATTTCTGAGGACCTCAGAAAAAGTGTGTTGTTGATGCTCATCAGGCTGGAAAAGGTTACAAAACCATCTCTAAAGAGTTTGGACTCCACCAATCCACAGGCAGACAGATTGTATACAAATGGAGGAAATTCAAGACCATTGTTACCCTCCCCAGAAGTGGTCGACCAACAAAGATCACTCCAAGAGCAAGGAATGTAATAGCCTGTGAGGTCACAAAGGAACCCAGGGTAACTTCTAAGCAACTGAAGGCCTCTCTCACATTGGTTAATGTTCATGAGTCCACCATCAGGAGAACACTGAACAACAATGGTGTGCATGGCAGGGTTGCAAGGAGAAAGCCACTGCTCTCCAAAACAAACATTGCTGTTCATCTGCAGTTTGCTAAAGAGCATGTGCACAAGCCAGAAGGCTATTGGAAAAATGTTTTGTGGACGGATGAGACCAAAATAGAACATTTTGGTTTATATGAGAAGCATTATCTTTGGAGAAAGGAAAACACTGCATTCCAGCATAAGAACCTTATCCCATTTTTGAAACATGATGGTGGTAGTATCATGGTTTGGGCCTGTTTTGCTGCATCTGGGCCAGGAAAGCTTGCCATCACTGATGGAACAATGAATTCTGAATTATACCAGCGAATTCTAAAGGAAAATGTCAGGACATCTGTCCATGAACTAAATCTCCAAGAGAAGGTGGGTCATGCAGCAAGACAATGACCCTAAGCACAGAAGTTGTTCTACCAAAGAATGGTTAAAGAAAAATAAAATTAATGTTTTGGAATGGCCAAGTCAAAGTCCTGACCTTAATCCAATCGAAATGTTGTGGAAGGACCTGAAGTGCACAGTTCATGTGAGGAAACCCACCAACATCCCAGAGTTGAAGCTGTTCTGTACGGAGGAATGGGCTAAAATTCCTCCAAGACGGTGTGCAGGACAGATTAACAGTTATCGGAAACGTTTAGTTGCAGTTATTGCTGCATAAGGGGGTCACACCAGATACTGAAAGCAAAGTTTCACAAACTTTTGCCACTCACAGATATGTAATATTAGATAATTTTCCTCAATAAATAAATGACCAAGTATAATATTTTTGTCTCATTTGTTTAACTGGGTTCTCTTTATCTACTTTTAGGACTTGTGTGAAAATCTGATGATATTTTAGGTCATATTTATGCAGAAAAATAGAAAATTCTAAAGGGTTCACAAACTTTCACGTACCACTGTAAATACTGTCATTAGTCCTACTGTCATTACAAATCCTACTTTTTTAAATTTACATCATGCTGTCATTCTGCTTACAAATATCTTTTTGAACAATGGTGAAATATCAAGTAATGTTAGAGTTTTGAAATTTCAGTTGCTTAACAGTCATGGTCCATGCATTCTGTTAGCAAGAATCATTTATTTAGCAGAGCTATGCTTCAAAGCTTCACTTATTTAATGCATTTATTATGAAAGACATAATGGATTGACAACTGTTGGTTTAGCTGGCTGGTTACAGTCTATCATTGTTGGAAAATGGTAGAGAACCATATGATTTGGCCAATTGAAACATATGTTTGTTGATTTATTTCTATATTTAAAGGTGGCGTTTACATTTATAAGATGAAACTTAGACCATCTGTTGACGAACAATGAACACATTGTTGAAATTTAATAAGTTCTGGGTTTAGAGAGCTTTATGAAGGAGTCCAGTTCCATCTCGAGCGTATGTTCAGCTTACAAGCATTATTGCTCAAATCTGTTGTTTCGTAGATCCAATATTTCTTCATAATAATTTTAATGTGACCAATTTCTGTGAATAATACAAAGAGACTTGTACAAGGAGAGACTGATGTGCATGCTCATATGTGTCATGCAATCCAGTAGCAATGATAAAATCATGAAAATCAACAATGATAAATCATGAACATATGCATAATCCTTCATCACAAAGATTACTTGCTCTAAAGGTATTCATGACCAGGGCAAGCACATAATAAGGTCAGATGTACACTGTATAAAAATGGCTTTTTAAACTTTTGTTCTTTCTAAATTTAAGTCATAATTCCTGAGCTATTAATTTGAAAAAGAAAAGTATTTATTAGAATAATTTTGTTTGGTTACATCATCTTACATAATAAGATACTGCTAAAATTAAAGATTACACAATAAGAAACTGCTAAAGTGAGCAGTATCAGCCAAAATCACATATCAGGAGGTCACAATCCCAAATAACACAGACAAACAAGGGGGGAAAATACACTGGTGGTATGTATTTACAATGAGTTAGTGTTTCTTTGCTCTACCTGCAGTAGAAACTTGTTGCACCTACAGCTGAAGGAAAGCTTAGGATGACAAAATAATGGAGATGGTATACAGCTTTTGCTATGTCTGAAGTGATTGCTTACAGATCTCTGCCTTTTTTATTAATCAACCACAATTCAGGAAATGTCAGGACAGTATGGAAAATGTAAATAAAAAAAGGCAGTTATTTCTAAATGTACTTTGACTTGTATTTCATTGCAGACAGAATGAACTCAAGATATTTCATGTTTTGTCTGGTTAAGTTCATTTCATTTGTTAATATACATCCATTCATGTGTTTCAGGCTTGTAACACGTTCCAAAAAAATTTGGGATGTTTTCAGTTTAGGGCTAGTAATAAAACAATTAAACAATGAGATGATTTGAAACAGCTGATGTTAACATGAGTTTGTAATCATGAATTGGTCTCAACCAGTATCCAGGAAAGTCCTAGTATTTGAGGAGCAAAGATAGGCCAATGACTATTTATTTTTGAACAAATGCATGAGAAAAGAATTGAAATGTTTAAAAACAATATTCTTCAAATAAATATACAAATGGATTCAGATATTTCACCCTCTGCTGTGCATAATATCAGTAAACAATTCAAGGAATCTGAAGGAATTTGTGTGTGTAAAGGGCAAGGGTGCAAGCCTAAGCTCAACACCTGTGAACTCTGATCCTTCAGATGGCACTACATCAAGAATCCTTATTCATCTATAGCTGATATAACCATATGGGATTAAAATTAGCAATTATTTGTCAAGCACTACAATATGTAGTTACATCCCTGAATGCCAGTTAAAACTTTACTGTGCAAAAAGGAAGCCTTATTTTAACTGTGTCCAGAAGCAGTGTTGACTTCTCTGGGCTTGGAGACATCTGTGATGGACCATCACACAGTGGAAATATGCATTGTGGTCAGATGAATCAGTATTCCAGGTCTTTTATGGAAGAAATAGATGCCATGTACTGTGGACCAAAGATGAAAAGGACCATCCAGACTGTTACCAGCAACAAGTCCAAAAGCTAGGGTCTATTATGGTATGGGGTTATGTCAATGCCCTTGGCAAAAGTAACTTACACTTCTGTGATGGCAGCATTAATACAGGAAAGTAGACTGAGATTTTGGAGCAACAGATGCTGCATTCAAGACAACATCTTTTCCAGGGATATTTCAACAAGATAATGCAAAACCACATTCTGCACACATTACAAAGGCATGGCTGTGGAAGAATAAGGTGCCTGTCCCCTCTGTCCCCAATAGAGAATGTGTGGCAAATATTGAAATTAAAAATAATGATGACCCTTAAGACCTGTTTGCAGGAATAATGGGATAAAATAACAGCTGAAATGTGTCATCACTCGGTGTCTTCAGTCCCTCAACATATTTTAAGTGTTGTGAGAAGGAATGGCAACATTACAACGCGATAAAAGCTTGACCATCCCAACTTTTTTTGAAATGAGTTGCAAGAATCAAAATTGAAATGTGTTTATTTTGGAAAAAGAAAACATAAAATAAAATTCATGAGGCAAAGTGTCAGAAATAGTGCCGACAATTTGAGCTCAGAGCAGCATGCAAACATGGCCGCCACAGACTACGATTCCCAAGTGCCACAGCACCCCTTCACTCCTGAATATTAAGGACACACCTGTTTCCCATTTTCCCAGTAATTAGCTACCCTATCTAAGGACAGTAAACACTCACACACACTTCATGAACTAATTGATCAGTGTCTAGTACCTGATCATACCAAGCTGTTGTTCCTAGTTCCTGATTTTCCATGACTTTGACCCAGTTTTCTGTTTATTTCTGACCCTGAAATTTACCTTCCAAGATGGCGCTGCGGACAGTTGCCTCGGTACTTTGCTCTCTCGTACTTTCTATGTTTTTGTGTATTTGTTGTGTTTCTTGTGCTGCTTCTCTGGTCACATACTCCAGAGAAGAACTTATAAACATTGGAATAACCACCAGTAAAGTTTTTTCATTGGCTTTCATTGATCTGGAAAGTTTTCCAGAGCTACTTGTTGGAGGAGCAGCAGCTCTCTATGGATTACGCCGAGGACGCTGGAGACACCGGGGGAAGCGAGCTGGCGCGCTCGTCAGACTGAGGCAGCGGGGGTTTCGCACTGTGCTCCCATCTATTCACCTGGCTAATGTTCGCTCTCTGGCCAATAAGATGGACGAACTGCTGCTCCTCAACACAACACAGATTTTAACAGATCTGCTGCCTTGTGCTTCACCAAAACCTGGCTCGGTGAGCACATCCCGGAATCTTCTCTCCACCTGCCTGGATTTCACCTGCACCGAGCGGACCGCGAAACAGAGCTCATGGGGAAAACAAGGGGAGGTGGAATCTGCTTTTACATTAACGAAGGTTGGTGTACTGATGTCACAGTTCTAAACAAATCATGCAGTCCTTATCTGGAGTCATTATTCATAAACTGCAAACCGTTTTATGCTCCACGAGAGTTTTCCTCGTTTATTCTGGTTGGAGTCTACATCCCTCTTCAGGCGGGTATTGATGAGGCATTACAACACCTGGCTGACCAGATAAACAACGTGGAGAAAAAACACCCAGACTCTTTGCTCATTGTTTTGGGGAACTTTAACAGAGCAAACCTCAGCCATGAACTGCCAAAATATAAACAGCATATTAAGTGTCCCATCAGGGACACTAACACTCTGGACCATTGTTACACTGTTTTAAAGGACTCCTACCACTCTGTCCCCCGTGCAGCCTTGGGACTATCTGATCACTGTATGGTTCATCTTATCCCGACCTACAGGCAGAAGCTGAAATCTGCTAAGCCTGTAGTTAAGACGGTGAGGAGATGGTCCGATGAAGCCAAAGTGGAACTACAAGCCTGCTTTGACTGCACTGATTGGAGTGTTTGAGGCTGCAGCCTCAGACCTGCATGAACTGACTGATACTGTGACATCTTACATCAGTTTTTGTGAGGATGTGTGTGCCCCTACCAAAACCTTCCACATATACAGCACCAATAAACCTTGGTTCACTGCAAAACTCACGCAACTTCAACAGAACAAAGAAGAGGCCTACAAAAGTGGAGACAGAGTTCTGAATAATCAGACCAGAAACACAGTGACTACGTTTACATGCACATCCAAATCGAGCTGCTGTCGGTAATCGAGCTGAAGGTCCCAGCAGGCTGCCAGAGAAATCCAATCGTACATGCACACAACTGAAATCGGGCTATTGTGTGAGGTGCATTGTGCACCCGAGCCACAGGTGACGCAACACGCCCCATCGTGTTGGTACACTTCCGGTTGTCGTCATGAAGAAGAGCTATTCAAGAGTGTAAACAAAGTTATCAGTTCCGTGTTCTCCATTGCGCGTTTTTCTCCCGTCCATGAATTTTAATATATTCAACTCCTTAAGCTGAATGAGCATGAACTCTGTCTCCTCATTGCTCCAGAAGTGCATGTTTCTGCTTGCCTGTAGCAGTGGGGGCGTGGTCAAGTGCCGGTCTGTGACAGGAGGGCAGAGCCAGGGAAGGTGAGTGGCAGAATAACTACACCTGACGGTAATTAACCTGTGTTTGTGTGTCTTCCCAGTAACCGCGCCCTATTTAAGGAGGCAGAGGGAGAGCAGAGGGGAGAGCTCATCCCGGGACTAGAACACAGCGTGTGTGTGTGTGTGTGTGTGTGTGTGTGTGTGTTTTTCTCTCAAGAATAAAAGTAGGCTGTTAAACTGAAAAGCCTGACAATAAAAAGCCTATTAGTACCAGAAGCTTTGTCCTGCTGTCCTCTGTGCTCCACTCACACTTCAGAGAGCTCTACATTGCCATGTTCTCTTCTTCGTTTGTTCCTCCTGACCTCTTCTGCTGCTCGCTACTACTGTTGTCATGCCGACCGAGGCTGTTGTGTTTCCCGCTTGTGGTCTCGTCACTCGTCACTTCCGGAAGTAGCTCGACAACTAGCTCGATAGGGTATACATGCACAAAGTAGCTCGGCAGAAATCGCATAAACTAGGTCATGTAGCTCGATTCCAAGAAATCAAGTTCGGTTCAATTTCAGCCGAATTAAGGTGTATACATGGCATTTTGAACTTCAATTTCAGTCGAGCAACGGCAGAAATTCGATTCTCTCTATGTGCATGTAAACGTAGTGACTGACAATGGAGGTGAAAGCAGCTAAGAGGAGCTATGCTGATAAAATTAAAAACAGCCTTTCAGCAAATGATCCGGCATCAGTGTGGAGAGGCCTGCAGAACATTACTGACAAAAGGAGACCATCCCCCAACACTGCAGTGAACCATCAACTGGCTGACGAGCTGAATGTGTTTTTACTGCAGATTCGACACATTCACACCTCTCCCCCCTTCAGTCATTAAAGACCCATTTACACCCCCTGCCATTCTGCCACCCCCCCACCTCTGACCCCCCACCAGCACTCAAGATCTGTGAAGAGGATGTCTGTCAGCTTTTCCACAGACAGAAGATCAGGAAGGCACCTGGCCCAGATGGTGTGTCACCTTCTTGTCTGAAGGTCTGTGCTGACCAGCTGGCTCCCATCTTCACCCAGATCTTTAATAGATCCCTGAAGCTGTGTGAAGTCCCCTCATGCTTCAAACGCTCCACAATAATCCCGGTTCCTAAGAAAACCAATATCACAGGACTGAATGACTACAGGCCTGTTGCCCTCACATCTGTAGTCATGAAGTCCTTCGAGAGACTGGTGTTGTCATACCTGAAGGACATCACAGACCCCCTGCAGTTTGCCTACTGGGCAAACAGGTCAGTGGATGATGCTATAAAAATGGGTCTACACTACATCCTGCAACACCTTGACACTGCAGGGACGTATGCCAGGATCCTGTTCATGGACTTCAGTTTGGCATTCAATACCATTGCTCCAGACATCCTCCACACCAAGCTCACCCAGCTCACTGTGCCCTCCTCCACCTGTCAGTGGATTACAAACTTCCTGACTGACAGGAAGCAGCAGGTGAGGATGGGGAGCATCATATCCAGCACTTGGACTATCAGCACTGGCGCCCCCCAAGGGTGTGTGCTCTCCCCACTGCTCTTCTCCCTTTATACCAATGACTGCACCTCAAGAGACCCGTCTGTTAAACTCCTGAAATTTGCGGACGATACAACGGTCATCGGCCTCATCCGAGATGGTGACGAGTCTGCATACAGACAGGAGGTTGAACGGCTGGTCTGTTGGTGCGGTCAGAACAATCTGGAGCTGAACATGCTCAAAACTGTGGAGATGACAATGGACTTTAGGAGGAGCCCCCCCACTCTGCTGCCCATCACCATCACCAACAACATTGTGACTGCTGTTGAAAGCTTCAGATTTCTGGGTTCCACAATCTCTCAGGACTTGAAGTGGGAGACCAACACAGTCACTATCATCAAACAGGCTCAGCAGAGGTTGTACTTTCTGCGCCAGCTCAGGAAGCTCAACCTCCCCAAGGAGCTGCTGACAATTCTACTCTGCCATCATTCAGTCTGTTCTTTGCTTTTCCATCACTGTTTGGTTTGGATCAGTCACCAAACAGGAGAAGAACAAACTGCAATGGACAATAAGGTCTGCAGAGAAAATTATTGGTGTCAACCTGCCCTCCATCCAAGACCTATACCTGTCCAGAGTCAGGAAACAGGCAGGTAACATCTCTGCGGACCAATCACACCCTGGTCACAAACTGTTTAATCTTCTCCCCTCAGGGAGGTGATATAAATCACTGTATGCAAAAACAACCAGACACAAGAATAGTTTCTTCCCTCAGGCTGTCTCTGTGATGAACAGCTAAAATCCGGATTCATATATCAGTAATATCACTTGCAAAATATCTGCACACTCATACTGTCATTCTGTGCTCACTGTTACTTATATTATATTTATACTTATTTATATTTACTATTTCATCTTTGCACTATGCACCATTTTGCACCATAAGGGAAAATCCTTTCTGTGATGAACAGCTAAAATCCAGATTCATATATCAGTAATATCACTTGTAAAATATCTTCACACTCATACCATCATTCTGTGCACACTGTATAGTTTATATTTATTTATCTATTTCATACTTGACTTACCTGGATTAGTTTGCACCATATACCTATTGCACCTTTTGTTTGTTTGTTTTGTGTATACGCTTTTTATCTGTTTTTGTACTATGAGAGCTAAGTGAAACTGAAGTCAAATTCCTCGTGTGTGTCCACATACCTGGCAATAAAAGTGTTTCTGATTCTGAACTTTCACCTGATTTCTGACATGCTGTTTGTGCATTGACTGACTCTTGTCCAACC
Organism: Neoarius graeffei; assembly: GCF_027579695.1. Taxonomy (NCBI): domain Eukaryota; kingdom Metazoa; phylum Chordata; class Actinopteri; order Siluriformes; family Ariidae; genus Neoarius; species Neoarius graeffei. Next base: position 61,854,816 of record NC_083583.1, read on the forward strand.
CTGACCTTGTCATTTGTGTCACGATTCGGATTTGGCTGCCAGTTTGTGATGCACCTGCTCTCCCCTATGCCTGCACCCTGACAGGATACTTTGCCACCATGGATGCAGCAGAGGAGGTAAAGCAAATTGGCTTTAATGTGTAGGGACAATTGATGGGAAAACACCAGGAGATGTTAAGTGAATTAAACACTCGAATGTCACAACTAACAGCTGTTGTCTGACAGGCCCCCCTGACATGTCCCACATCCTCCATGAGTGCTGCCACAATGATTCCTCAACCTGAAAAGTTCTCTGGAGAGGTATCTGAGTGCAAGGGTTTCTTTCTCTGGTGCTCCCTCTACTTCACAACCCTCACAGGTGCTACAGAGGAACAGAAGAAAGCACAGTTCATCTGTCTCCTCACTGGCAAGGCTATGAAGTGGACTAGTGCCATATGGGAGCATGGTGGTAAGCATACAACATCCTATGATTGTTTTGTTGAGCTATTCAAATGAGTATTTGATCATCAGCCTGAGGGTGTTAAAGTAGGAGAGAGGCTACTCACTGCAGGGAGAGAGGTGAGTGTCTAAGTACACCCTGGAGTTCTGCATGCTACCAGCAAGCAGTGGGTGGAACAAACCAGTACTAAAGGCAACTTTTCAGCAGGGATTAAGCCCAGACATTTTTATGGAGCTGGCATGTCGCAGCAAACAACCTGCACTCAATTCCCTCATTGGCTTAGCCATCAGACTGGACCATCTGTTCCATAACTGGCCCTCCTTACAGCACTCTCCCATCCTTCCACAACCACCACAATTTCCTATGCCTATGGAGATCTCCAATACTCGCATGCCCCACTCTGAGAGGGAGAGGAGGCATCGTGAGGGTCTGTGTTTCTACTGCAGAGAACATGGCCATCTTTTGGCACAATGTTCTGTCTGACCACCCAATCCCAGAAAACAGGGTCACTGCTGTAATGAATCCAGCTCCATCAGCCCGATGAGTCACACACCCACTTCACCACAACACTCTCTTAAACTCCATGTATTGTTAACTCCCAGCCTTACCCATGTTCTTTCTACCCTCATAGACTCAGGGGCAGATGGCAGTTTCATTGACCTCAAGGTCATCCAGAGGCTCAATCTACCCACAGAGGAGCTTCAACGACCAGTAAGCCTTAAGGCCATAGACAGCAGACCCATTGGGGAGGGGCTCATGACTGCTTGGACAACACTGACTGAAATTCAGGTTGGGGCTCTTCATAATGAACAGATATCTTTGTTCATCACCCATACAGCACATCAAGCCATAGTTCTGGGTTTCCCATGGTTACAATTCCATGACCCTCTTATTTCCTGGCAGCATTGAGAAATTTTACAATGGTCACCCTCATCTTTTCATGAATACTTGCAACTTCCACAGATTACCCTGGCTTCCACTTCTGTGGAAAACCCCTCACCCAAGGATGTCGAACCACTCACTGACCCTATGATTGTGCCATTGATCTCTTCCCAGGCACAACACCTCCATGTAACTTTATCTACCCACTATCCATTGCAGAGCAAGCCACCATGGAGGAATATGTTCAGGAAGCACTACAACAGGGATTTATCCATTCATCCTCATCCCCAGGATCAGCAAGCTTCTTCTTTATGCTGAAGAAGGGAGGGGGTCTATGCCCCTGCCTCAATTACAAAGGGTGAAACCAAATTACAGTTAAGTATCATTAACCACTTCCGCTCATGCCATCTGCTTTAGAACAGCTAAGAACCACTTGTATATTCACTAAACTGGACCTTAGGAGTGCTTACACCCTGGTGAGAATTCGTGAAGGGATGAATGGAAGACTGCCTTTCATACTGCTTCAGGTCACTTTGAATATTGTGAGATGCCATATGGACTTTCTTGTGCTCCCAGTGTCTTCCAATGTCTTGATGAATGACATCCTCAGAGACATGCTGGGGATGCTATATTATTGCCTATATTGACATCTTGATTTACTCCCCAGATGAGGCCACTCACCGCAAGCATGTTAAATCAGCACTAACCCAGCTCCTAGAAGACCAACTTTGTCAAAGCAGAAAAATGCAAATTACACGTAACTCAGAATTTGTTCCTTGGATACATCAGTACTGAGGGTGTGAGCATGGATGCAAGTAAGGTCTCCATAGTTACTACCTGACCCACTCCCACTACAGTCAAGGAACTACAATGCTTCCTCAGATTTGGCAATTTTTATTGCTGATTCATCAGAGTGTTCAGTACCATTGCCTCTCCTCTCCTCTCATTGCTTTGCTCAAGAAAAGGTCCCAAATGCCTCCAGTGGAACTAGACCATGGAGGAGGCTTTTGAACAGCTCAAGGCAGCTTTCATATCAGCACACATCCTCAGACATCCAGATCCTACCATACCCTTCACTGTGGAAATAGATGCCTCAGAGACTGGAGTGGGATGGGGTGTTGTCACAGCGCTTTGAGGAGAAGCCAAAACTACACCCCACAGTTTTTTTTTTCTCCTCAAAGAAACACTCACCAACAGAACAGAATTATGACATTAGAAATCGGGAACTTCTTGCTATAAAGCTGGCCCTTGAGGAGTGGAGACATTGGCTAGAGGGGGCCATACATTCATTCATAATCCTCACTGATCACAAGAACCTTGAGTACCTAAAGACAGCAAAATGGCTAAATCCATGTCAAGCAAGGTGAGCACTCATCTTCACCCAGTACCAATTCTCCATTTCCTACCATCCAGATTCCAAGAATACTAAAGTTGATGCCCTCTCCAGAATTCACACAGTCACAGAACCCACTCCTATCCTGCAACCCAAATGCTTTATCAATGGCATTACATGGAAAATAGACAAAGAAATTGCTCAAACCCAGCCACACATCTCTCCAGAAACCTGTCCTCCCAGTCTCATGTATGGCCCTCCACAATTCCAAGGCTGGCTCATTACCTGGGCTCACTCATCCCCTGCCACCAGACCTCCCAGTAGTCAATGCACTTATCAGGTCATCTGAAATAAGTATTGGTGGGAAAATATGGTATCTGAGATTAACAAGTTTGTTTCCTTCTGCTCTGCCTGCACCCAAGCCAAGGTACCCCAGGCTCCACCTACAGGCAAGCTCTGTCTGCTGCCTACACCCCAAAGACCCTGGTCACATCTGGCCATAGATTTCATCACAGACCTACCCAAGTCTCAAAACAATAGTCATCATGGTGGTAATTGATTGATTTTCTAAGGTGTTAAAACTCATTCCCCTGCTCGGCTTGCCCACAGAATTTGAAACTGCTGAACTCCTCTTCTCACACGTCTTCCAGTAGTATGGGATCCCAGAGGACATTGTAAGTGACCGGGGCCCTCAGTTCACATCCAGGGTATGGACCAAATTCATGGATAAACTAGGAGTTTCAGTGAGTCTAACCTCAGGATGTCATCCACAGTCCAGTGGCCAAGTGGAACACACCAATCAGGAGATTGGGTGTTTTCTGAGGGTGCTTTGTAAAGAGAACCAGAAGGATTGGTCACAATTCCTCCCTTGGGCTTAGTATGCCCAAAATTCATTAAAGCACTCTGCTACCCAGCTTATGCTGTTCCAGTGCATCCTTGGATATCAGTCACCACTGTTCCCATGGGATGACTCACCCTCAAAAATCCTGGCAGTCAGGAGCACTGCTAGAAATTGTGGGCCCTCTGAAAGAATATAATATCCCCCCCCCCAAAAAAAAAGACCCTTAGTTTATCCAGAGGAAGTGTTATTAGTGTAATTTTCTAACAAAAACACACATGAATTCAAAAGTCTGAGTTTGTCAAACGCCAGTAATGACCCACTGGATCTGAACACCTCAACTGAATTGATCACAGAAGACACAGACCTTGTTTATACCCTGATATTACTTTTCATCATTAAGTGTCAGTATTTAATTAGAGACCTACTACCCAGGCTGTAGCGAGTAGATAAGCATAAACTTAATGTAGGCTGACCTTGCTGTTGCAAACAGACTTCCAAATTCATCCTTATGTCTCCTTCATGTACTGACTTATTATATGAAGTAAATTTCTAGGTTGGTGAATAAATATTTAATTGATAGATGATTACATGGTGAACTGCAAGAAATCCACTGAGTGGTGTTTTCTTTGCTGTTGTTGTTTGTTTGTTTTGGCTGTGCCAATTTAATAGAAAACACAGTAAATAAAATGCAGTAATCAGCAATCCAGAGAAAAACTCAATATTCATTAACTTATTCAATAAAGACTTGAACAATGACAAGAAACAAATGTAAACAATAGCAAAACATCTAAATATGCAAAGAGATCGAATGGCAGAGAATAAATCCCTCAACCTCAAATATTTAGTATCTCAATGTTCAACAGCCCCAAATGAGCTACATAACTACTATACATACTTTACATGCAGTTTTAAAGTGGCTTATGGGCTTTGTTGTGCATAATTCAGCATCTGTCACTGTAAAAATGATAACTATTAATTGTTGATCTCATAAGTTTTCAAATTCGTCTGACTCAGAAATAAAGCCCTGGCATCTTCAACTACCAAAAACTCGCCTCTCCAACAAACTTCTCACTATTGTTATCTTAACACACATTTTAATAACAGGTAAACAATGATTTCTGAGATGGGAGGTTTTGTTTAGCCCCTTGATGGAAACCCTGTAGTGGCCCACATGAGCTTTGTGGGTCACTTGCTGGTCGGACATTTTGAACACCGACTCAACTTGTGGGACAACGTGGATGCGAGTTTCTTAAAATACTTCGACCATTTATGTTTGACTACCAGACAAGGAATTTTAACAGTTAAGTGTAGTCTACTGTTTCAAATGAAATATGGGTTCATTTTGTCCGACCACCAAAGTTAATGTTGTTAGCTAGGCTACAGACGATACTCCAAGCTTAGTTACCCTAAAAAATGAAAAAAAGAATTCTTCCACAAACATGACTTTATATTAACTTTAATATGTTAATATGTTGTAATGCACTGCATGTATTTAGAATGCGTTTTAATTGAAATATGGTGTACTTTTGTTTGAGGAGAAAATGATCCACATGAGCACTTGTGTAAGGTGGCGGGGGAGAGGGGTAGTTGTAGCATGAGCAGAGATTGTGCGGTGGAGGGAGAGGCAGGTGACCTGGTTATGCAGTTAGCAGTAGCCATGCAGTGAATGCAAACGCTGGGCTATTTGTCAGTCAGAAATGTTACAATTCTGCAAGATCCAAGTCAATGTATAGTGTCATGTGTGAAACTCACTGATTAAAGTGAAAGGGCTTCGAAGTTAGTTAGACTTTGGCCCAGGAGAAGAGTACAGTCTTCCCAGTGCCTCCCAAATGGACGCTGAGGCAGGAATGTAAACGCTAGTGGTGGGCAGATCGATCTAAAGTATCAATAGTATCTCCATTAAAGCAACTCAAAATGGTATGTTTCCTTGTGCCAGCTGTTTACACTAAAGGGTTGATTCAACAAAGATCTTATTTAACCTTTTCATGTATGAAATGTGAAGAAAAATAGTCTAAATTTTAAGATTTTGTAGGATTGTTTTTATCGTTCAAAATTGTGCTTAAATTGAAATTCATTTAAGTTACTCAGAACATTCGGTCTTATTTAAGTCATTTAACTGTCCATGCATGTGGGGGAAAATGTTTCATTCTCGGTTCATGCTGAACCATCTCAGTTATAAAACATGAACATCTATATTTTCATACATATACATGTATCTGCAATTGCTTGATTATTTGAGATTAAACTAATGTATTCTTTTGAAAATTGATAAATTAGGAAGTTAAAATACTAAACATTTTCTTACACTAGCTTCACTGAGATGTCAAGGTTCTTTTCCTTTTATTATAAAATTAATACTTTGGCTGCTGCTCAGATTAAGAAAGCAATTTGAAGACATCACTCTAGGCTGTGATCACCTAAGACTGGCTTTATTTTGTCAAATGTTTTTGAACCAAGTCTGACTATTTCCCGTACTTTATTTCGCTCTTATTTTCAGACTTTGTTACTTGGGGTGGTTGTCTTCTCCAAAGAAGCCAGACGAATACAGCTTGCTGTACCAGAATCTGTCAGTGAACTGATTGATGTACTGAAAGAGAGACTTGGACTTGAAAGTGAGACTTGGACTTGAAAGTGATTTCTCACTATAGTTTGAAGATTCAGATTTTGGAAATGCATTATGCAACTTGACAATAATGTCTGAATTACCAGCTGAGTGTGCAGTCCTGCATATTATGTGGGACTGTAACTCATCTCTACTTAATCAATCCAGTGACCATTCGATTGGTTCAGTCTCCGCTCTTGATACAGCCAGTGTTCACTCTGAACATTTCAGGTCTAGCTCAGACTCTATCCAGAGCAATTTAAGGCATGTTGCTGAGCAGCCCTCTCCATTCTCGATCCCTAAGTTCTCAGATGATGTTGAACTGAAGTTGTGTAAGGGTAATGAGATGTACGAAAAGTCAAAGAAGGGCCTTGACGTGACAAGAGACATTAAAATGGACATTTTGGATAAAATTGCACAGGCAATTTTTTGAAATCAAAAGCTACCCTGACAAAGAAACTTCAATCGGTTGCCTCTTCCCTGGTTCTTAAGCATCAATGCCTTAAGGCAGTGATTCCCAACCACTGTGCCACGGCACATTAGTGTGCCGTGAGAGATCATCAGGTGTACCGTGGGACATTATCCAATTTCACTTAATTGTTCCGAAAATTATTTATTTACTGCAAATAATTTGTCTTCGTTCATCTATGCCAGCAACGTATAGTGACCAGCAGAACAATTAAATACTCTTCCAATAGATGGCAGCAGGTAGCTAATTAACCTGTGTCTCTACCTGTTGCCATTCAAACAATAGAATTAGTAATGCTTTGGGTGTGACAGCGGTGATAGCGATAGCAGGGATGAGAATTTTCCGCTTTTCAGCAGATTTCCGCTTTTTCTGAGTAAAAATCGACCTTTTTATATTATGCCAAATCTGTTTAGATTTTTTTTTTCATTTATTGAGCGGGGTTGGGGTATGTTCCTTCGTGATACTCAAGCGTAATTCATTCCTACGACGATGTTACATGTTTACATTTCGCCATCTTTAGTCTTGCTAAGTCTCGTGGTAGAATACATGTTATCTACAATGTAATTGGCCAAAACATCGATGGCGAGAGCATGATAGCCAATCATAACACAGGGATTAAAGCAAAAAAAAATCCTGAACCTGAACTTTTTAGACTCATGCAAGCGACTCTATTCACCATATGGCCAGTCGGTTGGAAGAGATGGCACACAATATAGGCATATATATGTTTTATGTGGTTGCAGGGGTCGTAATATGCGACATGAACTCATTCACAGGGTCAAAAAGATTGCATGAATGATTGCAGACTAAGGGCCCGTTTACACGAGGACGCTGTCGGGTAAAAACGACTAAATATTTTATCAGAAGTGCCTTTCGTTTACACGAGGACGGCGTTTCCGAGGCTGAAAAACGGATAAAATTGAAAACGCCTTCCAGAGTGGATAAGTTAAAAACGGCCCCCGTTGCATATCCGTCTAAACTACCCAATACGCGAAACTCTGCTCGGATCTGCTCACGTCGGGTACGCATTTACGTCATACATATGTCATATACTGCACATGCCAGCCCGGGAAGTAAGAAAGTAAGTAAAAAAGTAAGAGCATGTCTGATTACATCGATCCAACGGACCTTCAAGCTGCTCTGTGTTTTAATGCAGTAGATGTGTTTTCCTGCTCACCCACCCGGCTGGAGCTCCTCAGTTTGGTGTCGCCAAGTTACACACACACACACGCGCGCACACGCGTGTGCGTGCACGCGCGCGCCGCCTATTCAAGCCGCTCGTGAAACCATAAACCCGAGACTGAAAACAAAACTAGCAGCCGAACGGGTTTATTTTGCTGAGATGGACACTGCCTTTTCTCTTCTTCACCGAAACAAGAGTGAGTGTTACTTAATAAAGGCAGATTAAAAGAGTTTCGGTTTGCTCCTGCTCCTCCCTCGAGCACTACAGTACCTCAGCCGGACCGGTGTTCTGTAAAGTTATCCTAGCAAGTTCTCATACAGACCGTTTTATTATTCAAAACAAGTCATTACAAATTATTTGACTCGGCCAAAGACTCGACCAATACGCACAAAACATAAAAATCGGCAAATGCGTGAAATTCTCACCGATTTTCTATCAGCCCAGCTGATCGGTGGGACAAAACTACTGTTGAATTTTCCTACCCTCCTGGATTTCGCGCATGCGTAGTAGGCTTGGTAGGATAACTTGACAGAACAGCAGCGCAGATGTGCAGATCAGACAAGACAGAAGACGTTGCGCATGCGTGCAGACATAGCGGAGACATTTATGCGTCACCGTATAGACGCAGATTTCCTCCTTGAAAACGGCCGTGTAGACGCAGAAAAAAGTGAGAACGAAAACGGACTTTTGCGTTTTTGTTTTATACCGTCCCCGTGTAAAGTGGGCCTAAGTTTGACTTTTGAAAATGCAATACCAAAAACGGCCAGTAGATGGCAAAAGTGCACCTCACCAAAATATGCTACATGTAGCATTTAGGATTTCTTTTGATATCAAGTTTTGCTGCTAAGCTTTTGGCCCTTTTCCACTACCCTTTTTCAGCTCGCTTCAGCTCACTTCAGCCTGACACGGCTCGCGTTTCGACTACCAAAACCCAGCACGACTCAGCTCGTTTCAGCCCTGCTTAGCCCCTAAAACTCGCACCGTTTTGGAGCGGGGCTGAAGCGAGCCAAACCGAGCTGAGTGAGGCTGGGGGCGTGAGCAGACACTCCCCTGTGCACTGATTGGTGAGGAGGAGTGTCCTCACATGCCCACACACGCCCCGCGAGCGCGCTGGGATCTGTAAACACCGTAAACCCGGAAGAAGAAGAATTACGAGAATTTCTGAAGCCTTATGCGTCTCGCCTCATCTATATGCTCTTGCCAGTATCTGTTGGCGTTGTCGGTGACAACAAGCCACAGCACCAAGACAAGCAACACTAACGACTCCATGTCCTCCATGTTTATTGTTTACTATTCGGGTTGTGAGACTACCGCTTAAAAGCTCACTGATGTCACTGTTTGCGCTGCTTAACGACATCACCTGACGTCCACCCACTTTCGCTAACTCCACCCAATGTGCCCACCCACTTCCAGCCAGCACGGTTCAGCGCGGTTGTAGTCGAAATGCAACTCCAACAGCCTCGCTCAGCCCGACTCAGCACGGCACGGCTCAGCCCGACTCAGCCGCGTTTGTAGTGGAAAAGCGGCATTTGTCCTTAACAGGTTACAAATTGACCTACAATCACAAGGTGAACTGTTACAAGGGTATGTGAAATTCAGTCTAGCATTGGAAAAATAAAATCTTTGTAACCATTTAATTTAGGGTACATTAAAAGGACAGTGGTTTACTTTTTAAATAGTTTTAATAATTCAAATAATTCAACAATTTCAACATTTCAATAACTTTTAACTTTGTTCATCAGAAATAATGGCAAATTAAATACATAGATATTAATAGAAGGCGGCATGGTGGTGTAGTGGTTAACGCTGTCGCCTCACAGCAAGAAGGTCCGGGTTCGAGCCCCGTGGCCAGCAAGGGCCTTTCTGTGTGGAGTTTGCATGTTCTCCCCGTGTCTGCGTGGGTTTCCTCCGGGTGCTCCGGTTTCCCCCACAGTCCAAAGACATGCAGGTTAGGTTAACTGGTGACTCTAAATTGAGCGTAGGTGTGAATGTGAGTGTGAATGGTTGTCTGTGTCTATGTGTCAGCCCTGTGATGACCTGGCGACTTGTCCAGGGTGTGCCCCGCCTTTCGCCCGTAGTCAGCTGGGATAGGCTCCAGCTTGCCTGCGACCCTGTAGACCAGGATAAAGCGGCTAGAGATAATGAGATGAGATATTAATAGAAAATAGAAAGTTAAGTGTATAAATAACATAAAAAACATCAACTTCTACATGAAGTGAAGTTTGGTGGAAATTTGCCATTTGAACTCAGGTGTTATCCCGTGAGTGTTAAAATAGCTGGCGAGCTGATTTGATATGGACATTTTACTTAATGCAATTTTGTCTTTCGCTATTTTTTTTTTTACACAGATCGACCAGGGATTGCGCGAGCGTGAAGGAGAGGTCGTGTTCTGCGAGAAATGTGTACACCCATATTTTCAAGTCACACACACGGTCAGTTATGGATGCCGGTACATCAGATGTTGTTGTTGCTCCTGGTAAGCACGTTGTGTGTGGGACAGCGCGAACAGCTGCTCTGTGAGCAGGGTCTGACTCCTGTCTAGGAAGAACCTTTTTGCCGCTGGATGCATATATGAGCTTCTTGGAGCACAGCGTGCAGAAGCAAGCACCTGGCTCCCTCAACTTCCTACACCAACTGCTAAATGGCTTGCCATCTCGTCCAATCTCCTCCAGCCATCCCCAGCGCCATTTATTCTTCAGACCTTTATCTATGGCGAGGGTATTTTCCCCTGGCTTCATATACTGCATCGTCCAGTGGCGGCTCCTGAATTTTTTTTCGGGGGGGGGGCAATTTTCCCCCGTTATGTCTACACGGACCATAAATGTCCACAGGACTGAAGTAAATTGACCTAGGTAGCAAGTCAATAGTCAACCAAACCCAGAAAAACACCACGGTGACTGGAGCCCTCAGTTTCATCTTTGCCTCGTAGAGCTAACTCGAACACTCCACAAAATTTCACGCATTGGATGAGCCGGTTTAATCATAGACATATAAACATAGACGCCGCATTGAGCTGGTGGCCCCATTGCTGGGATACGTCAGAGTGTCCGCCATATTGGATGTGGCAAATCTTCCCCGTAAACCAATGCACGTAAATGGACTGAACTTCATAAAGCCCCTTTCTACAATAATATTTAACTCGATGCCTTTTATTCACCCATTAAGACACACACGTATATATTTGGGAAACAAACAGGCATCTAAACAACATATATAACTTATAATGTGATGGTTATAAATAGTGTGCGAAATACCCTGTACACTGCAAACTAGCGACAGGTACGCGATAGATAGCTCAGGTAAGCTAATCAGTCAGCATACCGTAGCAAGCTACCAAAACCTGAGGCCACAATAACCAACCTACAAGACTGAATATGATAAATGATGGAAATAGTGGAAAAACTGGAAATAGTGAATGAAAATAAAAATGTACTGTTTTATTTATTGAGTCACCACACAGACCTACTCTTGTTGAATAAAGTGAGCTGAATGACTGCCAAACTGAGTTTGGCCAGGTTCTAACGTCATACCAAAACAAAATACATCACTGATTCCTTCACATTCAGAAAGGTTAAAAACATTCATCATACGTTCAAAAACATTCATCATAGTGTGGCACTGTATTATCTAATTCTCACTGCTTATAACTATACACCTTCCCGGTGAAGATGAGCTGGGAAACTGAAGACTGAAGGAACAGTATTGAAAAGTATTTTTCCAGTCTCACCTGTGAAAGGTAATCCCATGTGATCTCGTTTGGACGGTAAACCTGTTGGTACAGTTAAACGCAGCACATGAATGAGGTATCTTTATCATCGGCTACTGTCTAGACCAGACCTGGGCATTTTACGGCCCACGGGCCGCATCCGGCCCTTTGGTTCATTCTGACCGGCCCGCGTAAGGTTAATGAGAAATTACAAAATAAACATATTTTCTAATTTTACCTCATGCAGGGACTGAATGTGCATTGCTTTTAATTTGAAGTTGTGTTCAACAAAAACGCAATGCGCACGACATGAAAATGACATGAAATCCCACGAAACTTAATTCCGCGATAACTACTTCCATAATTTGTCCAGACCAACCACAAACTTGTACGTCATCCTTCAAACGGTCCAGCCGATCACATCATGTGACGTCACCAGCAGGCGCCGGAGCCGATCTCCGGCGAAAAGCACCAAATGAGGTGATTAAACTACAAATGTGGGCATCATTATTATAATATGATGTATCTTGCTTGATATTTGGAGTAGAAAGACAATATTGTGATGTCTTTATTGTGTTTAGGGGTGAATGTGACTGAAAAAAAATGGTACAAATGTTCACATTTTGTTAACCATTGTTTTGGGAAATTTGATTGAATAAATGACATTTTTTGTAAGGCAACCTCGTTTTTTCCATACTCTTACCAGTCTTAGCAGCTTGTAAAAACAATGTTATTTATTGCTTTATATAAAGATACAATTATGCAGAATTTAGTTCAGCCTTTTGGTCCGGCCCTCCACAAAATTTTCTGTTTCTCATGTGGCCCCATGGAAAAAATAATTGCCCACCCGTGGTCTAGACGCTATACCAGAGACGGTTGAAGAATCTCCACTTTGCCACATCCAATATGGCGGCAAGGATGACGTATGATTCTACGCAGAAGGCGGCGTCTATGTTTATGTGTCTATGGGATCGAACGCAACTTTGCCGCGCTGCGCAGTGACATAAGCACGTTAGTGCAAGCCCCCCCCGGAACCCATAGAGATTGCATTGAAGTGTCAGTCAGGAGAAAAAAATATATTAACATGGGACTCTATCAGTGAACTCTTGTGCGATTTTCAGCGTGACTGAAATCGCCCCAAAAGGGGCGGTACTCTAGAAGCAAGACCACCCTGATTGGACAATGATACCCAGAGACAGATTAAAACGGCCGAGAGCAGCGCTGGTGAAAGTTTGTTTTAAAAAAAGAAAAAAAAAACTTTTTTTTCGTTTTGGGAGTGCGTCGCCCAATCGCCCTTATGCACCAGCCGCCCTTGGCATCGTCCCCACTCCATGAAATGCCGCTCTCTCTACTCTGAAGTTTCTCGAGGCACGTTGTGTTAAGACCCGCCCCGTTTTACTTCTGATTGGCTAATACTGTTAGTTTCAGAACCGGAGAGTTGCGCTTCTTTCCCATCATTGGCAGAGAACGAACACACTCGAAAGCCGTGGGGTTATCGCATGGGGTTATCGAACGTTTTTTTCCTCCTAATAATATATATATATATATATATATATATATATATATATATATATATATATATATATATATATTTTGCCCGCAGTCAAATCCGGCAGGGGACCGGAATACTTTAATCCCTGATAACAGTTCTTACAAAAGAGAGGACTGACAAGCTTTTGTCTTTGGCCAAAAAGCTGAAGAAGTCGTCAAAATGATCAAATGAGAAGTGACTGTGAACTATAAATAATTGTATAAAGTGTACATAGACATCCCATAAACTTAGCATTCGTTTGATTTAATACATTGAACATATATATGATAGTCAGTAAATCTGAATTAATGCTAACAGTTTTGAAAACCTTAAATATTTCAAAAAACTTTTTGATGAAATCATATGCAACTAATGAGGACATAGGGAGAAAAGGTCAGTCACCCTAAGAAATTTTATTTAATATATGAACATTTTGATAATTAATAGAAGATAAGTTTAATGTGAATTTAGTTTGTCATTTTTGTTGATCATGAATTATAACCATACCCTTGAATATAGAATGTGATTTTATTTTGAATTCAAACAATACTCTGATTGATTTGAAACATATTTTCATGTAAATATATTAAAAAAAAAGACAACAGATTTTTTTTATGTACTACAGCTCAGATTGCAGGAAAAGTGGTTTGTAAGGCTTTATTTTTCCTTATTTTCCTGGGGGGGTATTCAATTCCTACGAGTATATCAGCTTTGTATTCAACTAAACAGGCCCAGGTTTCCCACTAAGGAAATTGTGAGTAAATTGAGACTAGATTATCATTTTATATATATATATATATATATATATATATATATATATATATATATATATATATATATATATATTAAAATATACATACACACAAAACCCCGATTCCAAAAAAGTTGGGACAAAGTACAAATTGTAAATAAAAACGGAATGCAATAATTTACAAATCTCAAAAACTGATATTGTATTCACAATAGAACATAGACAACATATCAAATGTCAAAAGTGAGACATTTTGAAATTTCATGCCAAATATTAGCTCATTTGAAATTTCATGACAGCAACACATCTCAAAAAAGTTGGGACAGGGGCAATAAGAGGCTGGAAAAGTTAAAGGTACAAAAAAGGAACAGCTGGAGGACCAAATTGCAACTCATTAGGTCAATTGCCAATAGGTCATTAACATGACTGGGTATAAAAAGAGCATCTTGGAGTGGCAGCGGCTCTCAGAATTAAAGATGGAAAGAGGATCACCAAGCCACCTAATTCTGCGCTGACAAATAGTGGAGCAATATCAGAAAGGAGTTCGACAGTGTAAAATTGCAAAGAGTTTGAACATATCATCATCTACAGTGCATAATATCATCAAAAGATTCAGAGAATCTGGAAGAATCTCTGTGCGTAAGGGTCAAGGCCGGAAAACCATACTGGGTGCCCATGATCTTCGGGCTCTTAGATGGCACTGCATCACATACAGGCATGCTTCTGTATTGGAAATCACAAAATGGGCTCAGGAATATTTCCAGAGGACATTATTTGTGAATACAATTCACCGTGCCATCTGCCATTGCCAGTTAAAACTCTATAGTTCAAAGAAAAAGCCATATCTAAACATGATCCAGAAGCGCAGACGTCTTCTCTGGGCCAAGGCTCATTTAAAATGGACTGTGGCCAAGTGGAAAACTGTTCTGTGGTCAGACGAATCAAAATGTGAAGTTCTTTATGGAAATCAGGGACGCCGTGTCATTCGGACTAAAGAGGAGAAGGACGACCCAAGTTGTTATCAGCGCTCAGTTCAGAAGCCTGCATCCCTGATGGTATGGGGTTGCATTAATGCGTGTGGCATAGGCAGCTTACACACTGGAAAAACACCATCAATGCTGAAAGGTACATCCAGGTTCTAGAGCAACATATGCTCCCATCCAGACAACGTCTTTTTCAGGGAAGACCTTGCATTTTCCAACATGACAATGCCAAACCACATACTGCATCAATTACAGCATCATGGCTGCGTAGAAGAAGGGTCCGGGTACTGAACTGGCCAGCCTGCAGTCCAGATCTTTCACCCATAGAAAACATTTGGCGCATCATAAAACGGAAGATACGACAAAAAAGACCTAAGACAGTTGAGCAACTAGAATCCTACATTAGACAAGAATGGGTTAACATTCCTATCCCTAAACTTGAGCAACTTGTCTCCTCAGTCCCCAGACATTTACAGACTGTTGTAAAGAGAAAAGGGAATAAGTGGTAAACATGGCCTTGTTCCAATTTTTTGAGACGTGGTGTTGTCATGAAATTTAAAATCACCTATTTTTTCTCTTTAAATGATCCATTTTCTCAGTTTAAACATTTGATATGTCATCTATGTTCTATTCTGAATAAAATATGGAATTTTGAAACTTCCACATCATTGCATTCTGTTTTTATTTACAATTTGTACTTTCTCCCAACTTTTTTGGAATCGGGGTTGTATTTTATATATATATAAAGTTTGGGGTCACTTTGAAATTTCCTTATTTTTGAAAGAAAAGCACTGTTCTTTTCAATGAAGATCACTTTAAACTAATCAGAAATACACTCTATACATTGCTAATGTGGTAAATGACTGTTCTTGCTGCAAATGTCTGGTTTTTGGTGCAATATCTCCATAGGTGTATAGAGGCCCATTTCCAGCAACTATCACTCCAGTGTTCTAATGGTACAATGTGTTTGCTCATTGCCTCAGAAGGCTAATGGATGATTAGAAAACCCTTGTACAATCATGTTAGCACAGCTGAAAACAGTTTAGCTCTTTAGAGAAGCTATAAAACTGACCTTCCTTTGAGCAGATTGAGTTTCTGGAGCATCACATTTGTGTGGTCGATTAAATGCTCAAAATGGCCAGAAAAATGTCTTGACTATATTTTCTATTCATTTTACAACTTATGGTGGTAAATAAAAGTGTGACTTTTCATGTAAAACACAAAATTGTCTAGGTGACCCCAAACTTTTGAACGGTTGTGTGTGTTTGTGTGTGTGTGTGTGTATATATATATATATATATACACACACATTTTTGTGATATTTTTGTTTGGTGGTGTGCCATGTGATTTTTCAAATGTAAAACATGTTCCGTGGCTCAAGAAAGGTTAGGAAACACTGCCTTAAGGAGCCAGGTAGCATCACAGGCTATGAAGTATGGAAAACAAGTATCCAGTACAAGCTTGGAAACTACAGGTCAAAGCTGCACCAGGCACGCTGCAATGAGGTGGATGTGAACAGGAAAAGAAAAGGTGGAGATGAGGATGACCAGAGGTGGAAAGTAACGAATTACATTACTCGCATTACTGTACTTGAGTAGCTTTTTTGTGTACTTATACTTTTTCAAGTAATTTTTAAAGAGTGTACTTTTACTTTTACTTAAGTATGTTTTCTTTTAAGTAGTGTACTTCAGTACATTTTACATCACAACCGTTACTGAGTAAAAATAAAAAATAAAAAAAAAAGGCTAAAACGGAGAAGGGGAAATGCATTCTGGAAATGAATCACGGGAAGGACAGTTGTCGCGCGCGCGAGTCTCACACAGACGATGGCGGACATGCACCGGCGCTTTAAGGGGGGGGGCTTCGGGGGGGGCTCACGCCCCTGGGCCACAGCCAATCAGGGGCCTTGTAATATTAATAAAATAATAAACTGTCGGAATCGTGGGCCTACATTAATGTACGGATAGAAATAAGGTTAGAAATAAATGAGCGCACAGTAGCCTGCTGTAAGAGACATGGTGGATGTGGTTCGCGAAACGAACACCCACAACTGGACCAGAATAAAATGGAACAAAATGTAACGTCACGCACGAAAGCGCGCCAAAGACTGCAGACTACTGAGACAAATTTAGAGGCTTTGAAAGATGAAGCGTTCACATGTTAGTGGGGCGCCTAAAAGAAAAAAAAGAGAGAGATGCAGGTAATGATAGAATCATTGCCTAAAGTCACAGACTTTTTAAGGTAAGGATCACCAATCTGTTCAGAATATCAGCTACTTATCAGTTAGCAGCCTACCAGCAGCTAGGCTATGTGCAGCTAGGCTAGATATGCTATGATCTGTCCAACAGTAAAATAAATCAGTTGTGATTTGAATACGTGTCGTGTGATGAGTTATAATCCTGTTAGTATAATAGCATATTTCGATGGGGATAACAAAATGTCTAAAACGGCATCTACTGAAGAAATTGATGAAAAGATTGTAGCCTATAATGTTCACAGTTCGGGCAGCAGACAGAGTAAGCATACTGAGGGGAATAGCAATACAAAGCTAGCGCAGATCCACATTTCTCGCTAGCTGTGTTGGGTGTGTTGTTAACCCGTGTGGATTTAAGTGAAATACTTGAGAAGTTCTGTGGTCAAGACAACGTTTTAAGGTAAGGACGCTTGATTATTATTGTTTGCCCGCTGTGGCTTGTTGTTGACGAAAGGCCCACGTGATTTTGCCTTATGCAGCTACTGCTAGCGTCATGCTTTGAACTAGGTTAAGCTCATTTGCGCTAAAGGATGGGTTTATTGAAGGACTTTGATGTAGCTAGTTTCTTTTAAAAAAATCGTATGCTCAAAACAGTATGCCCGTGTTCATCATGTTTAACTTTTTTCTTGATGGAGTGCGTGAAATAGGGCTGTGCGATGCCCCCTTAATTGGCATCGACGATGTTTACAGTGCAAACATCGTGATGGACGATCATATCGTGGGCCGGGGGGGGGATTTTAATACCACATTATTAAATATATTATTATTATTATTATTATTATTATTATTATTATTATTAAAAGTATTAGATACTCATCCGAGGCTTTGGCACGTTAAGAAAAAAAAGCGCTAGGTGATGTGGAATATTTGGCCTTGATAACGGATGTGTGGTCCAGCTGCAACATGATGCCCTATAGGTCAGCTACCGTACATTATGTGGACCGAGAGTGGGCAATGCAGTCCAAATGCCTGCAGATGAGTTTCATGCCAGAGACACATTCAGCGGACAATTTAGAAGACGCATTGCGTGAGACACTTGCCGAATGGAAAATAGAGGAGAAAAAGATCGCCTGTATAACAACGGGGCGAATATTGTCACAGCCATCAGGCAATTGAAATGGCCGTGGTTAAGTTGTTTTGGGCACAATTTGAACCTGGCCATAACCAACTCGCTTGCGCAACAGAGGGCCAGTACAGACCAAGCGTTTGGAGTTTGCCGAGCAGTCAACACTGCGTTTGCGCACAGCTGGCTTCGGAGAAATGAGCTGCGCAAAGCGCAGGTGGAAATGAACCTCCCCGAGCACTCACTGATCACGGTAAGATATTAATCTGCTCTAACAATGAAAGACTAGTATTCAAACTATGAGAATAAACTACACTTAAGCTATTACTCATTGTTTATTTACACCATATCAATTGAAGATACGTTTCGGCCTTTAGTGCGCACTTGAACGCGCTAATTTTTCCAATTTATTAGTGTTTGAATTATTGCACCAGCTTTTAAAATCATGATTTAATATTTTTTTTTTTTTACTGTCTACATTTGTCAGAATCACCTTCATTCTTCCATTTGGTTTGACATTATGGCTTAGAGTGGACCATTTTGTGTCTGAAAGTAGGCCTATTTACCAGATTAAAGTTATTTGACTTCTGCCGAAGTCTGCGCTTCACTGCCGTTTGATAAGGTGAAATATTTCCCGACTGTTAATAGTGGCTATTTGTTTGAACAACATGACAAATTTTACATTAAAAGTATAGTGTAGGCTAAAAAATGAAGTCAAAATTTATTATTAGTAGCATACTGTATTTGTGTAACCACATGTTATGTTCACTAGCACGTCCCTGCACCATAACCTACGTGAACAAGCGGTAATAGGATATTACTTTATAATGATTTATATAATTATGTATTTATGTCATATTTATATATTAAACAAAACTAACTAACTAAACTAACAAAAAATTAACTTTTTAGGTTAAATAGGCCCAGATGATACCGTATATGCATGATTATGACGGGGGGGGGCGTGGTATCACGATGGTGGCTCTCCATCGTGATGGATGACCACCATCGTCGATGGACAATGGCATCGTCTATCGGCACAGCCCTAGCGTGAAATATTGTTGCAAGTGGTATTTTGATGCAGTCATGTCAAAAAGGCAGTTGAATGCACGATCTCATTCAAGGAGAAGGAAGACTTGCATGATGCTTGAACATAGATCGGTAAAATAGACCCTAGTAGGACTTGGTTTCGTGTATTTCGGTCTGTAGAGTTATGAGTTTGGCCGCTGTCCATGGTGTTTACGTTTCATGTGGCCGCCGAGCCAAGTACCTTGACTTGCAGTGAATGTTTGTTTTCATGCCGCCGAGCTATTTTTCTGTATTTTATTTTTTAAAAGGACTTGTCTATAGGTGTGTGTGTTTTATGTTTACAACACATAGGTCTACATTATAGCACACGCAGGCTTGTGTGGTTATCTCTGGCCATGCCCCTGCGTGAAAGTTACGCAGTATCACTGTCCTGTCCGTGGTAATAATCAGAACCAGCTCTGTAATGATAATGCGCGCGTTCTTCTCTCCCTCTGTGGTCGGATGTGTTGAGCGATGTGAGTGTGGGCCTTGCGCAGCTATGCTGAGCCAAACGTAACCTATCGTAGGCTTCTAGGCTAATTACACACTTACATTGTAAATGCTTGACACGTATTGCAAATAAAATAAGAGTGTTTTCCTGGCCAACGGTAAAGGTAGGGTTGACAGGTAGCCTATGAGGGGCCTAGCCCCTGGGCCACGGGTGTTGATAAAGCGCCCCTGTGGACATGGAGGAGACCGAGGAACCTGTGGTGGACGACCCTGCAGAAAACGCAATTTCTTCCAGTAATGAAGTGCACCCCTGGCCCTACATACGTGATCACTTCAGCTTCGTAGAGAAAAGGGGTGACAGTTTCATTATGCAATGCAGATTATGTGTGCCCAAGAAGACAACCATTGCGGCATACAAAAATTCGACGTCTAATCTGCGCAAGCATGTTGAGGTAAGTATTGTCATTGGCATCATAATCACGGGCGCAGATAGAGGGTGGGACGGGTGGGATTCGTCCCACCCAGATTTAAATTCACCTCGTTCGGTCCCCCCCCACTTAGAGGGAGGAAAAAATGTCTATGCTGTCTTTCTTTGCATAAGGCAAACCTCACGGAAAAATCAAAAGACTAATTACCATTCGGTTTATTGAGGTGCACAGCAGTGTATACATAGTTGCAACAACTCACATAAAACAAAACAAAGACTGATATTCGGTTGGTTGAGCTGCGCAGACTGCACAGGTTGCGAGCTCGAGCTTGGTTGCTATGGTTACCCACAACAAGTTTGACAGGCATATCGGGGTTGGGGTTGGTTTGCTGGCAGCTTTGTCCCCCCCCCAGTTTTTTGTCCCCCCCAGTTCAAAAAACGTATCTGCGCCCCTGATCATAATGTTTCCTTTCCATAGTAAAACCGACAATAGGCTGGTTATATTCCAAAAATAGTGGATGGCATTGCTAATGTTGAAGTAGCAACCTGTTGGTACTGTAACATAACGGTAACTAGTCTGTTATTCGGTTGACTAATCATGCAAGCAAGTTAGCTCGCCAGCCTGACGTGATCAGTCCTCCACCATTCTACATCCAACAGGCCAGAAAGGAATACTAAGCAAAACAAATAATGTTTGAATTGAATTGTTCAATAACACACAGTGCACACAGGCAAGCTACGAGATTTCGATGCAACATTTCACTTTCATATTTCGTGTACAATGCTTTGTGTGTGGTCAGGGCGATGTAAACGACATGACTGTGTGTATTGACCTTTTTTGTTTGTCTCAGTTTTAATGCAGCATTATCCTAAGCATTGAATTTGATACACTTCCTTTAAATAAAACATCTGGGTTGAGATGTACATATATCCTTGTTTCCTCTTCTTTTTCATTTTTGCACAACACAATGGAGGCAGAAAACACCCATTGTTAAAAGTAACGTTTTACTTTTACTCAAAGTACATTTTAAATGATCTACTTTTTACTTTTACTTGAGTAGATTTTTTGTCTGGTAACTTTACTTGTACTTAAGTAAAATTTCATCAGAGTAACAGTACTTGTACTTGAGTATAATATTTTAGTACTCTTTCCACCTCTGAGGATGACTGCCTGTTCACCCTGAAAAAGCCCAAACATGGAGAGGTCAACCATGTTCCAGATTATCCACAACACCATGATGATTCTCCTCTTGAAGAAGAGAGTTGCTCTGGTTGATGAAATGAAGAAGAAGAAAAAGAACCTGACAATGATGCGGCACAAGATGGAGCTGACATTTTCCCTTAGGCGGAGAGAGGTCATAGAGGGGCAGCCTATGGTATCTGAGGTCCAGGAGAGATGGCCTGCGCTGTTTTCCTTTGAGGAGACAAGATTGTACTCATTTATTTATTAATTTTATTCTTCAAATGCTCAATGCAGTGTGTGTAATTGGGTAGGTCTAATTTTACCACAGTCAGTGCATTTACATGCACATCCAAATCGAGCTACTGTTGGTCATCAAGCTAAGGGTCCCAGCAGGAGTGTCAGAGAAATCCAATCCTACATGCACACAAGGAAATCGAGCTATTGCGTGAGGTACATTGTGCACCCGAGCCACAGGTGGCGCTACATGCCCCATCGTGTTGGTACACTTCCGGTTGTCATCATGAAGAGGAGTGATTTCCACTTTACATTCACACCACATGTCATTGCCACCTGTTGGCTACAAACTGTCCTGTGCAGACCACTGTTTTGTAAGACAACTTATTTTGCACAATTGTATATTTTGCTAAAGTCCATTTTTTGCTTACAATTTAACTTATGTCTTAATAAACACACAAAAAGTTCAATTGTTTTTGTTTTTTGTCTCCTTGTTCCTCCTCCTGACCTCTTCTGCTGCTCGCTACTACTACTGTTGTCATGCCGACCGAGGCTGTTGTGTTTCCCGCTTGTGGTCTCGTCACTCGTCACTTCCGGAAGGGAAGTAAGTAGCTCGACTACGTAGCTCGATAGGGTTACATGCACTAAGTAGCTCGGCTACAATTGCATAATCTAGGTTGCGTAGCTCGATTACGAGAAATCCAGTTCATTTCGATTTCAGCCGAGCTAAGGTGTATCCATGGCATTTAGAACTTCGATTTCAGCTGAGCTATGGCAGAAATTCGATTTTCTCTATGTGCATGTAAACGCACTCACTGACTATAACTGACGAAATGTGCAATCTGTTATAAGCTATATTGGCAAGCTATACTATACCCTGCCCTACCACTCCACTACAGGCCACTCCACCTCACTACACTATCAGCCCCACAATTTGTAATAGAATTTGTCCTCCCAAGGAGTATGTGCCCTAATGCAACTTTTAAATTGGAACCAATTGATGTCATAGTCAGACTGTTAATTAATTGTTAATGCTTAGGAGTTGTCTTTACAGATGCCAGTGAAACTTAAGGAAACTTTTTTTGCCAAAACTAAATTGTATACATTTTTATAGAGTAATTGTATTGTAGCTTCCTAGGAATTTTCTGTTAAGAAAAAAAAAAAACTTAACATAATCATTATTGTCCAATTATATTATTTTATTGTTTGTGTTCATATATCTGAAGAATTTAATAGAATCACCAGCAAAGACCTCCTGGGGACTTTCACTACATCCCTTGACAAATGTGTGCCTCGCCTGCTTAGACTGTACCGGGCTAGGGAAGGGAGGCTTTGGTCAGAAGATGGAACACCACCTTGATGAACAGGTAAGTGATGTTCCTGAAGCTAAAAGCATTCATAACTTGAGGGAAAATAACCTGTCATGCTTTTCAACTGCCAAACCTTGAGCACTTGCTGTGTTCAGTAGCCAAATACCTCTTTGGCCTTCTGTATGCCATGAACATTGATTATCCAAAGGAGATGAGGTATACCTTTGAAGTACTTCAGACTATCTTTTTTTGAGCTTGGCTCTCGATGCTCGCGGTGCATAAGGTCTCTCAAAACAAAGCTATTGCTGTGAGCTCGTCTTTTTAAGCATGCAAATCTCTGCCTCTGAAACAAAGGTTCATTAAACTTTTGGAGATGTCAGCTGCCAGTTCACAAGAGGTGCATGTACTGTGTTTCCACTGTTGTTGGTGCTCAAGTAAAACTTGGGTGTATCCACTATCTTGCATGTGCAGTCATTTTAAGCATGGAACTCCAGTTTGCCTATACATTTTTGGTATTGTTGGATGTCAGTTAACAAAAGGCAGTGGAATTTTATAATTTTGTTTTATTCTTAAATTCTTTGTTTCAAATACCTTAAACGCATTTGAAAAATGCACGTGTTGTGTGACAATCCAAATTCAAGATGTTTTTGGATGCGTTTTTCATAATTATTTTACAAGATTTGTAAGAGGCACATAACCAGTGTTTTGCCTGTTCAAGTTTGTTTTAGTTTAAATTTTGTTTAGTTTGTGTGGCAGCGGGGGCGTGGTCAAGCACCGGTCTGTGACAGGAGGGCAGAGTCAGGGAAGGTAAGTGGCAGAATCACTACACCTGACGTCAATTAACCTGTGTTTGTGTGTGTCTTCCCAGTGACTGCGCCCTACTTAAAGAGGGAGAGCATCCCCAAGCGAGACGCCGGTTGCGTGTGTGTCTATTGGTGCAAGACATTGTTAGACTGAAAAGTGTGGCAATAAAGCCTATTTATAAACCTGATCTCTGTCCTGCCATCCTCTGTGTTCCACCCACTCATATAGAACTGCTACAGTGGTGCTGAAACCCAGGAGAAAGTGGAGCACCAGCCGATCAGCCCCATGTAGTCCTCCCCATTCGCCGACCTGGTCCACGCCCTCGCCACGGCCCAGCAAAGCCAGCACCAGGCGCTCGTCACCCTCCAAAAGGAACAAGAACGGCGCTTCGAGGCCCTGGTGCTGGCCCAGCAAGAAGACCGAGAGGCGTTCCGGCATCTCCTCGCGTCGGCAGGGTCCACCAGCGCTCCCGCCGCGGGCCCATCTCCCCTCACCGTAAGCAAGATGGGTCCGCAGGACGACCCCAAGGCTTTTATCACGCTCTTCGAGCAAGTCGCAGAAGCCTTGGGGTGGCCGATGGAGCAACGCGCAGAGCGCCTCCTCCCCCTGCTAATGGGAGAGGCACAGCTGGCCGCGCTACAGCTCCCCGCCGACCGCCGGCTGGCCTACGCGGACCTCCGCCGGGCCGTCCTCCAGCGCGTGGGGCGCACCCCAGAGCAGCAGCGCCAGCGCTTCCGCGCTTTGCACTTGGAGGAAGTCGGCCGGCCGTTCGCGTTTGGCCAGCAGCTCCGGGACGCCTGCTGGCGGTGGTTGAGGGCCGACAACCGCTACGCTGAGGGGATCATCGACCAGGTGGTGCTGGAGCAATTCATCGCTCGCTTGCCAGTAGGAACCGCGGAGTGGGTCCAGTGCCACTGCCCGGCGTTGCTGGATCAGGCAGTCGAGCTGGCGGAGGACCATTTGGCGGCTGTTCCGGTGGCAGGACAGCAGACGGCGTCTTCTCTTCTCTCCTCTTCTCTCTCTCTCTCTCTCTCTCTCTCTCTCCCCCTCCTCCTGTGTCCCGTCCTCGCCCCATTCCCCCACCGTGGAGGCGGTGGCCGGCACCACCCCAGCCGGCCCACGGCACCCGTGGTGCCCTCCCATTTCTCCCTTCTGTGTCTGTCTCTCCCCCCCCCCCCCCCCCCTCAGGTGAGTGAGCCCCAGAACACTGGTGCGGAGGGAAAGCCTGGGCCGGTTTGCTGGCACTGCGGGGAGCCAGGCCACCTTCAACAGCAGTGCACGGCAATGGAAGTGGGCACGGTGGTTCGGATCCCCAACGTGCCAGAGGCCGCCCTCGATCGGGCCGGAGCGTATCGCATACCGGTGAGTATTCAAGGGGATACGTATCAGGCGTTGGTGGATTCTGGTTGTAATCAGACCTCAATCCACCAAAGCCTGGTGCAAAACGAGGCATTGGGGGGAGCACAGGGGGTGAAGGTGTTGTGTGTGCATGGGGATGTTCACAGCTACCCTTTGGTGTCGGTCCACATTTTTTTCAGAGGGGAAAAAGTTATAGTGAAGGCGGCGGTTAATCCTCGCCTTACCCACGCTTTAATTTTGGGGACTGATTGGCCGGGATTTCGGGATTTAATGACAGACTTAGTCAAGAGTGGGTCCTGCCACTTAATGGGGGGAGGTCCCGGTGTCGCTTTGGCGGGAGCAGCTGTCACAGAGCCGTCTATGTCATCTCCGCGTCAGAGTGAGGAGCCGCCGGCACCTCCTCTCTCTATTGGGGAATCCCTCGCAGATTTCCCATTAGAGCAGTCGTGAGACGAGACTCTGTGACATGCGTTTGACCAAGTGAGAGTAATCGATGGTCAAACGCTCCAGCCGAATGCCACCCCGTCCTTCCCCTACTTTGCGATTATGAAGGATAGGTTATACCGAGTGACGCAGGACACTCAAACTAAAGAGCGAGTCACGCAACTTTTAATTCTGAAGAGCCGCTGGGAATTGGTATTCCAGGCGGCTCACTTTAATCCCATGGCTGGACACTTAGGGCAGGATAAAACACTAGCCCGAATAATGGCCCGATTCTATTGGCCGGGCATTCGCGGCGATGTTCGTAGGTGGTGTACGGCATGCCGCGAATGCCAGTTAGTAAATCCAGCGGCCATTCCAAAGGCGCCTTTGCGCCCTCTTCCATTAATCAAGACCCCGTTTGAAAGAATCGGGATGGATCTCGTCGGGCCATTAGATCGGTCAGCACGAGGGTACCGCTTTATATTAGTTCTGGTGGACTATGCAACGCGATACCCGGAAGCAGTGCCTCTGCGCAATATTTCAGCATGCAGTATTGCGGAGGCACTCTTCCGCGTTATCTCCCGAGTTGGAATCCCGAAAGAGATTCTGACTGATCAAGGCACCACATTTATGTCATGGACACTGCGCGAACTGTATGGGTTATTGGGGATTAAGCCGATCCGCACCAGCATGTATCACCCACAAACGGACGGTTTAGTAGAACGGTTCAATCGCACCCTCAAGAATATCATTAAAAAATTCGTAAGTGAGGACGCACGTAATTGGGATAAGTGGCTCGAGCCCTTGTTTTCAGTGCGAGAGGTCCCCCAAGCCTCCACGTGGTTCTCCCCGTTCAAATTATTATATGGGTGTAAGCCGCGCGGCATTCTAGACATGCTACGGGAAAATTGGGAGGAGGGACCTTCACAAAGTAAGAACGAAATTTAATACATTATGGACCTGCACGCAAAACTCCACACGCTCACCCACCTAACCCAGGAAAATTTGCGGCAGGCCCAAGAACGGCAAGCCCGCCTGTACAACAAGGGTACGCGCCTTAGGGAGTTCACACCGGGAGATAAGGTACTCGTACTGTTGCCCACATCGAGTTCCAAATTGATCGCCAAGTGGCAAGGACCCTTTGAGGTCACACGGCGAGTCGGGGACATCGACTACGAGGTGAGGCGAATGGATAGGGGTGGGGCGCTACAGATTTACCACCTCAATCTGCTTAAACTCTGGAATGAGGAGGTCCCCGTGGCATTGATGTCGGTGGTTCCGGAGAAGGCGGAGCTGGGGCCGGAGGTTCAAAAAGGGGCATTGGCATCATGTACCTCTCCGGTCCCCTGTGGAGACCACCTCTCCCCGACCCAACTCACGGAGGTCGCCCAGTTGCAGACCGAGTTTTCGGATGTGTTCTCGCCCCTGCCCGGTCACACTAACCTCATAGAGCACCACATAGAGACACCCCCAGGGGTGGTAGTGCATAGCCACCCTTACAGGCTACCCGAACACAAAAAAAAGGTGGTTCGGGAAGAACTTGAGACCCTGCTCGAAATGGGCATCGTCGAGGAGTCCCACATTGACTGGAGCAGCCCGGTGGTCTTGGTACCCAAGGCCGACGGGACGGTCCGGTTTTGTGTGGACTATAGAAAAGTCAACGCGGTGTCTAAATTCGACGCGTACCCAATGCCTCGTATTGATGATTTGCTCGATCGACTCGGCACGGCTCGCTTTTATTCGACACTGGATTTGATGAAGGGATATTGGCAGATCCCCTTGACTCCACTATCCCGAGAAAAAACGGCCTTTTCCACACCGTTTGGTTTACACCAATTCGTCACACTTCCGTTTGGGCTGTTTGGGCCGCCCGCTGCGTTTCAGCGGCTGATGGACAGGGTCCTCCGCCCCCACGCCACCTATGCGGCCGCCTATCTCGATGACATCATCGTATATAGTAATGACTGGCCAAGGCACCTCGAACATCTAAGGGCTGTCCTTAAGTCGCTGAGGCGAGCGGATCTCACAGCCAACCCAAAGAAGTGTGCAATTGGGCGGGTGGAAGTATGGTATCTGGGCTTCCACTTGGGCAACGGGCAGGTGCGTCCCCAAATTAACAAGACCGCAGCAATTGCGGCCTGCCCGAGGCCCAAGACCAAAAAGGGGGTGAGACAGTTCCTGGGGCTGGCTGGCTATTATCGTAGGTTTATACCTAATTATTCGGACATCACCAGCCCGCTGACTGATCTCACTAAAAAGGGGGCACGAGGTCCGGTCCAGTGGACGGAGCAATGCCAGCGGGCTTTTTCTGAGGTAAAGGCTGCACTGTGTGGGGGGCCACTTTTACACTCCCCTGACTTTTCTCTCCCCTTTATTTTGCAGACTGACGCGTCGGACAGAGGGCTGGGGGTGGTTTTGTCCCAGGAGGTAGAGGGGGAGGACCGCCCCGTCCTGTACATCAGCAGGAAGCTGTCGGTGCGTGAGGGGCGCTACAGCACCATAGAGAAAGAGTGTCTGGCCATCAAGTGGGTGGTCCTTGCCCTCCGGTACTACCTGCTGGGGCACCCTTTCACCCTCTGTTCAGACCACGCACCCCTCCAGTGGCTCCACCGCATGAAGGATGCCAACGCGCGGATCACCTGTTGGTATCTGGCACTCCAACCCTTTAATTTCAAGGTGGTCCACAGGCCGGGTGCGCAGATGGTCGTGGCGGACTTCCTCTCCCATCAAAGGGGGGCGGGGAGTCGGCTGCAGGCCGGATGGCCGCCCGGCCTGAGTCGGGCGGTGGGGGTATGTGGTAGCGGGGGCGTGGTCAAGCGCTGGTCTGTGACAGGAGGGCGGAGTCAGGGAAGGTAAGTGGCAGAATCACTACACCTGACGTCAATTAACCTGTGTTTGTGTGTGTCTTCCCAGTGACCGCGCCCTACTTAAAGAGGGAGAGCAGAGAGCAGAGGAGCTCATCCCCAAGCTAGATGCCAGTTGCGTGTGTGTCTATTGGTGCAAGATATTGTTAGACTGAAAAGTGTGGCAATAAAGCCTATTTATAAACCTGATCTCTGTCCTGCCGTCCTCTGTGCTCCACCCACTCATATAGAACTGCTACAGTTTGTTACTAAAATTTCAATGTATGTGCAATTTTAAACTTGTCTAGTTCATTTTGATTAGTGCTCATTTATAACTTCAAGATACACTTGGACAGGCAATTATTTTATGTATGCATGTCCTGTTCACAACGATGTTTACCAAGAGGAATCAACATAGTGTCGGGTAACTTAATGGTTTGTGCTCTTCATTTTATTTAAATATTAATTTATTTATTACAGTGACATGCATTTTTATCAATTTATCAAGCAACATTTCTATCTCACTGAATCAAGAATTGTGTTTATTCAGCAGGAATTTCTGTATTTGTTGAAGATAGAAATACATGTTATTGAAGCAATAATTTCATGGTTAGCCTCACAAGAATATCAAAATCATGTGTGGCCCAGTAAAAATACACACAGCACACCAAATATATTAAAGTTGGGTTTAATCTGAAATATTTGATTTTCTTGTAGGGATATAGAAAGTATGGGTGAAGGAAACTCAGAAAACTGTTCCTGAGATTTGATTAACAGACACTAAAAGACTAATACATATAACCTCACCCAAATCACAGTCATCAGTACTAAAGAAAAACTGGTGAGAAGTCTCAGTGCAGTCAAATAACCTCAGGCCAATCAAAGGAGGCCAGTTAAAGCATGATGTTTGGGTAAATGGACCAAATCAGATTATAGCCTAGCCTATGCATGGGTAACAGTTACAGTGCAACTGTCCAGAAAATACGGCAGTGGCAATGCTGTAAAAAAAAAAAAAAGAACATCAACTTAATATCATGCAGTATTGTGTTCAAAACAGTTTGAAACTCCTCTTACACATAGATACCTACTTTAACACAAAAATAGCCCGCTCATTCCTGTCGGGGTTTCTAACCATCTCTAGCAGCACCACGAGTAACAGGAAAATCGAACACCATCTGTGGTTTAACACAAAAATACGAACTCATGGTCCACAATTCAAACATCTCAACCGTCATATATCAGTCAGCTTGTGCACTTACAAAGTGTATCAGAAGAGGATTGCTGGGTTTTAGTCCTGCCATGAACCTCATCTCAATGCTCCATCTCAGCTCTGGATATCATCTTTTTCTCATGACATCACACAATGCGCCTATTTCTTAAAGGGACCTTCCACTTTTTCTAAAACCCGGTACAGACAAATATGGTACATTACTTCCCTCTCGTTACTTGAGACATTCTCATCACCTGGCTATATTCTCCCCTGCTCAGGAGTCAACATCCTCGGTGACTTTCAGTATATTCTTAACCCCCCTCACAGCTTCTCTGAAAAGACCTGTAGCCAGACTGACAACAATCTGTGAAACTATTGCTGGATTGAAGGAATCGGAATCTAATACTGATCTGGGCTGATGGTGCAAGTTTGAATGTTGCCCTGCATTCTGTCTGGTACTTCTATGGGGGACTGGGGTCGGTGGAATTTCTGGTTCGGAATCAGTCTCGACCCCCGGGCCAACAACTTCCCCCTCTGATTGATCATCAAATATTATCTCCCCAGCACTTTGGTCAGTGGCCTCTGGTTCTCCCACTCCACCCTCAATCACTGGTCCCTCAGCATATGGATCAATGGTGACAAATTCTCCTATCATTTCATCATCTGAACATTCAGAGTCTGACACTGATTCTTTAGTTAATACTGACTCAGAAAGCTGCCTGTTTTTGCTCTTCGGAGTGACAGGGACAGGTACTGGATCACACATACATGGCCATATATCGACTCTGTTCACCCTCTTTGTCAGCCCCCCCTCTACTGATTCAAGGGTATACAGTAGGTGGTCCCCTGAACCCCAATCAGACGGTATGGGATAGACTGCCAAGCATCCTGTATCTTGTTTTGTCCTTGAGGATGGTTTCTTATATAAACAAACTGACCAATAGCAATTGGTGGGCAATAAACCTTGCCTTCCCGAGATGCAATTCTTTCAGCAGCTTTTTGTTCAGAAAAGTCCTTAGCTCGGGCATGTGCCTCTATTAATCTCTTCTGGTGCCCAGCCAACTAGTCATGGTTGATTGTCTCCCATGGTCTCTCGCCCTAACAATGCATCCACAGGCAAATATGGCTCCACTCCAAACAACAGATAATATGGGGAGTACCCAGCAGTAGAGTGGGGAGTCACATTATATGCATAAATAAGTTCAGGCAAATGTTCAGGCCAGTGACATTTTTGTCAGGGGGTAGAGTGCGCAACAGCTCATGGAGTGTCCTATTAAATCTCTCACATTGAGCGTTTCCTGTTGGGTGGTGGGGTGGGGTGCGACTCTTCTTTACGCCATACAATTTACAAAGCTCAGCAGTTACCTCACTCTCAAAATTGCGTCCCTGATCTGAATGTAGTCGTTCGGGCACACCATATTTCTTGAACCACTCTCGTAAGAGGATCCTAGCTGTGGTATTGGCCTTCTGGTCTCGCGTTGGGTAAGCTTGCGTGAATTTAGTGAAAACATCCGTAACCACTAACACATTCTCTCTACCATCTGAGGCTGGCTCCACCACAGTAAAATCTATGGCCACCACCTCCAATGGTCAGCTTGCAAGGAAGGATTTCATGTGTGGATGAATTTTTGGCTGAGGCATTTTAGTTAAGACACAGTGCTGGCATCTCTTTATCCACTGCTCAACATCCTCCCAGAGGCCTACCCAAAAACATCTGTCTTAACAGCTGCAATGTTCTTTCAATGCCTTGATGCCCCATGGCATCATGTACATTTTCAAGCACCAGCTTTTTCAGGGAGTCAGGAACCAGCAGCTGGAAGCATTCACCATATCTTTCATCCTCCACCACCCGGTATAATAAGCCATCCCGTTCCCTTATGTGGGTCCAATGTTTAAGCAAGGACTTCACCGCTTTAGGCAAACCACCCCTTTCCTTACCACTTGGCTTACATTTCTGGTCCCAAAATATCCTCAATTCCCTCAGAACAGGATCCTGATTCTGAAACACACCCAATTCATCCTTTGAATATCCTGGGAGGGTAGGTGTATTCCCTTGAGCTCCACTTACAGCAGAGTTGACCACCTCAGTGGCCCTAATCTGCCTGACCTTACATATCTCCATCCCAGTCAAGGCCAAATCTGGGTCAAAAGCTGTACCTTTGCTGATCACATTACAAATGGCAATGCAGTTGTC
Organism: Neoarius graeffei; assembly: GCF_027579695.1. Lineage (NCBI taxonomy): Eukaryota > Metazoa > Chordata > Actinopteri > Siluriformes > Ariidae > Neoarius > Neoarius graeffei. The sequence continues at coordinate 61,886,357 of NC_083583.1, forward strand.
ATACTCTGCCTCTTCAGGAGTACCCTCTGGCTCCCCTGCTAAGGGCTGCCTAGAGACAGCATCTGCTGCGGCATTGCAGCGCCCTGGGCAGTACTACACCTTAAAATCAAAGGCCGCTAACTGTGCCATCCAGCTTTGTTCAATGGCTCCTAGTTTTGTGGTACCTAGGTGACACAATGGGTTATCAAAGTAAACTTGGAACCAAGTAAATAGCCTCTGAATTTCTCTACTTTTGCCCACTTGAGGGCTAGAAGTTCTAGTTTCATGCTCCTATAATTTTTGTCATTTCTCTCAGCATTTATAATCTCCTGCTTGCATAAGAAATTACTCTAATCCTTCCATCCTGATGCTGTGACAACACAGCTCCTAAGCCAAGTTCACTAGCATCAGTTTCAACAATAAAAGGGGAAGTAAAGTCCACAATCCAAGCACCGGTGCACTTGTTAACTTATTTTTCAACACATCAAAGGAATCCTAACATTCTGCATTCCATAAGCTGACAAGCATTTGGTTGATTTTGGCAGGTGGTCCTACATGAAGACACACATTTACCAAGTCATGCAGAGGGCCAGCTATCTTTGAGAAGCCTTGGACAAACCTCCTCTAGTAACTACAGAAACCCAAAAAAGACCATAAGCCCTTTAAAGTGGTCGGTACTGGCCACTCTTTCACTGCCGAAATTTTGTTGGGGTCTGTTGCTATTCCTTTGGCTGATATCTGGTGTCCTAGGAATGTCATCTTCTCTTGAAGAAAATGACACTTCTCAATTTTGACCTTGAGGCCTGTCTGTTGCAACCGTTTCAGTACAATGTCCAATCTCTCCAAGTGTTCACTGAAAGTTTCTGAAAACAAAAGTGTGTCATCTAAATAAACTAACAAAATCTGAAAAATCAGGTCATTCATAGTGCCTGCATCAACCTTTGAAAGGTTGCTGGCCCGTTACAAACTCCCATTGGCATTCTCAGATGTTCATAAAGGCCAAATGGGGTTGTAAGGGCCGTCTTATGTCGATTATGCACCGCCACTGCCACCTGATGATAGCCACTAGCCAGATCAATACTTGAAAAGAATCTTGCACCTCACAGGGCATCAAAACTCTCATCGATGTGTGGCAGTGGAAATGCATCCCTTTTGGTTTTCTGATTCAATTTACGGTAATCGACACAGAGCCGGATAGTACCATCTGACTTCCTAACCACTACCACAGGTGACACATAAGAGCTTGAACTCTCCTGTATGACTCCCTTTTTCAATAACTGAGAGATATGTTCCTTTACCTCTTTATATTGAGTGGGTGGAATTCTGCGATAAGGCAAATTGACTGGAACTTCATCAACCAGGTTAATCTCATGCACTACCCTATCTGTATAATCCAGATCCTCCTCCCCAACAGCAAACACATCTGCATATTTGGCTAACAACACTCACAGCTGTGCTTGCTGTTCCTCTGAGCCACCAACATCCAGTTTATCCAAGAGACTTGTCAAATTATTCTCAGTGTGGCCTTCAGTCATATCCAAAGATATCTGCTCTGTGTCTGCTGATATGCATTGAAATTTAACTTCACACTGTTGATCACTATTCACGCACTGCACCGGTGATAAAATGCCAAGCTGAGTTCTGGGCGGGAGCCACACATCATCGGACAGGTTGCATACTTGCACAGGAACCCAATTGCTATGTGCATTAACAAGTGCTGGCATAACTACCACACCCCCTGGCAAGGAAATACTGCTTGGCTCCAACAACTGCTGCCCTCCACTGTCTGCCCTCCTATGCCCTCTAGCCTGGACAGTGATGACTGACCCCACAGGTACGTGTACAGTATCTTTACCCACTATCCTCACCATCACCGTCTTTTGAGGTTCGCACTTCAGCAAATTTTGGAACGCAATCCTCCAATCAGCATCCACCCTCCCTCCCAAGGTAGAATCAAATTCAGCCTGGACTAATTGGCGACATCGACTTATTATGTTCATGCCAATAATGCCAGGAACAGACAACTGTGAATTTTGTGGGTCTTTTACAACTAAGAAACCATAGTCAGGAATTTTCATCCCCATAGTCTCAACCTCCAACTCTAGATATCCCTGATAAGGAATGTCTAACCCATTCGCAGCTGTTAACTTGAGCCAGCCAGAGGTGGAGAGCACATCATCTTCTCCCTCCAAATGCTTGCGGAAAAATTCTTCCGTTATTGTGCTCACTTGACTACCCGTATCCAATAAGCAAGGGATAGAGACTCCACCCACCCTAATTTCTACCACAGGACAAATACCCACTGCCCATTGCAATAACTGGTCATGTGATGGGGTAATCTTTGAGCCTGTTGTTTCACCCTGAGTTGCTTGGCTCATGGCAACTGGGGTGTTTCATTTCCCTGATTGCCTGGGCTAATTCCCTCTCTAGCTTTGGATTTTTGTGGGCATTGCTTAGCAATATGTCCCTCCTTTTGACACCTAAGGCAGATAGGCTGGCCATCCTCTGTAAATCTCAAGGAGATCCTTGGCTTCACACTAGGTGTAGCTGAGGTTGTTCTGGTGGCTAGATCTTTCAGTGCTTGGGTCAGTTCGCTTATTTGTTTTCCCTGCTCAGACACTACCTTAAGAACATCGGTTAAACTCACTGACTTGTCTCCACGGGCACTTACTGCAGCGCAATAAGCCTCATCCACCTGATCAGACACTTTGCCCTTGGTTTTAGTCTGTTTGACATTCATAGGTTCTTCTAATGTCCAAAGACAAGCTTCTTCTTGCACTTCTACCATTGTGCAGATAGGTTTATGTCTGACATGTCGCCTAAGTTCCCATCTAAGTGTAGGGTCATGAATCCCCTCAATAAACTGATCTCACAAGACAACCTGTGTGTTGGCAATAGCATCAGGTGATCGCTTTACAATCTTCTGTAAGGCCTTTCATAATGCATGGGAATAGTCAAGTATGTCCTCCCCCTCTCTCTGTTTGCAACTATAAAAGTCGTGCAAAAGTTGGGGTCCACTACGTTTATCAATAAAGGCATCTCTCAGATAACTGAACATATCACTAACCTGAGTAAATAGGCTATCAGCACGTAACCGTACTTCTTCTAAGGCAGCACCTTTCAGCAATGACATGACAAAGTCATATTGATCACTGGCTGATTGGTTTTGAATGCGTAGAACCCGTTCAACCTCTTCAATAAAGTAATCTACCATTCTCCCATCTTTCTCAAAATCACCACTGAAGGGAGTAATATGATGCTCTCGTGGAATGTAAACATAGGACCTATTGGACTCACCCCTCAAACTTTCAGTGGTAGCCATGGCTTGATCATGCTTTGCCCCAAGTTCTCTCAACTGGGACTGAACATCCTCTACCTCATTGGGGGCTTCAACCTGCCCAGCCCCATTCCCTCCCTCATTGCAGCCATCAGCCTGCTCAGTCATTTTGTGTAGTTCAGTCTCTCTTGCCCACAAGTCCTAAATTCACACTAATTAAAGGATAAAGTCTTTGAAACAGTGTCCTCTGGGCAAATCTGGATGGCAAAGTGCTCCTGGCCTCTGGATCCTTGTTGGAAGTCTGTCGCACGGTCCCTTGAATGATGATCTCACTACACCAGGATTGGCTCCACCACACGGAACACCAGTGCCGCTCTTCACCACTGCCACATTTCTTTAATTTGCACTGCAACTTGTACCCAGTCACCCTAAAACCCCTACTCATCAGAATACCCCACTCCTGGTACCAAGATTTGTGGCCCAGTAAAAATACACACAGCACACCAAATATATTAAAGTTGGGTTTAATCTGATATATTTGATTTTCTTGTAGGGACATAGAAAGAATGGGTGAAGGAAACTCAGAAAACTGTTCCTGAGATTTGACTAACAGACACTAAAAGACTAATACATATAACCTCACCCAAACCACAGTCATCAGTACTAAAGAAAAACTGGTGAGAAGTCTCAGTGCAGTCAGATAACCTCAGGCCAATCAAAGGAGGCCAGTTAAAGCATGACGTTTGGGTAAATGGACTAAATCAGACTATAGCCTAGCCTGTGCATGGGTAACAGTTACAGCGCAACTGTCCAGAAAATACGGCAGTAACAATGCTGTAAAAAAAGAACATCAACTTAATATCATGCAGCACTGTGTTCAAAACAGTTTGAAACTCCTCTTACACATAGGTACCTACTTTAACACAAAAATAGCCCGCTCGTTTCTGTCGGGGTTTCTAACCGTCTCTAGCAGCACCATGAGTAACAGGAAAATCAAACACCATCTGTGGTTTAACACAAAAATACGAACTCATGGTCCACATATGAGCTCATAATCATCTCAACCGTCATATATCAGTCAGCTTGTGCACTTACAAAGTGTATCAGAGGAGGATTGCTGGTGTTAGTCCTACCGTGGACCTCATCTCAATGCTCCATCTCAACTCTGGATATCGTCTTTTTCTGATGACATCACACAATGCGCCTATTTCTTAAAGGGACCTTCCGCTTTTTCTAAAACCCGGTACAGGCAAATACATTACTTCCCTCTCTTACTTGAGACATTCTCATCACCTGGCTATATATGTGAACAAGAATATTCAAGTCTGCAGAACTCTCGTCTAAACTTGAAAACTGTAGTAAAGTCAACAATAGTCAAAAGTTGAGACAATTCAAACATCTATTGCAGCATGTTGCCTTGATAATTTGAGTTTTCTCAACATTTTCATTTTTACAGTGTACTAACACAGTGTGTTGTGAGAACTACATGTATGCATTACTAACATTTGGATGGAATGAGCTGCATGCTTCGTTAGTAACATTATTTGATCATTAAGGGAAACAAATATCTTAAAAGGGTGATCTTAAAAGTGCCAATGGCCCTTTACATAAGTGAAACTATCTAACAACCTTTTTAGCCAGTTTTTGTCCATTTCATATGCCAGTTGTACATTTAATTATTGGAATGTCTATATGGACATTATCAACTAAAATTGTACTTGCTTGCTATAGCTCGCTGCTCACATGGTTAATGCAGCATATATACTAAAAATCAGTCTGCATGAGCCTTAACCCTAAAGCCCTTTATTTACAGACTGCACAGCAAATACATTATCAACAAAATACTGCTCACCTCCTTCTGCTTCAATTGGGAGGGAGGGTTTCCTAATCCTGAGCCCACATCTGTGCATGTTGAGGGTAGACATCATTAGTGAATAAGCTAGTTATTAGCATGCATCTTAACCTAGCTGGTGCACTAGCTGTATAGTGGACCTACAAATTCACTGATCTCTTTGCAGACCAAAATTACATTCATTACTCCTTTTCATTACTGCCTCTCTTTATGTTTCTGGCAGCCCAACTTCTTCATGGTGGTGTCAATTTACCATCAATTCTGCTTCTACCATGCACAGCTGAAGTTACTGCTGAATTGGAAAGCAACAAACCTAATGTGGTGTCATGCTCTGGCTCTGCCTATACAAGACTGTATCATGTAATGAATAGGGAGAAGGGTGAAATAGAAAGATTATCTATTCTAATAATTTTGCAGAAAATGGAAAACCAAACCAGAAGGTTGTTGTATTTGCTCATTTTATGAAACAAAAATATTAAAAATGTTTGTATTAAATTAACTTACACATGGTAATAATATTAATATTGTCCTTTGAGGCCCCCTTGTCAATGCTGGGCCCTTAGAATTGTCCTAACTCCAACCCCCCAACAGCGCCCCTGCTGGCAGGAGACTCCTGGTTCCAAAGGAGTGAACAAGAGTGGGAAGGGGTTCACCAATGACTAGAACAGGTGGCCGCACTATGCTGACTAGCACAGAGGGGAAACACCTGTGTACTCACCAGGTAACAGAGTGTGGGTGTCTATCATGGACCTGTGAGACCCTAGTACATGTGGGAAGCTCCATGCCCAATACACTGGTCCCTTTATAGTACTCTGCAGAATCAATGAGATGTCCTACAGACTAGAGCTCCCACCACATGCCACATGTTACCTACCTTTCATATGTCGTGCCTAAAACCTGCCATTCAAGGACCCCTAGCCACCAATACACCCACCAATTAACCTCCCTTACCCCTCAAAATAGAGGTAGAACCAGTATATCAGGTCCACAAAATCCTCAACTCCCATTGTAGACACAGCAACCTGGAATATCTGGTAAACTGGGAGGGGTATGGTACAGAGGAATGCAGCTGGCTGTTTGCTAAAGATATCCTCAACCCGCTCCTCACTCACGATTTTCACACCAAACATCTTGATAAACCAGCGCCCAGAAGAAGTCGTCACCCCAGAAAAGAAATCACTCCCAGAGTGAGCGCCTTGGGGGGGCATCCAAACATGGCCACCATGGACTGCAATTCCCAAGTACCACAGTGCCCCTCCTCTCCTGAATATTAAGGACACACCTGTTTCTCATTTTCCCAGTAAACAAATGCCACTATGGAGTCCAAACCAGTCAAAGAGCTCCTTCAGACACTTGCCGGCAGTCTCTAATGCCAGCATGAAGACTTCATCATGTTGTCTGTAGATCAGGGGCAGTGCTTCCAGGCTCTACTTGAGGCACAAGTGGAGGACTGGCAGGTGATCTGGAGTGTGATCCAATCAGTGGATACTCCAGTGGTCATTCCTGTGGCCAGTGTTCCCATCCACCTTGTCAAGATGGGGCCACAGGATGACTCAGGAGCCTTTATTGAGCTGTCTGAGTGTGTCGCAGATGCGAGCTCATGGCCAACCTCCCAATGGGTGGCCTGCCTATTGCCACTCCTATCGGGGGAAGTCCAGCTCATGGCTCAACAGCTCCCTGTCAATATTATGCTGGAGTACCCAGATGTGAAGCGGGTTATACTGCAGGAGGTTGGCTGCTCATCAGAAGATCATCACCAGTGCTTCTGTGTGCTGGCATGCAGCAAAGTCAGCCGGCCATTTGCTTTCACTCAGTGGCTCTGAGATGCCTGCTGATGGTGGTTGCTGAGTGGTGAGTGGGACTGGAGGGCATTTTCTGCATGGAAAGAAGAAACACTTAAGAGAGAGTACAAAAGAGAGAAACGACAGGCATGGCTCTCACCCTCTTCTCAGTGTTTGAAATTCCAGACGGACCCTGACCTGGAGTCTGCCCCACCACCCCGACACACACTGCCTCCTCAGGAAGGCTGAGCATCATTCCCACAAGTGCCTCACCCACAGAGAAGGGGAGAAGTCGAGACAAAGAAAAAAAACTGAGCCTCTGGAATCTCCTCCAGCCTACCAGCCACCTCCAGCGTCAGCGCCTCCCCTCCCTTCTCCATCACACACGAGATCCGGTCTTGCATATGGCGATGGAAGAGACACCCTCCTGGACCTGACCACATGCTCACCAGTGGGTCCACAAGGTCATAACCTAAAGTCTGAAGTCCTTCATCTTCCAATGGTGGAAGTGGCTGGAGCTGACAGCGTGCTTCTAGTCCACAGACCCTGTATGACAGCTGATATGAAGGAAAGCATGGCTTCTCTTCCCAATGTGAGTGAGGTAGGAGGAAAGAGATTTGGTAACGAACTGTTGATGTTTTGCAGAGAATTCCGACTGACCACCCATGAACTTCGCCGCCTGCTCATGACCAAGATGGGTATAGATTGGAGCAATGTTTCCAAAGGGTGGCCGGAAGCTGACCAGCGAATGACTACACCAGACTGGAGTGCGGCTGGCAGTGGTGAGTACAGAGATACCATCACTGCTCTCTGTGCTCGTCTGGACAGTGCTTTCCCTTGAACATAGACATTACTAAGATCAGTATGTGTAAGCAAGAAGATGGTGAAGTGGTGTCAGCGTTTCTCGCCCGTCTCACCGCCACGCATGAGAAAAAAAAAAAAAAACACAGTGGCCTGACCAGGCCCGTGAACCTGGCTGCAGTGGAGGGCACTCCAGAGCCTCACCAAGATCGAGCAGTACGCTGTGCATGCAGAAAGTCTGATGAAAGGAAAGGAGAAGACAAAGTCAACACAAAGAGACCAAGACCTACATGCTGCCACTCTCACTCTTCTCCAGACTGCTCAGCCTGGACTTAGAGGAAGAGGTCGAGGTAGGGGCCAAGACAGGACGACCTGGGGTGACTTGTCCTGGATAAAAGGTGCAACATGCTACAACTGCAATCAGAAGGGACACATTGCTCGAGATTGTCTCCACAGTAGCAGGCAGAAGCCCCGTGAGGAGTACAGCAAAGCAGACTGATGGGCGGACTCCGGGAACGGGCCCCACACAGAGAACAGGGGAGGTAACACACACACACACCTGATGATACACATACACATAGACAGGAGCATTCACATAATGTTAAACACATTAGTAGCAGCACCTGCATGCAACAGCAAGACTACACAGAAACGCCCGATACACCAGTCCAGATAGATACACCTGAAGTTGCATTAAGTTTGTTAAAATACACAACTACTCCCTTCTCTAAACTCCCTTGTATGCCCCTCACTGTATGTGGGCATGTGTTAACCTTTTTAGTAGATTCTGGAGCAGGACACTCAGTGATACAACATGGGGTCCTTCCAGTAGACCCACCACTCAGCTCAAATTCTATTCAGACAATGGGCATCTCAGGACGACCTGTGACCGAAACTTTCTCAGTCAACCTCCCGTGTGAAAGCGAGGGAGGAATAGTTACGTCCCACTCATTTCTCATCTCACATACATGTCCAGTAAATTTGTTAGCATGTGATTTAATGTGCAAATTAGGAGTAAATCTCACGTCCACTCCAGATGGACTAACTATTGAAGTAAGTGAAATGTGCGGTGTGCAGTATGGGTTTGGAAGCCCCCTGTATGTGTATGTCTGGTGGCTCTGCTCAGATCAACTCACACAAACTCCCAAACACCTTGTACAGCTTGCACACTTGAACACCTCATCAGTTGACACAGATTATATGAAAGAGGAAGATTTACATTGCACAGCACATGTTCACCAAGGTCAAGATGTAGAGTTTGAAAAGACTTGGTTTGCAGACCCCCACGCATGTGAAAGATTGACCCTCAAAATTACATATTGGCCTAAACATTATTGTGCTGTGCAGGTCCATTTTACTCGCCCGAACAGCTGCATCAATGTTCATCGCAGTGTTCTCAAACATGTTATACGCGGCCTCGTGTCAGAGGACTCTGAGGTCGACTGCTGCCAGCATGATTTCTTTGACATCGTTAATTCTGTACCCGGGCGGCATGGTGGTGTAGTGGTTAGCGCTGTCGCCTCACAGCAAGAAGGTCCGGGTTCGAGCCCCGTGGCTGGCGAGGGCCTTTCTGTGCGGAGTTTGCATGTTCTCCCTGTGTCCGTGTGGGTTTCCTCCGGGTGCTCCGGTTTCCCCCACAGTCCAAAGACATGCAGGTTAGGTTAACTGGTGACTCTAAATTGACCGTAGGTGTGAATGTGAGTGTGAATGGTTGTCTGTGTCTATGTGTCAGCCCTGTGATGACCTGGCGACTTGTCCAGGGTGTACCCCGCCTTTCACCCGTAGTCAGCTGGGATAGGCTCCAGCTTGCCTGCGACCCTGTAGAACAGGATAAAGCGGCTAGAGATAATGAGATGAGATGAATTCTGTACCCCATGTCTCATTAGCAAAGCCACGAGCCGCCCACTGGAAAGACGTGGAGGAGTGGGTCAAGAATTGCGCAGCCAATGGCAATGAATGGTCCCAAACAGAGGACCCTAGTGTGTTGTTTTGCCAAAAGCTTGGGGTCTACAAACAGTCATGCTATGTGTGTGCATGTTAAGCGCAGTGTAATATTAGCCACTGATGACTGGGATCCTGGGGACCCCGGCCATAGTGGCCTGTTTGTCTCTGTTTCCACAGGCATAACTCCAGCAGAGGTGCACCCCAAATTGGCGGGAGTTCCAAATTCTGTTTTGGCGAAGGGTAAACATGATGTAGGCCTAATAAAGAATGCTGAACCAGTGGTGATCAGCCCCAAATCAGATTTCAGGCCTAGACAGACCCAGTACCCACTCAAACCAGAAGCAATCGCAGTTAAGAAGGCAAGAAAACCGTCCCAGCCCAATGAGTGGAGGTTTGTCCAAGATCTGCAAGCAGTCAATGCTGCGGCTGTCCCGCGCGCGCCTGATGTCCCTAAAGAGCGCTCTGCAGACCACACCCACTCTGGGACTGCCTGACCCCAATAAACCATTTTGTTCAAAGTGTAGATGAAAAGAAGGGGTTTTATGACCTCTGTTCTTTTGCAGAAACACGGGGATAGATTGAGATCTGTAGCCTACTTCTCCAGCAGGCTGGATCCAGTGGCGGCTGGACTTCTTGTTTGCCTGCATGCAGTTGCTGCAGCTGAAAAGGAGGTAACTGCCTCCAGAAATATTGTGGGGTATTCTAACCTCACCCTTTTGGTCCCACATGCTGTCTCCCTGCTTCTGTTGGAGAAAAAGATATCACATTCGTCAGCACAGAGATGGTTGAAGTATAACACTGTCATACTTGATATGCCTAACATCATTGTGAAACGTTGTACTGTTCTGAATCCTGCCTCTCTTCTCTCTACAGAGGACGATGGAGAGCCGCATGACTGTGTTGCTTTCACTAATGATTTTTGTTCCCCCTGGGCAGACTTAAAGAGTGACCCTTTGGAAAATCCAGACATGGTCCTCTATGTGGATGGTTCAGCCTCCAGAGACTCAGAGACGGGAAAGAAGAAAGTAAGTTTTGCTGTAGTCTCAGATCACGAGGTCCTCAAGGCGTTGTGTCTGTCCTCAAACCTGTCGGCACAGGCCGCAGAGCTCTGGGCCCTCATTGAGGCATGCAAATTGGCTGCAGGGCAATCTGTCAATATTTTTACATACAGCAGGTACACATTTGGCATTGTGCATGATTTTGGCACCATTTGGAAACACAGAAATTTTCTTACTAGCACAGGATCTCCATTGCACATCATAAACTGGTCTCTGAGTTGTAGGACGCTATTCTACTCCCTAGAGCCATTGCTGTGTGTAAGTGTGCTGCCCATACTAACAATACTGAATCTTGTGTCTCAAGGAAATGCCAAGGCGGACGCGGCAGCTAAGTGTGCAGCCTCAACTTCCAGTTCACCCTCTAACCTTGCCTTTCCTCAGCTTTCTACCCCCTGTTTACAGCTAGTGGACCTTCAGAGCACTGCCACCCAGGACAAGAGATGAGTCTGGAAACAGGCAGGCTGTATCTTTGCAAACTTGGTCTCGGTTTGTCCCTCGGGCCGTCCCTGTCTACCAAAATACATGTTCCCTTTCTACGCAAAATTGGCACATGGGCTCACCCATGTGTCAAAAGGGGGGATGGTAGCAGAAGTAACAAAGAGATGGTTCACAGAGGGGTTTTCAAATTATGCTGCGAAATTTTGCAAGCAATGCTTGATATGCGCACAAAATAATGCAGGTCAAGGTATCAAACTAACTCAAGCAGCACACCCAATACCAGACAAACCATTTGATCATCTCCAAATGGACTTCATTGAACTGACACCTAGTGAAGGGAAAAGGTATTGCCTGGTAATAGCTGACATGTTTTCAAAATGGGTTGAAGTATTTCCCACAGCTAAACAAGACTCAGAGGCAGTAGTCAAAGCACTCCTGAGACTCTCAGGACTCTCAGGCTGAGAGATATAATTCCTAGGTGGGGTATACCTAGCAAAATCTCAAGTGACAATGGAACATCCTTTGTTAATGCAGCCCTAAAGAAAATAGGAGCATTCCTAGGGATAGACCTGAAACAACATTGTACCTACCATCCTGCCAGTGCGGAAGCAGTAGAGAGGGAAAATGGGTCCCTTAAAAATAAACTAAGCAAAGCTTGTGCAGAAACAGGGCAAGGATGGACAAAGGTCCTCCCTGTAGTACTCACACAAATGAGGATGCAAACTAGGCCTAAACATGGGTTAAGCCCATTCGAAATTCTGTCTGGATGAGTACCCAACACAGGGATAGGGCCAGCCCAAGGAACACTGCCGGACACCAGACTGTGTGATGATGCAATGTTGAATTACTGTGCAACGTTGTCCTCTGCTTTGAAATCTATCCACAAACAGGTAAAAGAAGCACTTCCCAAACCCGCTGAGGGACCGCTACACGATCTACAACCAGGGGATTGGATCGTGGTGAAGGATTTCCGATGAACCAAGTGGAACAGGCCATGGTGGAATGGCCCGTTCCAGGTCCTGCTCACGACCCCAACGGCAGTGAAGGTCATGGGCAGAGTGACGTGGATCCACGCTAGCCACTGCAGGAGGATTCCTGAACCGGCTGAGCAGGAGGAAAAGAAGGCCTAAGTGACCAGACGCTGACTAAAGCTTGTGAGGAAGAAAGGCATCACTACATGGAACAGTGCGAGTATCACATCAATTACGCACGCACCCTCAATAGGGAAGAGTATTTCAGTGTCTAGCCGATAGACAAGTCTTAGGGTTTTGAGTTTCCTCCAAGTCCCGGTGAGGTGGGACGAGGACTGATAGGGCGTGAGCAGCAATACACGTCAAGAAGGGCAAGGGTTAACTCGGTAACATCATTGAGGCACTGAACAAGATGCGCAAGGTTGCTGAACAATTACGAGCAGATGAACATGGAGGAGTTGAAGACAGCTGATCGTGTTAGTTCAGTGGATGGAAGACTCTGATTCTATCCACCATACCGGCCCTGGGCTTAGTGATTGTGATGCTATGTTTGCTCCCTGTTAGGGATGAGCGAGTACAGCATTATCTGTGTCCGTTAACCATATGAATTATCTGTATCCGTATCCGTACTCGGAGTGGGCGGGGCCTAACCCGGAAGTGGGCGGGATTTAACCCGAAAGTGGGCAGGGCTTTAACCAGTATGTTATTTTAAGCATAGAATTGATATGGGTTGATCAGAAATTGTTATATTTATTGCTGATTAGAAAACTATTTACAGGACAACATCAGCATTGAGCTTCAGATCAATGGTTTTGATCACGATAGCAAACAAACTATTTACAGAATAAGTTTTGCAACAATGAATACAACACGTGGTTGCAATTATGAAATGAAATGTAATGAACAAGAGTTTTCATACTCAACATAACTTTCTTTTTTTAACTTTTAATTTTTTTATGATCAGTGTGATTTTTTTTTTGTTTTTTTTAAATTTTTTTATTTCCACACCAGGTGTGAGTGAGTGTGTAGCTTAATTTGTAATATTATTTATACCACTACTACCTAGAAAGTGTCAGACACTCAGTGTGTGAAGTAAAATAAAACTGGTTAGAGCCAACTGACTGTTTAAAAAAAAAAAACTCCGACGACCGGCAGAGAGAGAGAGAGAGAGAGAGAGAGTGTGTGTAGCTTAATTCGTAATACTTATACCACTACTACCTTTATTTTTACATGAATTACAGCAAGAGTCAGACACTCAATGCGTGAAGTCAAAAAAAATGTTTTTAACCGACGGTTATAAAAAGAAAAAAAATCTCCGACAGGCAGAGACGCAACGCGAGTTGCTTTCTACCAAGCACCACGTCTGAACGAACCCATGTTTACCAGAACTCTACTGGTTATAAGTAAGTACAAACTGAAATAAAAACAAACTTGAAGCTGAAGAAACCCGAAACGTTAACAGAAAGAGACAGAGCGCTGTTCTCTGTGTGATTGAGCAGAGCGGTGTGTGTAGGGGAGGGGTGCTGTGACGCTGTGTGAGGATTTTCATTCAGGCCGAGCACAGATATTGACTCGTATTACTCGTATAATACTCGTACTCGGCAAAAGTGCTTTATCCGTACCGGATACTCGTTTCAGCTGAGTATCCAGCTCAACTCTACTCCTTGTTTTCTGTCAATGTTGTATGTCTGTGTTTCAGAGGCAGCTGACAAATATTGGTTACCAGATGGTGAAAATAGACCCAGACGACTTGCCTGACTGGCCTCCAAAACCCACATGAAGACCACAACCCACCGTTCAATGACATCAGCACAGTTGGCATGAAATTAGCCCTAACTTAAAACATTTTCATTTGTGGTTGTTTCCTGCTCTATTGTTTCCTGATCTATGTATTTAGCTTGCTAGCGTTAACTTAAGATGTCTATGTCTTATAAAAGCAGCTTTAGCATTATCCCTGTACACTCAATGACGTGTTAAGTTGAATCTCTCTGGGAACTCTTATCACTGAAATTGTCTCATCTCATCTCATTATCTCTAGCCGCTTTATCCTTCTACAGGGTCGCAGGCAAGCTGGAGCCTATCCCAGCTGACTACGGGCGAAAGGCGGGGTACACCCTGGACAAGTCACCAGGTCATCACAGGGCTGACACATAGACACAGACCACTGAAATTGTGTACATTTCTTTTCTTTTAGCAATTATTATCCTGTAGGATAAAAAGGGGGGAAATGTGAGGGAAATTTAATGGACAAACATTATTATTCTCTGTGTTTCTGTATGTTGAGTTAAAGTAGCTTAGTGTACTGAGAAAGATGTTTTTCCCATGTTGTAATCGCCTTTCTGTGGCCTTAGCTGGTGATAAGCAGGGTGCCTGAGTTCTCCATAACTACGCATCTGCCTGCACATACCAGAGCACGCCAGGTGCACGCTTTAACAAAGCTTCATAGAAAATCTTGAGCCAATCACGTGAAGATGCAAGCAGTAAGCGAATGCCTTTAGAGTATAATAGATAACAGCCACTAAAACACAACTCAGAGCGTGCGTACTCTCGGCATCATCAGAAGTGGTGTCTTCTTCTATTCTTCTCTTTCCTTTCCTATTTTATATATGTTTATATGATCTACAATAATAAATAACTGAAAAGACAAGTGCTAAGCGTTCTGAAGTGTTTATTAGAAGTTTTCATTACACATCTATGTTCTATTCTGAATAAAATATGGAATTTTGAAACTTCCACATTATTGCATTCCATTTTTATTTACAATTTGTACTTTGTCCCAACTTTTTTGGAATTGGGGTTGTATTCTGAGGCACAATAATGCTAATTTTAACCAATAATGACTTCATCTTTAATTTTATTCCATTGTTTGACTGCTCGCTAACTGTTAGCTTGGCCCAGTGCGACTGCCACTTGGCCAGTGAATGCAGGCACACACAAAACTTGCAATAAAGAGAACTAATGTAAGCTAAACACAAGGTTAACCATTTTTTAGTATGTGCAAATTTAGTAAGTACAAATACACAAAAAATTACTTTGTTACAGTAACGAGAGTAAATGCAATTCATTATTTTCACCCCGACAATTAACCATGCACATGGTGATGGTTGGCTTTTTAAGTCTAGTCAAAAAATAACACAAAAAATCCCATTCTTACCAAATATTGCTGAAAATGGTGAACAACCAGCTGGTGACATTTATGTACACTATTTTGTTTGAATTTAGATGGATGATAATCAATTTTTACTCACCTTTTTCATATGCGCACCAATGGTCGAGCTTCTCCTTTTGCTCCTCTCATGATGTCTTCCCGCGATGATGGCCTTGATTTTCCTGGTTATGCATAGAAACTAGATAGTCTCAATTCACCTCAACATGAATTAATCTAATACATGCTAGGTTGTTGAATTTTCTGCAAATACTGCATTATTTAATCACATTCATGTTGGAAACATGAATTTATTTCATACATAATACATGCTACACTTTAGTAAATGTAACAGCCAGCCAATTTCTCTTTTTTGAGGGTAATGAGAGTGGACATTTCCTTATTAGACCCAGTCGGGGCCAATTTTCGTACAACATGATCCAATCATTCTGACAGTCACACCCTTGACTTAAGACTGGCATTGGACATAGGCGGTACGGTGATGTAGTGGTTAGCATCGTCACCTCACAGCAAGAAAGTTCTGGATTCAAGCCCAGTGGCTGATGAGGGGCTTTCTGTATTGAGTTTGCATGTTCTCCTGTGTATGTGTGGGTTTCCTCCGGGTGCTCCGGTTTCCCCCACAGTCCAAAGACATGCATGTTAGGTTAATTGGTGGTTCTAAATTGACTGTAGGTATGAATTGTTGTCTGTGTTTATGTGTCAGCCTGTGATGATCTGGTGACTTGTCCAGGGTGTACCCCGCCTGTCGCCCATAGTCAACTGGGATAGGCTTCAACTTGCCCGTGACCCTGCATAGGATAAGGGGTTATGGATAATGGATGGATGGATTGTCATTAGATTAGCCCATTACTCTACTTATCTACAGTTGCAAAGTTAACTAAGATTAAGATAACTACTAATGCTCAAACATAATGTATGTAGTAGCAATGAGTAATGAACAAATTAAAATATTAAACAGAAAATTCATCTCATCTCATTATCTCTAGCCGCTTTATCCTTCTACAGGGTCGCAGGCAAGCTGGAGCCTATCCCAGCTGACTATGGGCGAAAGGCGGGGTACACCCTGGACAAGTCGCCAGGTCATCACAGGGCTGACACATAGACACAGACAACCATTCACACTCACACCTACGGTCAATTTAGAGTCACCAGTTAACCTAACCTGCATGTCTTTGGACTGTGGGGGAAACCGGAGCACCCGGAGGAAACCCACGCGGACACAGGGAGAACATGCAAACTCCGCACAGAAAGGCCCTCGCCGGCCACGGGGCTCGAACCCGGACCTTCTTGCTGTGAGGCGACAGCGCTAACCACTACACCACCGTGCCGCCTCAGAAAATTTAGAATATTAATTTAAAGTAATTTAATATCTGGTTGAGCAGAGACCAATAAAACATTCAAATACTGAAATGATTCAAATGCTTTACCTCAGCCCTTGTCAGCGATAAAACTACAGGCTCAAACAAAACATCCCTTTTAGAGCTTAGAAAAGATTGTAACATAGCAGTTACTTCAAAATCATTCAGTGTTTCGGCCTTATCACAGTACTGAAACAGCACTGGTTAAAGTAATAAATTACTTTATGATCTACAGCTCCCTTTTGATGAAGGTTGTGTCTGTTTGCTTGTAATGCTTGATCTTCAGGCAGGTTTTGGTTCAATAGACTGTAATATTAATCTGTTTAATGCCAGAACCCTTACTATCCTTACTAGAACCAGAAAGTATGGACATGTTAATCCTATTTTATCCACACTATACTGGATCGTGGTACAATATTTCATTGATTATAAAAATATTAGTATTCATCTATAAAACACTGATGGTCTCATCCAAACGGCATATGGCACCTAAGCAATCCCCCCCCCCCAAAAAAAAAAAAAAAAAAAATTAATTAATTAAAAAAATGCCTGCCTGTTATGAAATATCCTTCCTGTTAATGTTCAGGACTCTGAAACAGTCTTAATTTTTTAGTTTTGGCTGAAGACTTGTTTGTTTAATCAGGAATTTTGATAAATAACATTACATAAAGGTATAGAACTGGGGGTTCACAGGCATGTCTTGGTTTAATAAACTGGACTGTTTTGATGCATTCATGACCCCTTCATGTGATCAGTCATGTTTAGTGGTGGTGGAGTGGTTGGGTGTTGATGTTCAGGGTTCTCTCATGGCTTTGTAAGTTTCTGTCTCACCTTTTTAGTTACATTGTCATAACTCAATCTGCCCACATCCATATTTGGACTCTGATCACATGTACAAATATTGTACACCCTTTTAACCCACAGCAGGATAAGATTTTCACACCCTCCAATCCAACCTGATTCATCCTGATACTCTACTTGGTGCTTTCTACATTTGTAACTAACCATTTGCTGTTGTGGATGGTCCTAGATACCCTAAAGATTTGAACAAAATGATGGAAACAAAACAGCTTATGCCTAAGACTCACTCTTGCTAGAAAACTTGGATACAGTCAATTTCTAAGAACCACTGCTGCAAATACTGTGCTTTGCTAATCTCAGGATTCTTATTCATAATATGCTCATATTGAACATCATGTCAGTATTCTTCATTATACAGTTATAATTACATAGCCCTGAGTATGGCTTTATGCTTCTACAACTGTATACACTATCAATTTATAATCCCACAATCTGGTGTCCCCCGAAATAGAATAAGTTCCCTTCCGAGACTGGTGCCTCCTCACCACTGTCACAAATGGCTTGTTTATTCAGGATATAAATTTACTAATTTCTATAAAGCTGCTTTGTGACAGTGTCTGTTGAAATTATACAATACATAACATTGAATTTTAATTCATCCTCGTGCACTAAATAATGTCAATCCCCTTATCCCCATATTCTTTAGACTATGCAGCCTTATGGAAGACTACCTTGGTGGGCCATTCCTCAGATCTGCTGAGTGTTTTGCATGCAGCACAGGGCCCTGAGAATTATTCTAGATGTGGGGACAGGTGGAAGAAAGAAGATGGAGGGAGAAGGCATTGATGAAATGACCAGGAACACCTAATTAAAGCAGCTGAGCTCAAGTGCATTGATGTATGACATCAATTATGGCCAAGTTCGATAGGTCTGGCCCTGCAAGCACTGCCACAGACACTGAGGCTCCCACCAAACACTCTGAATAAGTAATGGCAGTGTACAGGGAGAGATGTGTCCGAGACACTACCCAATAGCAAAAGACACCACTGTGTCAGGAGTGAGATTTATATGTCTATAGCCATACTGGGCTATTGAATGCAGTGGCAGAAAAAAAAAAAAACACTAAAATGAAGTAAGTGCTTTCTTTCTTTTCCTCAATTTATTTTCAGTAGTTTGCATTTATTATCTGCTTAATGATTACAGACCATCATTCTCATTCTTCACACACACACACACACACACACACTAGGTTTGAACACACCTAGTCATTCTGTTCTACATTCTCGAACAATAATGAAGACATCAAAATTATGAATTATGGAATTGTTTGTTAAAGAAAAAAAAGTGTGAAAAAATATGTATCATATATTAGATTCATCAAAATAGCCACTGTTTACCTTGATGACAGCTTTGCACACTCTTGGCATTATCTTAATAACCAGCTTCATGAGGTAGTTACCTGGAATGCTTTTCAATTAACAGGTGTGCCTTGTCAAAACTTTAATAAGTGGAATTTCTTGCTTTCTTAATGCATTTGAGACCATCAAAAAGTAAATAGTAAATAATTAAAATACAGTAAATAATCCTATTCAAGGGCGGCACAGTGGTGTAGTGGTTAGCGCTGTCGCCTCACAGCAAGAAGGTCCGGGTTCGAGCCCTGTGGCCGGCGAGGGCCTTTCTGTGCGGAGTTTGGATGTTCTCCCTGTGTCCGCGTGGGTTTCCTCCGGGTGCTCCGGTTTCCCCCACAGTCCAAAGACATGCAGGTTAGGTTAACTGGTGACTCTAAATTGACCGTAGGTGTGAATGTGAGTGTGAATGGTTGTCTGTGTCTATGTGTCAGCCCTGTGATGACCTGGCGACTTGTCCAGGGTGTACCCCGCCTTTCGCCCGTAGTCAGCTGGGATAGGCTCCAGCTTGCCTGCGACCCTGTAGAACAGGATAAAGCGGCTAGAGATAATGAGATGAGATGAGATCCTATTCAACAACTGGAGTCATCCATATTATGTCAAGAACCATTCAAATTAGTGAATAAAGAGAAACGACATTGATCATTACTTGAAGACATGAAGTGTTTTTTAATTCATGAAAATAAAAAAAAAATTGACTTTGAAGGTGTGCCCAAACGTCATACAATAAAGTGGGCAGTAGAATGATCCTTCTGGTCATCAGTTCACATTGGTAATCAATCACACATCATTGCAATGGATTATGAAAGCAATAGATTCAAATGCACATAACACCTGTTGTTTTCTGTCTCTGCAGCACTTTTCTTTCTAAATACAACTAGAAAGAGGGCATAGCATGGGAATGCTAAGGACCTCTCCAGGTGGTATGGGTTCTTGGCTAAGCCCAGATGTGAGATTGGCTTGGAGCTGGGGGGCTGTGATGTTGATCTGTGATGGAGTGCCTCATGCAGCCCATTTATCACTCCTCACATCACTGTGCCACTGGTGCTGAAAGGACAGCTCCAGTTCAGCACCGATGACTGGGAGAACAGAGTGGAGTATTGCCAAGGGGCAGAGCCAAATAAGCAGTCCCAGCTGAAGACAGTTAAGCCAAAGCAACACAGATCAGTTGAGTTTTGACACAGCTGCACCACTCATGCCACTTTCTCTTCCTCTTCACCCAGGCCATGAAGCCAATGTCTAAAGCAAGGAAGGCGGGAATGCTTGAGAACCACCAAGAGCTCCACTGAAACTCCTACCTAGTTCAGCCAGGGACTGAAGAGCCATAAAGGAGCCTCCAGCCCTCTCCATAGCCTTCCTGTGGCCTACAACTTGACCAATGTCTTTCAAAGCACCACAACGATCCTGCTTCACCATTACAGTTCCTTCTTCTTACCTTTTATCAAATAAAAGAGCACTTCTCTTTCACTGCAGCCTCTCTGGGTCAGTGTCTGTGTTCTGCCTCACCTAGCATCTCGTTACTCATATATATATATATATATATATATATATATATATATATATATATATATATATATATATATATATGAGAGAGATGGCTAATGTCAAATATGAACAATTGAATGAAAAAAATGAAGTTGAGGAACTGTTGAAGATTGGGAGTTGAATAAATTTTGTTCTGCAAAATTTGTTCTTATTTCTTTTCATTTTTATTATTTTCAAATGTTTCCAGTAAACCTAGTGGTCTAGATAGCTCCACTTTGTGGCCAAAAGCATGTGGGCATCTGACCACGTCATATGCACTCCCCCGGTGACTGTAAAAGTCTCCATTTTTCTGGGATGGCTTTCCACTGGATTTTGGAAGGTGGCTCTCAGGATTTGTGCTCATTCAGCAATAAGAGCATTCGGGAGATCAGGCACTGGGGCAAAAAGGCCTGGTGCACAGTCTACAGTCCAAATCATCCCAAAAGTGTTCAGTGGTTCAGGGTTCTGTGCAGGCTTCTCCAGTTCTTCCACAACAAAGCAAAACATGTCTCTATGGACACTGCTTTGTGCACATTGCAGAAAAGTGGGCAAGTAATTGCTGTGGTTAAACCAGCAAGTTTTCTGAGCAGTAGTGTTAATTTAATAATGTGCTGCAAAATTGTTATATTCCTGTTCTTTACTAACACTTGCTGACTTGCTCTTTGTTTGCTATTTTAGGGAATATAAGATAGGTGCTGACATCAAACTGCAGGAATGACACCACTTTTGCACATGGTTCATTCACCTAATCAGTCCCTAGAGTGTGGATATTGTTTAGCATCAAGCTCATTTACACACACACCGAGAGAGAGAGAGAGAGAGAGCGAGAGTACATGCTTTTATTTTCATTGCAGTGATAAAAATTAAATAACATTGTGCCTTTGAAAGTAATTAAGATAGTGCTTTCCTTTCTTCCATTTTATTCATAGTCATTTGAAGAAAAGTTCTGATTTATGATTACTGCATTGTTCTGATGGGATTTTCCTTTCTGCACATTTGAGAGTAAACAGAACAGACAGACAGACAGCCAAGAACTTACATTACTAACATGCTGGAATTGACTTCCAGCCAAGTTGCATTATCCTTTATCATTTGTACATTTGCCAGCTTTATAATTTAACGCTAACAAAATTTTAGTTTAGTACAATGGGCATATGGAAGTGTGTATTTCTTAGTATCTCAGTCAGAGCATGTGGCATCCTGTCAGTGTTGCAGTCTGTGAAAACCTTCACATGGTCAGGTATTTATTTATTTATTTATTTACTTTTACTTTAGATAGCTCCGAAAACTACGTTTTCCTGAATTGAAATATGTTTCCCTTTGGCATATAGCTAAAAGTTGCAGCATTTTAAAGTCTTATTCTCCACAATAGACTGCTGAGACCAGCTCTCAGCAGTCTTCACAAACATCTTCAACCTGTCCCTGTCCAAGGCCACCATCCCAACCTGCCTAAAATCAGCAACAATTATCTCAGTACCAAAGAAACCAGTCATCAGTGGCCTCAATGACTACTGCCTAGTGGCACTCATCCTGATCATCATGAAGTGTTTTGAGAAGCTGGTCCAGCAGCACATCAAATCCAACCTCCCAGCCACCTTCGACCAACACCAGTTCACCTACAGATCAAACAGGTCTACTGAGGACACGATAACCACTGCCCTACACACTGCACTTTACCACCTCGAACAGCAGGACAGCTATGTGAGGATGCTCTTCATAGACTACAGCTCTGCATTCAATACAGTCATCCCAGATAGACTGATTCCCAAACCATCTGACCTAGGACTCTCTCAAACCATCTGTCACTGGATCAAGGACTTCCTCACCAACCGCTCCCAGATGGTAAGACTAGGTCCCTACACCTCATCCACCCTCATACTCTGCACTGGAGCCCCACAGGGCTGTGTGCTGAGCCCCCTCCTCTATGCCCTCTACACCCACAACTGCACTCCCACCCACCCTACCAACACCATCATCAAGTTTGCGGATGACACAACTGTGATTGGACTTATCTCAAGAGATGATGGGACAGCCTACAGGGATGACGTCCAAAAACTGACAAGGTGGTGTGAAGAAAACAACCTAGCCCTGAACCCATCAAAAACAAAAGAACTCATAATAGACTTCCGAAAACACAACAAGGACTACACTCCATTGCTAATCAGCGGGGTCAGAGTGGAAAGCATGCCAACTTTTAAGTTCCTGGGCACACATATTGCAGAGGACCTCACCTGGACCATGAACTCCACGGTTGCAGTGAAAAAAGCACAGCAGCGACTGTACTTCCTGAGGATCTTCAAGAAGAACAACCTCCATGAGCAGCTGCTAGTGACCTTCTACCATCCTTATGTGCACAACAGCACTTACAACTCAAGATAAAAGCACTTTTCATGAGCCCTTTTTTAGCACTATAGAATAGCTACAGGTGTAACCACTTTCAGCGCTCAAACACTTGTGTAAAGCTTTTGTAGCAGTCAGATATTAGTGCTTTCATCACAGTAAATATAGCATTTCTGTAGCACTTCTATAGCGTTTCTATTGCACTTACATAGCTATTTTATAGCACTTATATAGCTCTTATATGTCACTTATGTAGCTCTTATATACTATTGTATATGGTATTTATACATCCTTCATTGCATCTGCTTTTAATGAAATAGAACTCAAAGGCATGGAATAAGTTTATAAATGTTTTATTTCTTAACAACATAACAGAAAACATACCAAACTTTCATTCCATTCATAAAACAGCATTGTCAGTTTTGGGGGTTTACACTGAATATCTTGGGATAAACACATCAATTTCCAAAATAAATATCAAGTATGCAGGTATCCTCCAAAGGCTGAGTGGTATGGCCAAAAAGGAAACTTCAGTGTCATTGATCATCATCATCATTTATTGTCTCTGTGTGGCCATCAGCCTTTGGAGTTGCGTTCCGAGGAACCACCGTCTTGAGCCTCTTCACTTTTGCTCCAGCTGAAAGTAGTGTGTCCACGATGGCCGTGTGGACGACTTTATCTAAATTGGCCCTCTCCATCGGGAAGGCCAATTTGACTGCTTCTGAAAAGTAATGCCCATGATTAATATTGTCATCTTATAAATCTTTAACACTTATAAAAAAAGGCACCAAATAATATTCCAGGAATATGAAAAATAAGGTCTGATAACATTAAACATTGATGAATGATAGCTTTTGTTTTTACACTTGTCTGTATTATCCAAGTCTTCATTAGGTAATGGATTTACCCAAAAACAAAAAAATTTAACACACTGATGCAACCTTACGTTTTCCCATCTCAAATTCTAGGACTATTCTAAGATCTGTATTACCTTTATTTTGGTTAGTTGCCGATCGTTAACTTATTGTTAAGTATGTAAAATCCTTGAAATACCACCAAGAATAAAACACGTGACACGTGCATGCCATCACCATTTTGTTTTCAATTCGGACCAGCTAGCAAGCTCCTCTCTGACTGGATGCATTTCTGGAGTCATTAGTGCTTTAAACGGGTGCAGAATAAAATACAACACATTGACTTTTGTATGAATCTGGTTTTCCTTAGACTTGCATGAAATTGAATTTGATTATAGTAACTAAATAAAATAAATATGAACCTATGCCTCCGTTCTCTGGTCTCTCGTGATATTACGCCATAAGGTGGCAGCACTGCCAGTAAATTCGGCTCATAAGCCCAGCTGTTTCTGTCCCATAGCCATATGACATATGCCATAATGAAAATAAAGTAATAGGTATTAGAGTCTCATCTCATCTCATAATCTCTAGCCGCTTTATCCTTCTACAGGGTCGCAGGCAAGCTGGAGCCTATCCCAGCTGACTACGGGCGAAAGGCGGGGTACACCCTGGACAAGTCGCCAGGTCATCACAGGGCTAGGTATTAGAGTGTTCTGGGAAAAGAAAAAAGCTTGTCCAGACTTGTTGCACATTAAATCGACTATCTCATCCGTTAGTCCTTGGTCATCACTGATTTCAGCCACCTAGTGTCATATTTGCAAATGCTTCAAAGCAGAGCCAAAGGCATAACTCCAACGTAACTCAAAGTGATATTAATTTTTAAAACTCATTAATTAATTCAAACTGATATTAACACCTGACCTATAAGGGCCTAAGGACAAGAATTTCACTTTAATCTACTTTACAGTAATTAAAATGGGTGTAAATGGGTCTACTTCCTTAAGAAGTGTAGGCCCTAGGCCTAACAATGGTTTTCAGCTTAGGCTTGGCCTTATGTGGCAATCCGTCCAACTGCAAGAACACTTTTCCACTCTACAAGAATACTGCTGCACTATGCAAGCACACTTTTCTGCTCTACAAGAACACTGCTGCACCATGCAAGAACACCACAAGTTCGAGGATGAAGCTGGGTGTAATCGGCCGTATTGTTAATCCCCCACGGTTAACCCCTCCCTCCTGGGGGTGGGTGGCATGGCTCGATGAATGACTCAACACGCCCGCTGACATGTCACACACACATTTATGGCATGAACAACTTTAAACAAGGAGGCGGTTCTTAAGTATTGTGAACACTCTGAGACACAATATAGTGAGTCGCTTCAGTCGGGTGAATATTTGTCAAGCATATTTTCGTGACATGAGGGCGCCAGTTTTAAGGAAAACCCCCTGCAAGTTACCTTTACCAAAAATAGTTGTAAAAGTGCTATGCAAATGCAGAACAATAGCGCATCCAGGAACAAGTTAACGCCCGGCATAAGTGCTTCCTGAGCACTTTCCAGATGCAGTTTTATACCTACTGTGGATATTTATAAAGAAGCAACACATATAGAATCTGATAAAAGCTCCTTGTTATATTTGTACTGTAGAGGCATGCATACACGTAAATTAGTATTTTGTAGGCTTATAGTGATACTTTCATCACTATGAGAGTGCTTTATTTTCATGTAAATTTTGCACTGAAAATCAATAATTGTACATTTGAGGTCAAAAACATTTTGTAGGCTAATATCAAAAGAATTAATGCATGATTAGGTCTTTAAATTGCACATGTAATAAAATAGTTTTAAAAAAGTCAGATATAGTGCTTTGATGGACAAATGTCCTCCTCCTTGCGATGAATATCCTCCTCAGAGCCTTCAGTGATGATGGCATTGATGACTGATGAGTCCGATGTGAGATGAAAAGATCTTGTTGCAGATGGTGTCAGTGAATGGTGGTGCATGAGGTTGGGTGGTCTGGGTTTGGGCAGCATGCCTACGTTGCCTCTTCTCCACAAGCCTTTCTGTGCAGGCTACCTCAAAGGCCTGACAGCGAGTGTGGCACAGGTTGTGCCACTGACTCCGGTCTTGAGCAGTCCTCTCCCAAGTGTGTGGGTTTATATCGTACTGCTTGAGCATGGCCTTCAGAACATCTTTATAACGTTTCTGCTGCCCACCTTTGAAACACTTACCTTTGTACAGTTCTCCAAAGAGTAGGGCTTTGGGAATTCATTCTTCTCCCATGTGAGCAATGTGACCACACCATCGCAGCTGAGTGTGAGTTAGTAAAGCCTCGATGGAGGTGATCTGGCACCGTGCAAGGATCTCAGTGTTGGGGATATGGTCTTGCCAGCATACACCGCATATCTTTCTGAGGCACCTCATGTGGAATTGTTCCAGCTTCTTCATGTGAGCACAGTAAGGAACCCACATCTCACACCCATACATCAGCGTAGGCAAGACAGCAGCTCTGTAGACAGCGATCTTAGTGGACAGACAAACTCCTTTCTCTCCCCATAGCCAGGGCTGCAGGCAACTAAAGGCAGAGGAGGCTTTGCTGATCCTGATGCTGATGTCATCGTCAATGTGGCCATTCTGAGCGACCATGCCACCAAGGTAGCAGAACTTTTCAACCGACTGTAGAGGTTCATCAGCTATGGTGATCACAGGTCTCAATGGTGAGGTGCCTGGTTTGGGTTGATGGAGTACTTCCGTCTTTCTGATGTTTATAGTCAAGCCATATCTTATGCATGAACAGGAGAAAGCATCAACTATTGCTTGGGCATTGGAGAGAGAGTGGACAATGAGCGCATAGTCGTCCTCATAGAGCAGGTTTTGGAGTAGCATTGTGGAGGTTTTGGTGTGGGCTTTGAGCCTCTGAAGGTTGAACATGCTGCCATTGGTTCTGAAGCAGACCTCTATCCCTTTGTCGCAGTCCTTAAAGGCCTCCTGATTCATGTCAGAAAAGACAATGCTGAACAGCACAGGGGCCATCACACAACCTTATTTTGTTCCATTCCAAATGGTAAAAGGGTCAGAAGTCTGCCCTTCATTCAGCACACGTCCAACCATGCCGTTGTGGAAGGAACGGATGATGCTGATCATTTTGGGGGGGGGCAGCCAACCTTCAAGAGGAGTTTCCAGAGGCCATCCCTCCCCACAGATTCAAAAGCTTTAGTGAGGTTCACGAACACCATGAACAGGTCCTGATTCTGCTCAATGCACTTCTCTTGCAGCAAACAGCATATCTGTTGTCCCTCGAGATGCACGGAAGCCGCACTGGCTTTCTGGGGTGATATGTTCTGTGATACGAGCCGTAATGTGGTTAGTGATGATGCGAGCGAGGACTTTCCCTGCAATTGATAGTAAAGAAATGCCCCGATGGTTGTTGCAGCAGGGTTTGTCGCCCTTGTACTTATATAGGTGAACAATTAAGGCATCTTTAAACTCTTGAGGCACAGAGCCCTGCTCCCAGACAAAGACAAACAGGTTGGTCAGTTGCTCTGCAGTGACTTGTCCTCCATACTTGTAGATCTCAGGAGGGATGCCATCTGAGCCAGGCACTTTGCCTTTCGATAGCTGCTTAATGGCCTTCAGGGTCTCTGTAATGGAAGGAGGGTCGTCTAGGTCTTCTATGACTGGCCTCTCGGGAACTTAATTGAGGGCCTCATCTGAGATGGTAGACACACAATTGAGGACAGAGCCAAAGTGTTCCACCCAATGTACTAGGATGCTTTCTTCATCTCATAGTAAGGTGCCTCCATCTATTGAGAGGAGGGGTGTGCTGCCTCAAGATGTTGGGCCATACACTACTTTTAGCCCTGTGTAGAGTGCCTTTGAGTCATGTCTATCAGCAGCTGCTTGCAAGTCCTGGGCTCTCTCGAGCCACCATTTGTCTTTCATTTTGCATAGTCACCTGTGATGTTCTCCTCAGCTGCTGGTATGAGTCTTTCTTCAAGGAGTCACTTTTGTTCTTCACATATTCCATGTGGGCTTGGTGTAATCTGTCGAGCAGGGCAGTTGCAGCTGTGTCATTCTCATCGAACCAGTCTCGGTGGGTGCGTTTTGTAAAGCCAAGCACCTCTTCAGCTGCTCCAAAAAGGGTGTCATGAAGGAAAGTCCAGTGCTCTTCAACATCAGCACCCCCAGGGACAGGGGTAAGAAGCCTGTCCAAGATAAGTTGAGACAGCTCTGATATGAGGTCGTCAGACTCTAGTTTTGTTACATTGAACTTCTTCCTTGGTGGGTTATGCCTAGTGCGGGAAACTGCTTTGAATGAAAAAGAAACCTTTGAGCGGAGTAGTCTGTGATCTGAGTAGTTAGTGGTTCCTCTCATTGCCCTGGTGATGAATATGTCATGGATGTTGCATCTACAACTGATGACGAAGTCTATTTGGTGCCAGTGACCAGAGCGGAGGTGCATCCAGGTGCCCTTGTGCATCATCTTCTGCTGAAACAGTGTTGGTAATTACCAGCTGGTGTTGAGCACAGATGGACAGGAGAAGAGTGCCACTGGAGTTTTCTTTTCCAATGCCGTGATGGCTGAGGTTGCATGGTCATTACCGACACGGGCGTTGAAATCACTTAAGACCACCAGTTTATCAGTATGGGGTGTTTGCTGTATGAGACAATCTAGTTCTTTGTAAAAACTTTCCTTTGCTTCATGGGGATAGCTTATGGTTGGCGCATAAGCACTGATGAGGGTCACAAAGCCTCTGGCCAGTGTTAGTCTCGTCACCATCAGACATTCATTTATACCACATGGAAGAGATTCCAGGTACTTCAGATAGCAGGAATGGATAGTGAATCCCACTCCAGCCTGGCGTGGCTCATTTTCTGGGTGACCATTGCAGAAGAAAGTATACCCTGCTCCCCTCTCAGGGAGCTCTGAAAAGCCTGGGAGATGAGTTTCACTGAGGGCATCAATGTCAATGCTATATTGACAGAGCTCTCTGGCAATGATGGCTGTCCTCCTTTCAAGGTTGTTGGGGTTGTCTTGTAGTGTTTGGACATTCCATGCACCGATGAAGATCTTTGTAGTTTTCTTTTGACTGCTGGGTTGGATGATCAGTCCACTGCAGCTGTCAGACAGATCTGGTGAAGCAAGCTTTCTTTAGGGGTTCTTTTATACCCCCCTCTCCACTGGGAGAAGGTAGTGCTATCCCTGAATAGGGCTGCCTTGTCGTCCAGGCAGGATATGAACAGGGCCATTGCTTTGAGTCGACTCCTGAGCGACCACCACACCTGGGCCGCTAGACATGGAGATTTGTGGCTAGGGGCTTCCAGGAGTATCCTCTCCCTGCCCCCATCATCATGCCTCCCTCTCCGTTTGACTTGGTGAGTCGAAGATGAAGGATGGAGATGAAGCAAAGAGGAAACCTGCACAGATGAGGGATTAAAGTGATGATGAGTTGTGCAGGTCAACACCATTCTCTCCTTGATAGCCAGCATTGAGCACAGGTATGGAGACTGCAATGTGTGCTCGTCAGCTGTGGGCACAGTGGCTGGCCAAGGTCCTCACTCTTGAGGGATGCCCTTGCAGCTGGCCACATCAGCTGGGATTTTAGATCGGAGTTGCCTTCTCCTAGGCCAGGTGCCTTCCAGTGCTATAGGGGCTGGCCTCCCCTGATTGATTGCATGTTGGCCGTTGGCTCACTGAGAGCTCTTCCGTCCTTTGAGAGGTATTGTTTTTAGTCCTGCAGGGTGACATGCCACCCTCCCCACCAGTGTGAGCTGGTGAGGGGAGCCAGTTTAGAAGCCGGCTACTCGTCCATGCAGCAGGTTGTACTGGGTTACATGTTACCAGTAGCAGACTCCATGCCTGACCTGACTAAAGTTCAGGGTCAGCATATATAGTGCTATACAAGTGCTATATCAGAAGCAGTTTCATAGCGCATTAAAATACAGTGATACAAGCGCTTTCATAATTCAGAAATATAACAGTTAAATAGGATTCTAATATGTATGAATAATTGCAAAAAAATAGAAAAAAAAATTGATGACTTGAAACTCATGCAAAGAATGCTAAATAATCAGGAAATGTGTTGTTTACTACATTATTTATGAGATGTGTGATTGAGTGTCAGTCCAGTGCTACTTGCATAACACTTGTATAGCACTCAGTGACTGCTGTGCGACTGCCAGAGAAGCACTCAGACATGCTGTTGGCACTTCTGTGATGGTCAGGAGCAGTTATATCGTGGTCAGCCGTATAACCTGTGCGCATGGGGATTGCTCAATCGAGAGTGTGCTGACATACTGCATCACTATGTGGTACACCAGCAACTCTGTGGCAGACAAGAAAGCCCTTCAAAGAGTCATCGACTCTGCACAGAAGATCATTGGCTGCCCACTGCCCTCTCTAGAGCAACTCTACACCACCATCTGGTAGACGGTTCAGGTCCATTGCATCATGGACAAATAAACTAAAGAACAGCTTTTACCTGAGTGTCATATGTGAACTGAACAAAGGCAGTTACCGACACAAATACCAGCAGTACAGACAGAAACAGGACTGAACGGTAACACAAACTGTCTACACCTCTACATGCCTACCCCTTACCTAAATAGTATATGGTTTTACAACCACATGCACCTTATTCTCTCGATCACCTATATTTATTTATTTATATTGCTCAACTGTACTCTGTCAACATGGACAAATGTGCAATTATCACGCCAAATTGTGCAATACATTCACTTATTACTGTGCAATAACCTGCTGTATCATGGGTCACAATCTAGATACAGAGAACCAACTTTTTTTTTTTGTTAAGCAGTTATTTTTTCAAGATGTTTCATTTTTATTGACATCTATCTTGTATAGATTTGTTTATCTTTTTACTTGAATGTTTATCTTGTACAGATCTGACACCCCCCTCCCCCTTAATACTAAGTGATTGTATGACTACACTGACTGGATTGCATGCTTCAATTTCACTGTACTGTATGGTGCAGTGACAATAAAAGAATCTTGAATCTTGAAAACAAAAAGTATTAAAATTGCATTGGAACAGTCTATTTCAATTCAACTCCACTGAAAGATGCCCTGCTACTTCTACATTTATAACCTAACCTGTTTATGTTAAAAGAATATTTCTCCCAAATTCTAAATAATTATAAGTATGCGATAGGAAATGCTGATCATCACTTTGATAATCAAACTCATGCACATCAGTTTCTATATCATCAACTGTAAGGTAAACTGTCACTTGCAGCACTGGACTAACCAGAATTTCATGTGTCATTTCATGTGACTTTAGCAATCACTGTTCAGGCTATCATTGGTGGTGGAATAATAGCTAATAAATTCAGTTCGTTTTGTTCTGTTGGTTAGATTATTGTTATTAATGCCTTTTATTAGGGCATTTAAACATTTTAAAACTTTGTCCATTGTCATCTGTATAGGGAGTGTGAGCCCTCTTCTTTGATCTGAGGATAATGTGATGGTGTGTGAGCATCACAGACATTTTTACAGAGGTATCTGATTACAAATTGAATTAGTTCAATTTTGCTATAGCGTGTACTTATCCAAAAAAAAAGAGAGATCAAATCAAGAGGAATTGAAACTTAGTGAGGTAGTGAGGATTTAGACATATTTAGACAGACTAACTTCATCTTTAGCTGTGTGTCAGTCCTGCACACTTTGGTGTGTGCACCAGAAGGACTCTCGGGTGCACTCTGGACTGCATGCATGCCAAGCAGACGTTTGCATGTGCGTTGTTAACGATGCACACCTGCAGATGATTAAGGCGCAATCTGTGCACCTATATAAAGACTGTTTCAACACAGGCTTAGTGCGAAGTATTGAGTTTGTTGTGAAACTTTTCCTGAGCCTTGTTTCCATGGTTGATTTCCTGGTATTCTGAATTCTGACTCCTGTTCCTTGTTTCCATTTTTTGTCTTTGCCTGTGTTAGTCCGTTTGTGCCTTGCCCAACCCTTTGCTCATTTAATGGCTTTGATCTTGCCTGCCGAATTGGATTGTCTGCCTGTGTGTTCACTTTTCTTAATAAAACTACTTCTGCACATACATCTGTCTATTACCAGTCCCTGACACTGTGTTTGTTGAACTGGATCCTTACCTGACATGATCTTTGCAGGCAGGTGCCATCGCAAAGTTAGAAAATAACTTATATACAAACATTTCCATGTTGTTTTGTTGAATATATATTTTATATTGTTTTAAAGTAAAGATGTCAATATTATTGGCAGAAAAGCTCTATTTTTTTTTCAAGAAATCACCTATAGTGACCTCTGACAGCTTTTTCATTACTTTCTCACATATACATAATGCATGTTTAACTTTGAAGCCTACACACTCCAACTTATTTTGTCTGTGCTTCCTGGGATGCTGAACTTTGCTCAAGCTACTTCTCCCATGAGGAGCTGTGTGAGGACACAAGCTGTGTATTTGTTAGTCTACTGCAATAGGCAATCAGTAAAGCTATTAGCATTCTGCTCTAAAATGCCCTTGCAGTTTAAAAAGCTGCACCCTTGGTAACATAGTGCTCCCTGAGGAGCTAAATCCACCCCCGGAGACCTATCCAATTTGGCATTCCTTGCCTCTAAATAAGCCCTGTGTTGGAAGACAGTTATTGCATACAGTTTATGTGGACAGTAAAGCCACAGACTGCAAAAAGCCTCAAAAGCTCAAGCTTAAGCCACTACATTGGTAATCAAAACTAAACTTTGAAAAGAAATTAATAAAAGTTTATAGATGCAGTGCATGGGGAAACATTATAAGTGGCCCTTTTACCATTTTAAATTGGTTTTTAAAAATCTGTTGATTTTAGTTCACAATGTAACAGAAAATGAGACATCTACCTTCATTCCTGAATCAGTAGGCTTGTCACCTGACAAAAATAGCTGATTGTAAATTGAAAACATAAAGAGACTGTTAGAAAGACCTTTAAAGACATGCAGACAAACACAAAGCCTGTCATTAAATGAATTTAAAAAATAGTATAGATATTATTGCAGTTGTTGCAAACAGACCACTAAAGTGAAATAATACTGATGATGCTGGAGCATTTTGCTAATCTCTTTATTGTGATAAATTCTTTTTTATTCATCTTCATTCATAAAGACAAAGAGTTGTCCTTATTCTGAAGTGGTCTACTACTGCATATTATGACTGTCAATATTTACTGCACTTACTCCTTTGAATTCAAAATTGTTTGTTCATTATGCCATTTTTCAGAAAGCACTATCCTAAAATGTGTAAAAAGGTGCAAAATCCTATCTTCATTGGATATGACTCTATCACAGGGGTGAGGAACATCCGGCCTCCTGGATGTATATGGCCCATGAGACCGTTTGATCCAGCCCACAAGATGATTCATAATTACTCACACACAAAAAAAAAAAATCATAAAAAATGATACTGCAATTAATAAAATAGGTGAGTGGTTGTCTTTCTGGGCCAAGGTCAGGGTCCTGAACCCCACATGAGCAGAGCGTGATCATGCACAGTCATCTTACGTCATTTAGCGGGCATGGACAGACTGTTTAACGATTTCATGAAAACGCACCATGGCGAGTATGAAGAAGAGAAAGGTAGATGCAGAATGGTGCACTTTTCAGGAAAAATGGACAAACAATTATTTTTTCGTAGAAGTAAAAAGCAAGCCAGGGCAGCACGGTGGTGTAGTGGTTAGCGCTGTCGCCTCACAGCAAGAAGGTCTGGGTTCGAGCCCTGTGGCTGGCGAGGGCCTTTCTGTGCGGAGTTTGCATGTTCTCCCTGTGTCCACGTGGGTTTCCTCCGGGTGCTCCAGTTTCCCCCACAGTCCAAAGACATGCAGGTTAGGTTAACTGGTGACTCTAAATTGACCGTAGGTGTGAATGTGAGTGTGAATGGTTGTCTGTGTCTATGTGTCAGCCCTGTGATGACCTGGCGACTTGTCCAGGGTGTACCCCGCCTTTCTCCCATAGTCAGCTGGGATAGGCTCCAGCTTGCCTGCGACCCTGTAGAACAGAATAAAGCGGCTAGAGATAATGAGATGAGAATGATATATAGTGTGTGTGTATACATATATTAATGCTGTCAAAAATGTCGCGTTATTATCGCGTTAACTTGACTCAATTTTAACGGCGATAATTTTTTTATTGCGAGATTAACGCTCTGTGACATGATGTAGGTTTTTCATAAACTTTTGAAACTGCCATGAACTTGGAACAGAATAGACTTTGCTTAGAAAAACGATAGCAGCTAGACTGTAATGCCATGCCTCGCACAGCCAGAGTCCTCTGCCCTCCCCCAAAGAACCAGCGCGGGCAGCGCGCGCTGCCGCGCCTCGGGACGAAGAGCCACGGTGCTCGGCTTAGGTTTCGTTTTCCCATCGGCGGCTTCAGCCCAATTTTGCAGTGGCTGTGACAAGACGTGTTATACGGAGCCGTAGTAACTCGTCCCCTCACTTTTAATTACCCGAGCGCACGCCTTAATGCAAAGCGTGCGCACGGGTTATAACTCGTACGCGCGCATTAATATCTCGTGCACACGCCTTATAAGTCGTTCCCACGCTTTATTTTTTTATTCACCATGTCCCCTCTACGGCTCCGTAGTGTTATGCCCTGCAATAAAAAAAAAAAAAAAAAAACACATTGGTACAAAGCAAGCCCATTCACTTTTTTATGCTGATAAGAGAATTACAATGGTTTTTCATGTGACAAAAATGTGCAATTAAATTGCGATTAATCGCGAGTTAACTATGACAGTCGCGACATTAATCGCGATTAAATATTTTAATCGCTTGACAGCACTAATATATATGTATGTCTGTGTGTATACATATGTGTGTGTGTATATATTTATTCATATATATATATATATATATATATATATATATATATATATATATATATGACTGATTCCACGCTTATGGGTACTGAAATGGGGACATGAACTTATTTTTAAAAATTCACCTAAAACCATTTCTTTTTTTACCATCAGGTCACAAATCATGTAATCTTTAATGAATGATATATTAAAAGATAACTTTAATTTTCTGAGATGTAATAAAAACATATTTATATGCCAAAGTCAAGCCTATGAGTTCCAAAATGATGTCTGTTACATTACTTCTGTTACGATTGTCCATCTCACGTCTGTTACAAATTAATTACAATCTAGCTATATACTATGTTAATGTTATTGAAAGAATGTGTATGTTTATTCTACTACACATGTTTATTAATTATATTTGCTAAAACATCACTTTCCTATGTTTCAAAAAGTAATTCTACATTGTTAAAATTGAGAATATATATGTCCACAACACTTCTGTTACGTTTTGACTTTGGCATATAAATATGTTTTTATTACATCTCAGAAAATTAAAGTTATCTTTTAACATATCATTCATTAAAGATTACATGTTTTGTGACCTGATGGTAAAAAAAGAAATGGTTTTAGGTGAATTTTTAAAAATAAGTTCATGTCCCCATTTCAGTACCCATAAGTGTGGAATCACTCATATATAAAAATCTTCTTCTCACCCCTGGCTTGGTGGGGGTTGGGGGGGTATCCATGTCATCCTCAAGCTCGGGTCCTCTACCAGAGGCCTGGGAGTTTGAGGGTTCTGCGCAGTATCTTCGATGTTCCTAGTACTTCTGGACTGAGGCTTCAGATGTTGTTCCTGGGATTTGCTGGAGCCACTCTCCCAGTTTGGGGGTTACTGCCCCAAGTGCCCCCACTACCACGGGGACCACGCAACCCTTGACCTTCCACATCCGTTCCAGCTGCTCTTTCAACCCTTGATACTTCTCAAGTTTCTCATGTTCCTTCTTCCTGATGTTGGCGTCAGCTGGGATCGCCACATCTATCACCACCACCCTCTTCTGCTCTTTGTCCACCACCACTATGTCCGGTTGGTTAGCCAGGATCTGTTTGTCAGTCTGGAAGCTGAAGTCCCACAGAACCTTGGCCCTGTTGTTCTCAGCCACCTTCTGTGGTATGGCCCATTGGGACTTGGGTACTTCTATTCCATACTGGTTGCAGATGTTCCTGTATACTATCCCAGCCACTTGGTTGTGCCTCTCCATGTATGCTGATCCAGCTAGCATCTTACACCCTGCTACTATGTGCTGGACTGTTTCAGGGGCTTCTTTGCACAGTCTGCATCTTGGGTCTGATCTACTCTGGTAGATCCTGGCCTCTATAGCTCTTGTGCTTATGGCCTGTTCTTGTGCTGCCATGATTAGTGCCTCTGTGCTGTCTGTCAGTCCTGCCTTATCCAGCCACTGGTCGGATTTCTTGATATCAGCCACTTCCTCTATCTGACGGTGGTACATGCCATGTAGGGGTTTGTCCCTCCAGGTTGTCTGTTCCTCCTCCTCCTCTGTGCTCTCATCAGGGTTCTGCTGCCTGAGACATTCACTTATCAGTTCATCCTTTGGGGCCATCTTTCTGATGTATTCTCGGATTTTCGATGTTTCATCCTGGACCGTGGTCTTGACGGTCACTAGCCCTCGGCCTCCCTCTTTCTGCTTAGTGTATAGTCTCTGGGTGCTGGACTTGGGGTGGAACCCTCCATGCATGGTGAGGAGCTTTCTAGTCTTGATATCTGTGGCTTCTATCTCCTCCTTTGGCCAGTTTATGATACCAGCGGGGTATCTGATGACTGGTAGTGCATACATGTTGATGGCTCAGACCTTGTTCTTACGATTCAGCTGACTTTTCAGGACCTGCCTTACTCTCTGGAGGTATTTGGCTGTGGTTGACTTCCCTGTGGCCTCTTCATGGTTTCCATTAGCCTGTGGGATGCCAAGGTACTTGTAGCTGTCTTGGATATCACCTATGTTGCCCTCTGGTAGGTCAATCCCCTCAGTCCGGATCATCTTGCCTTTCTTTGAGACCATTCGGCCACACTTGTCCAATCCGAATGACATCCCTATGTCATCGCTGTAGATCCGGGTGGTGTGGATCAACGAGTCTATTTCTTGCTCGTTCCTGGCATACAGCTTGATGTCATCCATGTAGAGCAGGTGGCTGATTGTTGCCTCACTACGGAATCAGTACCTGTAGCCGCTCTTTGTGATGATCCGACTGAGAGGGTTCAGGCCTATGCAGAACAGCAGTGGTGATAGCGCATCTCCTTGGTATATGCCGCACTTGATGTTGACTTGGGCAATGGGTTTTGAGTTGGCCTCTAGGGTTGTCTTCCACATTTCCATTGAGTTCTGGATGAAGGTCCTTAGGTTCCTGTTGATCTTATACAGTTCCAGACATTCCAGTATCCATGTGTGTGGCATTGAGTCATAGGCTTTCTTGTAGTCAATCCAGGCAGTGCACA
Source organism: Neoarius graeffei (assembly GCF_027579695.1). NCBI lineage: Eukaryota > Metazoa > Chordata > Actinopteri > Siluriformes > Ariidae > Neoarius > Neoarius graeffei. Next base: position 61,923,235 of record NC_083583.1, read on the forward strand.
GGTTGGTCTGTCTCTTCTTACAGTCTCGGGCGACTGTTCTATCGACCAGGTGCAGAGACAGGTAATTGGCCGGTAGTTGGATGGGATGGGTCCCTTCTGGGGGTCCTTCATGATTAGGACTGTCCTGCCTTGGGTTAGCCATTCTGGGTGGGTCTCATCCCTCAGCAGCTGGTTCATCTGTGCTGCTAGGCATTCATGGAGTGCAGTTAGCTTCTTCAGCCAGTACGTATGGATCATATCGGGGCCTGGTTCTGTCCAGCTCTTTCACACTCTTTCTTGGACGTCTGCCATTGAGATGGTTACTGGTTCTTGTTCTGTGGTCAGCTCTTAGGTCCACTAACCATTGGGCATCGGTGTTGTGTGATGCCTTTCTTTCCCATATGTCTTTCCACCTCAGCTCTTGGTGGGTCTGACCGGTTGTTGTCCCCCTGCCACTGAGAGTACACCTTGGCTGGTTCCGTGGAGAACAGCTTGTTTATTCTCCTGGCCTCTCCCTCCTTGGTGTATCTCTTCAACCGGGTGGCCAGAGCTGTTAGTTGCTGTTTGGCAGTTTCGAGAGCGAGTTGTACTTCCTGGGTGCCCCTTTATTCACCATGTTCCCTTTCTGTAGTTCAGCTAGCTGGCTAACTTCTCTCTGTGCTGCCTTTATCTTGGCCTCTAATCGTCTCTTCCATGGTGGATACTGTTTATGTCCCGAGCCCACCTTGTGTCCAAGCATCTAGCCTTGATTGTGGGTTTCGAATGGTCCCACATTCGCTGCATGTATCTCCTCTCTCTGGGATTGCTTGTATGGTAGCATTCCAGCAAATCCGTATTTTCTGTCCTCGTCCATCGATGTCTTGTTCCAGTAGCCCATTTCTCATCAGTTTGCCCTGGTTCCCTAGCAACTGACACAGACCTTGTTGACCCAGGTGATGTCTGAGCCGGTATGACTCTATCAGTTATGTCCTCACTCATTCCTGAGGTGGTCTGATATATCATGAGGGGTCTTGCCTAAGGACCCTTACTGGATGATGTTTTGCCCCGACCGGGATTCGAACCCTGATTTCCCGCGTCATAGTCAGTGAGCATTATATATATATATATTGTAGCGAGAATCGCGTGTGGGTGGAGCACAGAGGACGGCAGGACAGAGATCAGGTTTGACTAACGGCTTTATTGCCACACTTTTCAGGGTTACAATAATTTCAAATAGCGAGAGAGACACACACACACACAGCGTCTCGTCCGGGAATGCTCTCCTCTGCTCTCGCTCTCCCTCCTTAAATAGGGCGGTTTACTGGGGAGAACACACAAAACACAGGTTAATGACACTCAGGTGAAGCGATTCTGCCACTTACCTTCCCCAACTCCGCCCTCCTGTCACAGACCGGTGCTTGACCACGCCCCCGCTGCCACATACCCCCACCGCCCGACTCAGGCCGGGCGCCCGTCCGGCCCGCAGCCGACTCCCCCCCCTTGACGGGAGAGGAAGTCCGCCACGACCATCTGCGCCCCCGGCCTGTGGACCACCTTGAAGTTGAAAGGTTGGAGCGCCAGATACCAACGGGTGATTCGCGCGTTGGCATCCTTCATGCGGTGGAGCCACTGGAGGGGCGCGTGGTCCGAACAGAGGGTGAAAGAGCACCCCAGCAGGTAGTAACGGAGGGCGAGGACCGCCCACTTGATGGCCAGGCACTCCTTCTCGATAGTGCTGTAGCGCCCCTCACGCACTGACAGCTTCCGGCTGATGTACAACACTGGGCGGTCCTCTCCCCCCACCTGCTGGGACAAAACGGCCCCCAGCCCTCTGTCCGACGCATCCGTCTGCAACAAAAAGGGGAGAGAGAAGTCAGGGGAGTGCAAAAGTGGCCCCCCACACAGTGCAGCCTTTACCTCAGAGAAAGCCCGCTGGCACTGCTCCGTCCACTGGACCGGATCTGGCGCCCCCTTTTTAGTGAGGTCAGTCAGCGGGCTGGTGACGTCCGAATAATTAGGTATAAACCTACAATAATAGCCAGCCAGCCCCAGGAACTGTCTCACCCCCTTTTTGGTCTTGGGTCTCGGGCAGGCCGCAATCGCTGCTGTCTTATTAATTTGGGGACGCACCTGCCCGTTACCCAAGTGGAAGCCCAGATACCATACTTCCACCCGCCCAATCGCACACTTCTTTGGGTTGGCAGTGAGCCCCGCCCGCCTCAGCGACCTAAGGACGGCCCTCAGGTGTTGCAGGTGCCGCTGCCAGTCATTACTATAAATGATGATGTCGTCTAAGTAAGCGGCCGCATAGGTGGCGTGGGGCCGGAGGATCCGGTCCATCAGCCACTGAAACGTAGCGGGCGCCCCAAACAGCCCAAACGGAAGTGTGACGAACTGGTGTAAGCCGAACGGTGTGGAAAAGGCCGTTTTTTCCCGGGATAATGGAGTCAAGGGGATCTGCCAATATCCCTTCGTCAAATCCAGTGTCGAGTAAAAGCGAGCCGTGCCTAGTCGATCGAGCAGCTCATCAATACGAGGCATTGGGTACGCGTCGAATTTAGACACCGCATTGACTTTTCTATAGTCCACACAGAACCGGACCGAGCCGTCGGCCTTGGGAACCAAGACCACCGGGCTGCTCCAGTCACTGTGGGACTCCTCGACGATGCCCATTTCGAGCATGGCCTGAAGTTCTTCCCGAACCACCTTTTTTTTGTGTTCGGGTAATCTATAAGGACGGCTACGCACTACCACCCCTGGGGGCGTCTCTATGTGGTGTTCTATGAGGTTGGTGCGTCCGGGCCGGGGCGAGAACACATCCGAAAACTCGGCCTGCAACTGGGCGACCTCCGTGAGTTGGGTCGGGGAGAGGTGGTCTCCACAGGGGACCGGAGAGGTGCGAGATGCCAATGACCCTTTTTGGATCTCCGGCCCCAGCTCTGCCTTCTCCGGAACTACCGACACCAACGCCATGGGGACCTCCTCATTCCAGAGCTTCAGCAGATTGAGGTGGTAGATCTGTAGCGCCCCCTCCCTGTCCGTTCGCCTAACCTCATAGTCGACGTCCCCGACTCGCCGTGTGACCTCGAAGGGCCCTTGCCACTTGGCGATTAATTTGGAGCTCGACGTGGGCAACAGGACGAGTACCTTATCTCCCGGCGTGAACTCTCTAAGGTGCGTGCCCTTGTTGTACAGGCGGGTTTGCCGTTCCTGGGCCTGCCGCAAATTCTCCTGAGTTAAGTGGGTGAGCGTGTGGAGTTTTGCGCGCAGATCCATAACGTATTGAATTTCATTTTTGCTCTGCGAAGGTCCCTCCTCCCAATTTTCCCGCAGTACATCTAAGATGACGCGCGGCTTACGCCCATACAGTAATTCAAATGGGGAGAACCCCGTGGAGGCTTGGGGGACCTCTCGCACTGCAAACAACAAGGGTTCGAGCCACTTATCCCAGTTACGTGCGTCCTCACTTACGAATTTTTTGATAATATTCTTGAGGGTGCGGTTGAACCGTTCGACTAAACCGTCCGTTTGTGGGTGATACACGCTGGTGCGGATCGGCTTAATACCCAGTAGCCCATACAGTTCGGCCAGTGTTCGTGACATAAACGAGGTGCCTTGATCAGTCAGAATCTCTTTCGGGATTCCGACCCGGGAGATGACGTGGAAGAGGGCCTCTGCAATACTACATGCGGAGATATTGCGAAGAGGCACCGCTTCCGGGTATCGCGTTGCATAGTCCACCAGAACCAATATAAAGCGGTACCCTCGTGTTGACCGATCTAATGGCCCGACGAGATCCATCCCAATTCGTTCAAACGGGGTCTCGATTAATGGTAGGGGGCGCAAGGGCGCTTTTGGAATGGCAGCTGGATTTACTAACTGGCATTCGCGGCATGCCGTACACCACTTACGGACGTCGCCGCGAATCCCCGGCCAATAGAATCGGGCCATTATCCGGGCGAGTGTTTTATCCCGCCCGAGGTGTCCCGCCATGGGATTAAAGTGAGCCGCCTGGAATACCAATTCCCGGCGGCTCTTTGGAATTAACAACTGGGTGACACGCTCCTTCGTCTGAGTGTCCTGCGTCACTCGGTATAACCTATCCTTTAAAATGGAAAAATAGGGGAAGGTCGGGGTGGCATTCGGCTGGAGCGTTTGACCATCGATTACTCTCACTTGGTCAAACGCGTGTCGCAGAGTTTCGTCTCGCGATTGTTCCAGTGGGAAATCCGCGAGGGATTCCCCAATAGAAAGAGGAGGAGCCGGGGGCTCCTCACTCTGTCGCGGAGATGACGTAGACGGCTCTGCGACCGCAGCTCCAGCCAAAATGACACCGGGACCCCCCCCGGCTAACCGGCAGGACCCACTCTTTACTAGGTGTGCCATCAACCCCCAGAATCCCGGCCAATCAGTCCCCAAGATTAAAGAGTGGGTAAGGCGAGGATTAACCGCCGCCTTTACTATAGATTTGTCCCCTCTGAAATGTATGTGGACCGACACCAACGGGTAGCAGTGAACATCCCCGTGCACACACAACACCTTCACCCCTTGTGCTCCCCCCAATGCCTCGTCTTGCACCAGGCTTTGGCGGATCGGGGTCTGGTTGCAACCCGAATCCACCAACGCCTGATAGGTCGCCCCTTGTACACTTACCGGTATGCGATATGCTCCGGCCTGATCGAGGGCAGCCTCTGGTGCGTCGGGGATCCGCACCACCGCCCCCACCTCCATCGCGGCACACTGTTGCTGCAGGTGGCCCGGTTCCCCGCAGCGCCAGCAAACCGGCCCGGGCCTCCCCTCTGCAGCTGTGGATTGAGGGTCACTCACCTGAGGGGGGGGAGAGACAGACACAGAAGGGAGAAACGGGAGGGCACCACGGGTGCGGCGGGCCGGCTGGGGTGGGGCCGGCCCCCGCCTCCATGGTGGGGGAATGGGGCGAGGACGGGACACGGGAGGAGGGGGAAGAGAGAGAGAGAGAGAGAAGAGGGGAGAGAAGATGACATCCGTTGTCCTGCCGCCGGGACAGCCGCCAGATGATCCTCCGCTAGTCCTACGGCCTGATCCAGCGACGCCGGGCGGTGGCACTGGACCCACTCCGCGGTTCCGGCGGGTAGGCGGGCGATGAACTGCTCCAGCGCCACCTGGTCGATGATCCCCTCGGCGTCGCGATCTTTGGCCCTCAGCCACCGCCAGCAGGCGTCCCGGAGCTGCTGGCCGAACGCGAACGGGCTGCCGACTTCCTCCATTCGCAGCGCGCGGAAGCGCTGGCGCTGCTGCTCCGGCGTGCACCCCACGCGCTGGAGGACAGCCCGGCGAAGGTCGGCGTAGGCCAGCTGGTGGTCGGCGGGGAGCTGTAGTGCGGCTAACTGCGCCTCTCCCATCAGGAGGGGGAGGAGGCGCGCCGCGCGCTGTTCCATCGGCCACCCCGAGGCTTCGGCGACCTGTTCGAACAACGCGATGAACGCCTCGGGGTCGTCCTGCGGGCCCATCTTAGTCAAGGTGATGGGAGATGGGCCCGCGGCCGGGGCGCTGGTGGACCCCGCCGACGCGAGGAGGCACCGGAACGCCTCACGGTCTTCCTGTTGAGCCAGCACCAGGGCTTCGAAGTGGCGCTCCTGCTCCTTCCGGAGCGTGACGAGCGCCTGGTGCTGGCTCTGCTGAGCCGTGGCGAGGGCGTGGACCAAGTCCGCGAACGGGGAGGATTCCATGGGGCTGCAGGACAGGTGCTCCACGATCCCGGGTTTCGGCACCACTGTAGCGAGAATCGCATGTGGGTGGAGCACAGAGGACGGCAGGACAGAGATCAGGTTTGACTAACGGCTTTATTGCCACACTTTTCAGGGTTACAATAATTTCAAATAGCGAGAGAGACACACACACACACAGCGTCTCGTCCGGGAATGCTCTCCTCTGCTCTCGCTCTCCCTCCTTAAATAGGGCGGTTTACTGGGGAGAACACACAAAACACAGGTTAATGACACTCAGGTGAAGCGATTCTGCCACTTACCTTCCCCAACTCCGCCCTCCTATCACAGACCGGTGCTTGACCACGCCCCCGCTGCCACATATATATATATATATATATATATATATATATATATATATATATAAATATATATATACACACACACATACATACACTATATATATATATATATATATATATATATATATATATATATATATATATATACACACACACACATGTATATATATGTATACACACACACACACATATGTATATATGTATATACACATTATATATATATATATATATATATATATATATATACACACACAACCCCGATTCCAAAAAAGTTGGGACAAAGTACAAATTGTGAATAAAAACGGAATGCAATAATTTACAAATCTCAAAAACTCATATTGTATTCACAATAGAACAGAGACAACATATCAAATGTCGAAAGTGAGACATTTTGAAATTTCATGCCAAATATTGGCTCATTTGAAATTTCATGACAGCAACACATCTCAAAAAAATTGGGACAGGGGCAATAAGAGGCTGGAAAAGTTAAAGGTACAAAAAAGGAACAGCTAGAGGACCAAATTGCAACTCATTAGGTCAATTGGCAATAGGTTATT